>NW_012154618.1:4811017-4812216 GCF_000956105.1 Propithecus coquereli | reverse complement strand
TGGAAATAGTATTTTTTAAGATTTTGTTTCCCACATTTTTCTTGTTAATGTAGACTAACACAATTGATTTTGGTATATTGACCTGAGTCATGCAACACTGTTAAATATCTTATTAATTCTAATGATGTGTTTTGGGACTTTTATATATATCCAATCGTGTCATTTGTACAAAGTGATATTTTTACTTCTTTCTTTCCATATTTTCATGCCTTTTATTGCTTTTTGTTTGCTTTGTTGTACTAGCCAGGACTTCTAATGCAATCCTAAATATATGGGGTGATGTAGTATATCCTTATCTTGATTCTGACATGAGGGGGAATGTTTTAAGTATTTCATCCTTAAATATGACATTAGGTGAAATTTTTAAATTTAATTGAGGCATAATTAATCCACAATACACTGTACCCATTTGAAGTGTACAATTCAGTGAATTTGGCCATTGTGTACACCTGTGAAACCACCACTACAGTCAAGATAATGACCATTTCTAGCACCTCAAAATGGTTTGGTGGTAGGCAGAGTTCTAAGAATGCTCCCCAGGGGAGTTTCTCCTTGTATAAGCCCCTCTCCTTCAAGTGTGGAGGGCATCTGTAATATTATGAGATGCCACCCCATGACTTTATGATGCTATACAGTAAAAGGGGGACTGTTTGGCTTACCCTGACCTAAACAACCACATGAGCCCTTTAAAAGGAGAGCATTTTCTCTGGCTGAGGGCAGCAGAAGAAATCAGAGAGATTTGAAGCATGAGAAGGACTCTACATGCCTTTGCTAATTTGAAGGTGGAGGAAACCATGTGAGAAGGAATTGCAGGTTCCTTCGTAAATTCCTTATGAAGCTTAGAGACCCCTGGCTGATAGCCAGCAAGGTAACAGGAACCTTAGTCCTACAAATAAAAGGAAGTTCCAACACTTCAGAGAGCAGATTCTTCACCAGACTTCCAGATAAAAGTCCAACTTAGCCCAAACCTTGATTTCGACCCCGAGAAACCCCAGAGAACCCAGTTGAGAGTTATTGCATAGCAAAAGAAAATTAATATAGTCAGTCTCTTAAATGTTAGCCATTCTAGTGGGTGTGTAGTGGTGTCACTGTTTTTACTTTTAAATTCTCTGATGACTAATAATGTCAAGCATCTCTTCATATTATTCTCTCTCTATATATTTTCTTTGGTGAAATGTCCATTCAAATCCTTTGACCAT
>NW_012154618.1:4807263-4810058 GCF_000956105.1 Propithecus coquereli | reverse complement strand
TACAAATAAAAACAATTTGCTTCATCCTTTTCAATCTATGCCTTTTAATTCTTTCTCTTGCCTCCTGCTGGCCGTGACCACAAAGCTAATGTTGAATGAAAGTATGAGTGGATACCCTACCTTTTTCCTGATCTTAGTCAAAATAATTTAGTCTTTCCCCATTAACTACAGGGTTTTGTGTTTTATTTTCTGTTTTTATAGATGCCCATTATCCATTTTGGAAATTCCTTTCAATTCTTAGTTGACTGAGAGTTTAAGCTGGAATGGGTATTGAATTTCATCAAATATGTCGAATACCATCAACTAATTTTCCAATTTTAAATCAATATTGCATTCCTGGGATAAATTCCACTTGGTCATGATGTATTATACTATTAATATATACTATTAATAAATTTTGTTTAGGATTTGTGCATCTATGTTTATGAGGCATATGGGTCTGTACTTTTATTTTCTTGTGGTATCTTTGTCTGGTTTTGGTATCAAGGTGATGCTGGCTTCATAAAATCATCTACAAGTGTTTCCTCCCCTTCTGTTTTACGGAAGAGTTTGCGTGGAGTTGACTTTATTCATTCTTAAATGTTTGGTAGAATCCTCCTTCATGCCACCTGAGACTGGTGTTTTCTGTATTGGAAGGTTTTAAACTACAAATTCCATTTCTTTAAAAGATACAGGACTATTCATATTTTTTAATTTCTTCTTGAGTGAGTTTCCTAGTTTCTGTGTTCTCTCTCTTTTCCCCTGATTAATTTGGGTAAATGTTTATCAATTTTATTGATATTTCACAAGAGACGTCTTTTGGTGTCTTTAATTTTCTCTACTGTTTTTCTATTTTCAATGTTATTTCTACCCTTATCTTTATTATTTTCCTTCTTTTGTTTTATTTGATTTTAATTTGATCTTCTTTTTTCTATATTCCTAAGCTTAGATTGTTGATTTGAGAACATTCTTCTTTTTTTAAAAAATAAGCATTTAATGCTACAGGCTTCCTTTTAAGCACCGTTTTAACTATGTTTTGAAAGCTTTGATATGGCACGTTTTCACTTTCACTCAGTTAAAAATATTTTCTAATTTTCCTTGTGATTGCTTCTTTGACCCACAGGTTAATTAGAAGCATATTGTTCAACTATTTGGGGGATTTTCTGGCATCTTTTTGTTATTGGCTTCCAGTTTAATTTTGTAGCACAGAGAACGTTAGCAAACACAGAGAACATTTCGTATAGTAGTGCAGGTATACTAAATCACATGAATTTAGACAATATTGTCTATTTTGGTGAATGTTTCTTGTGCACTTAAAAACAATGTGTATTCTACTTCAGCTGGGTGGGGTGTTTTATAATTATAAATTAGGTCAAAATTGTTGATAGTGTTGTTCAATTCTTGTATGTGCTTACTGATTTTTTTTTTGGTCTCCTTAACTTATCAATTACTGAGAGAGAAGTGTTGAAATCTCCAAGTATAATTGTGGATTTGTAAATTTCTCTCATATATGTATATCAGTTTTTGTTTTATGCATTTTAAAACTCTGCTATTAGATGCATCGACTTTTAGGGTTGTTATATCTTCTTGATGAACCCTTTATTACTATGAAGTGCCCTTTATCTCTGATAATGTTCCTTGAGAAGGCTGCTTTTCTGATATTAATATTTCCACTCTGAATGTTTTTCCACTAAGTCTAGCCCCCCAAAATTCCAGACATCTATGAACTTTATTTTCAAAACTAATCTCATGTATAAATGATCATTTCTGTGTTGATGTTCAAACAAATCAAAACAAATTCAAAAGGTAAGTCTGGGAAGAGGGGAGAATACTCACATTTAATCATTTCAGGCACAAACATCAATCCATAATAAGCTTGTAAATGTGATAAATGAAGACAAGCTTTTGGTAGTAATACTACAAAAATCTTTATTTCTCTCAGAATGTAAAGACGGAGCAGTCTGCTGATACATTTTATATTACATTTTAATTTATTTACAGTGAAAGTCACTTTTTCTATTTGTCAGCATTTCCTCCATGGATTATATTATACACACTCTGGTGACTTGAGATGTTGCATTTTGCCAGTAAATTAGCCAAGATCCTGAATATGTACATTCCTTGTGGCCTATATGTTACTAACACTCAGTATCCCACAAAGATCTGGTATATTGCACTGGACAGTAATGAGCTAAGTGAGCTAAACAGTGCAATCATTGCTCTATCCCTATAGATGATGAGGTCTAAGCTTGATTTTGAGGGCAGCTTTGCTTGTTTCTTTTCATTCTGCTTTGCTATGGGTGGTGAAGATGGAGCTGGCTGGTATTGGGCTTTGGGTTAAATAGATGTCCTCACTAATGATTAGAGGGTTTTGGCTGCCGTGGGTGGTCCTGCAGTCAAAGTCAAATGGCCTCACTACTTCCATTCTCTAAGCATCAAATCTTTAAGAACTAGTAGTATTTTAGCTGTCTTCTACTGACTCAGGCAGTGGGAGAAATTGTAAAGGGGTGCCTGAAGCACCTCTCCAGGTTCTCTTCTAATCTTCTTTCTTAAGAACCCATCTATATTCTCAGGCATGCCTCTCCTGACTATTTTACTAGTAAACTACCACCAATCTCAAACAATCTCTGATTTTGTCGGGTGTTCCATATTCAGTACTCAATCAGGTATGACCATTTGCATTCTATTTTTGAGCACTGGTTTATTCCCCCAAATATAAGCTAGTTGATTGTTGAGATCAAGTCCTCAAAGTAAAAGTGTCCATAATTTCTGTTGAATGGATGAGCCAATATGTGGGGTTATTGGGGAAGAATTTT
>NW_012154618.1:4777769-4806296 GCF_000956105.1 Propithecus coquereli | reverse complement strand
ACTTTAGCCCTAGGCCCTGGTACCTGGGTCGAAGGAGAATTGGGAGTTTTGGTTGGTTCTGTTCTCATTGGGTGAGCTGCACTAAACAATTCCTCCTCCCTTGTTTCAAGCTTTCTTAAGCAATTGAAGTATCCCTTTGGGCTGTGGAGGAGTGGCTATCTGATATATCAATCAGATGAAGAGTTTCAGGATCACTGATGTCTGACTATGATGAACTTTGGCAAATAATAATCCTTTAAGCTGGGCCCAGACAGATAGATGGGCATTATCTTGAAGGGCAAACATGCTGGATTGTTGCAAGGGATTTTTTTTTTCTTGTGCCATTGTCTTATGCCCCAAACAGCATCACAGAGTGTGTGGCTCCATTGGAACTGCATCAGACAGCATTCTTCGAAGAGTCCTATGGAACATAAGTCCTATGTGATGTGCTGTTTTCAGCTAACATGATCATGAGAATCCCATTTCAAGGGGCTACAAATGCATTACCCCCAGGTGACACACCGCCTCCACCAACTTATAAACAGTGAATTGTAAACAGCTTTCTAATTCCAGAATTTAACATGATGGCTGGCTAGAGTAGCAGCTCAATGCATTAGACCAGTGGTTCTCGACCAGAGACAATTGATTTTGCTTCCCAAGGGACATCTGGCAATGTCTGGAGTCATTTGGTTGTAACAACTACAGAGTGAGGGAGGGAGAACATTCCATTCACATCTAGTGGGCAGAGGCAGGGATGTTAATAAACATCTTACAATGCAGATGCCCCTCACAACAAAGAATTATTCAGAACATCTGTAGTGCTGAGGTTGAGAATAACTGCACTAGACCAAATATATAGTTAATCCCAGTCCACTCCTCTGGATGTTCATAAATGTACTAAATTATCTATTTCCATGGGCCATTTGCTTGTCTCCAACAATGGAAATTCACTCTGTTGCTCCATCAAAGCTGGAGAGAAATGAGATGGGCAGAGAGGGTGGAGTAGGGTAGGTAAAGGTGAAAGAAGGTAGTGTATTCTAGAGTCAAAGTCATGGTGTTTTTCAGTTATGCATGGTTAAGTGAGAGTGACCACAATGGTAAATTGAGCCTAATGTTATTCCTCAAACAATGAGAGTGTGCTGGGGACCTAGAAGAAGGAAGCTTTGTAATTGCCAAAGATGCAGACATTTGTTTTCAATATAATGTTAGCATGGTCTGAGCTTAATGCTAAATTTTGTGTCTTATTCGGTTATTATTAATTGGTAACTTACTGAGTGCTTTCTAGGGACCAGGGCCGGTGTTAATATTGATTGCAATATTGCCCTGAACCCTCACAATTACTCCTGAAGGTGTAGAGTGAACCAAGGTTCAGAGGGGTTCAGTGTTTTGCAATGATTTGCAATGATTTCCTCAATTATTTCTTGGAGTGAGTGAGTGTGTGAGTTGGAATAGAGCTCAGATCCTGACCTCCTAGTTTTCCCTAAAGATTATCTTTAAACTTTAAAACATTTTCCTCATTTCTCTGGATTTAATTTCATAAAATGAATTGCAATTTTATTTATTTTTTATTTTTTTATTATTTTTTTTCTTTTTTATTTATTATTCCAGGGTTTTGTGAGAGTACAAACATTATAGTTACACTTTATGTCTTTGCCTCACCCAAATGCGGGTTAAAGGCATGCCCTTCCCTCCCTTTAGTGCTCCCCATGTCCTTTAGTTGTAGATTTGCCCCCTCATCCCCCTAATTCCTAGAGAGTATTTCTGCCATGTGATCAACCTAGTGTTGCTCAGTTAGTACCAATTTGCTGGTGAGTACAAATGGATCCCGTTCTTCTGCTCTTTTGGTGCCCCACTTTGGATAATGGGCTTAAGTTTAATCCAGGAAAGTATAAGAGGTGCTAGATCACTGTCGTTTCTTATGATTGAGTAATATTCCATTGTAAACATATACCAAATTTTAATAATCCACTCATGGATTATTGGGCACTTGGGTTGTTTCCACATTCTTGCAATAGTGGATTGTGCTGCCGTAAACATTCGGGTGCAGATGTCCTTATCGTAGAATGTTTTGTGCCCTTTTGGGTAGATGCCTAATAGTGCTATTGCTGGATTGAATGGTATTTCTATTTTTAGCTCTCTGAGGTATCTCCAAATTCTTTTCCACAGAGGTTGCACTAATTTGCAGTCCCACCAGCAGTGTAAAAGTGTTCCTGTCTCTCCACATCCTCGCCAACATTTGTTGTTTTGTGATTTTTTGATAGAGGCCAATCTCACCGGGGTTAGGTGATACCTCATTGTGGTTTTGATTTGCATTTCTCTAATGATTAGAGATGTTGAGCATTTTTTTATATGTTTGCTGGCCATTATTCTGTCTTCTTTTGAAAAGTTTCTGTTCATTTCCCTTGCCCATTTGTTGATGGGGTTGTTTGATTTTTTCTTGTTGATTTTTTTTGAGTTCTTGAATTGCAATTTTAAACAGAAAGTTTAAATATATTGAAGACCAAGATTTTAAAATGTTACTGTGCAGAATAATTTTATTCTCCTTGACTGTCCCCACCCACCATAAACTGTGATGAGCACACTATAGTGGGAACGTATAGGAGGTCATTTTAGAACATCAAGGTCATCTTGCCCCTGAGATTTCTGGCTCTGAAGCTTGTGAAACTGTTTCCTCACCTGTAAAGAGGAGGGCTTTACCATCTGCTTTGCCTCCCTCATTTAGGAGAGACGCGGATCAAATGAGATAATATCCATAATCGTCGTTTGTGAACTTCAGTGTATTGCACGTAGCTGTCAGAATGGTTTGTTTTCCTCAAATGCTTTTGGTGGACGCTCTTAAATAAACAAAGCTATGAATATCCTCAAATCCCACCACACAGAAACAACCAGTGAGCATCCCTACAGACATAGTCCTCTGATTCTATGTGGAGAGAGGGGCGTGAGCAAGAGAGAAATAAGCAAGAATGTAAAAGAAAGAAGGGTAAGGAGATGGAGGGATGGGGACAGAGAAGTGAAGGGACTTGCCCTAGTGACACAGCAGGGGCCAGCCCTGGCCAAAGTGAGATCAAATCCCATGTGGAAGGCTAATTATTAAAAAAAAAAAATCAAAATCATGATGACTAATTCAGCTACAAAATGAACATGTGTTACAGATTTTATTTAACTCACCGTTAATGACAGAACTGTTTAGATGTTATAACCACTTCAAAGGAAAATCCAAAGAACATACACATTTACAGATCAGGAAAGTGGGGAGGGAGGGAAATGTCACTCTACTGGGAAACATTCAATTGCATGTGTATAAAAAATTATTTTTCATTGCTATCATTTATCTACAGTGTACAGAATTTTAAAGTTTCTCAAAGGCAATGAAAGGCTAGAATTAGATAATCCTGAAGGGCATGAGCAAAACAATGCATAATTTTCCTTTGGAGGTACCCGGTAATATGTTTTGCTTACTCCAAATTTCCTTACACCCAGATGTTCCTACTTTAAGCCCGGGGCCCTTTTCTCACAACACACTGTGGTCTCCTGAGGTTTCTTTTTCTCAGCCTTGCCAGAAAAGATTTTTGAGCACTGCAGGTACAACTTCAAGAGTCAAAAAAACTTTGTGCTTTTTCATTTTTTATTCTGTATTTAAAAAATCATATGCTTTACACTAAGAAGTGAAGAAACATCCAAAAATATGTAAAGAAAAAAAAAAGGCAATAATTTCTGCTCTACTCCCCAGCTCCTCCCACGTCTCCTGCCCCCAGAGGTAGCCAGTACAGTTTAGGACATAACCATCTATACCTTTCTCATGTTCAGCAATTACACATAAACATTTAAACATTCATGTAGGGATTTGGGTTGTGAGAGTTTACATAAAACGGAACATAGTACGTATATATTGGCATCTGCCTTTTCTCATTTAGAATAATGCATTGGGGCTATCTCAGGTGCACAGATATAGATCAAATGTGTTCATGTCAACAGCTGCAGGGTATGCCATGACATTGATGCCCCCTCACAACTTCAGTCCTGGGGACTTGTACTTATTGAATGAGGAACAAATGCAAACAGTTGTGAAATAGGAGAGGAATTGTCCTCTTGTAACGACCATGGAGGGGGGAAGGTGGAAAATTTTTGCCATTTGGATTGGATCATGGTGGCACAGTTAAACTTCTCTGCCCAGCTAGAATGCACATCAGCACCCTCCAATCATCATGGTGTTTCAGGACCCATCAACGTGTGAGCAGGGAGCATTGCTCATTAGTTTTAAAGAAAACAACTCTCTCCTTAGTAATAAAAGGCAAGTAATTTTCAAAGAAAATTATATATTTACTAGTGGGAAAAGAAGTCTCCATATCCCATATTCCAAGAAATACTGAAAATCTACTGTAGCAATCTTAGGACATAAAGGAAAGCATTTTTTGTAGTGAGCAAAGGCTTTCCACTTTTTTGAAAGTTTTGGGAATTTCTTAGCTGAGAGGAATTCTGAGAAGTATAGAAAAGGGTTTTGGATACAGTAGGAGCTTAATACATATGTGAGGTTTGGAGAGAGAGAGCCCTATGAAACGGGGCTCTCCAATAAGGTCTTTGTGAGACAATATAGTGTCCCGGTGTCATAGGAACAAAAACAGCAGTCATGATGGTTGTGGTGGGAATGATAGTAAGAATATGCATTTCATTTAATCCTCACAAGCACCTTATGAGTTGGATATTTTGATTATCCCCATTTTGAGATGAGAAAACAGAGGCTCAAGTCAGTTCAGGGGTCAAGAGAGACTATGAGAATGTAGCAGAGTGACCAGAAATCACAGGCTTTAGACCACAGGAACATGCTTGTAGTTGAAAAAGTTGGGTCTGTTACTTGTTACAATAGGAGAAGACACACATCGTGGAGAACTGTGAGGTTTCTCAGTTAGCAGATGTTGGAAAGAACCTATCACAGGATTTGGGATTCGGAGGGGTAATTTTGGGAGTGTCTAAGGAAGTGGAGGTTTTCTCTTGATTCTGCAATTCAATGACGATCTTAATAAATCTTATCTAGAGGGAGGGCAGACTAGAGTGAGGATGAAGTTGTAAATGGTAAAGAATTAGTAGCCACTCATTCAGCCAAGGGGAAGACAGGTGTCTATATTAATATTTTGTGTTGTGAAGTCACCTTGTCTGAGTGGATGTTCTGGGGGCTTGCGACCAACAGGAGAACAATGTGAATGCTCTGTAAGCATCAGATGTGTTTGTACTACCATTAATTAAGGCTCAGCTATGAGTTCCCCGATGGAAGTAGCTGGTTTTTTTCCACCTAACTTTTGAGTGATTTGAGCAACTTGATTCAGCTTCCTTGTCTGTGCAGTAGACCTCTCCTGAAGATTAGATGTCATGAAGACTAAGGACCTGTCACCTAGCATACAGGAGGCTCCCCATCACAGGGTTGTCCCTGGAGGAAGACCAGAGACCTCAGGAGGAGGGACAGGTTTCCCATCACTCAGACAATGGGGAGGGCATCCAGATGGGGAACAGCAGGAGCAAAGGCAAGATTATGGAGAATATTCTGTACCCAGAAATTCCTACTGATTGCCTAGACTCACCTTTCAGCTTCTTTGAGAGCTTAGGAGCCATGTTCAGTAGGGTCTTTTAAAAAAAAAAAAAGGCAAAGACATCCTCATGATTCTACCAGCAACGTCCTTTTTGTTATTCTCGGTATAGTGAGTGCAGTGTTAGTCCCTGGAGACTAATTGTTTTTCAAGAAAAGGTACATTTCCCCCCTCCTTTTCCATTGCATATATCGGCAAAATAAAGCTGAGCTCGCCAGCTAATCTTTTCCTTTTATATGGTTATAGACAACATTTATATCCCAGGATTGTAAAAAAGCCCTGATACAGCAAAAACCTTGGCTGCATAATTAATTTCCAGCACATCAGGTGATGGGCGAAGCTCAGCTATAGTTTCGAGCAAATAATTTATTTTTATACCTGAAGATAGGAAGAAGTAGAAATAGCTGTTCAGTTTTTAAGTGGATTTTATATGTTTTTAATGAGTAAATTCAATAAGCAACTGTTATAACATATGATTTGTTTGGGGCATTTTCAGTTAGCAGTTTGCTCATGGTATTAAATATCCTCCAGGTGATTCTCAGGTAGGTGGAGAAGGGTCTCATTGCATTGTTCGAAGGTGGGCAAATTTCAGTAGAGTTGCTGTTATTGCATCAGGGAAAATACAGCATTTTGAAAACAATTGCTGTCTTTAAGAATAATGTCATTAAAGAAAACGACAGTGTTTAGCAACATCAGCACTATGAGAACTGCAAAAAAAAAATGCAGCATACTCCCTGGATGACAAATATTTCCTGTCCAAAGGGAAGATACAGAACTCTAAACATGAAAATACCTGCACTGCGGAAGAGAAAGCCCTAGAACAATCTCACTGTTCCCTCAGGACTGATTTTGTCACACTTACAAGATGACATCTAGACTAATCCAGAAAAAAAGGAGGAAAGGGGACATTTTTGAAGGTTTTAGTTTCTCTTACACCATGGAATTCAGGAATTGTTTAAGATATGATTTGTGGCCTTTCAGATAAACCAGTTTGGTGGAGAAACTTACCCAAGGTCAGATTCCTCATCCTGAAATGGAGATAATACGTTTGTAATACGTTCTTATTGTCATCAGGGGAATCTGAGATTTGAGGTCTGTTTGCCTCTAGCAAAGTTTTCTTTGTTAATTTTTGGTTGCACCCAGCACTTCTTAATCCTTGAGGGTTCACATACATTTCCTACTGTGTGAGTCAGTGATTCACATGACTGTGGAAATGAAAATCCAAAGAGATAACCAAATTAGCCAGGATTGACCACACAGTATCTGTGTATTATGTTAAAATTCAACACTTCCAGCTTGCTAATTTTCCCCATTTAATTATGTTGTATATTTTAAGTTAGTTTGCCTATGATTTATAGTTAGAGCCCAGAGACAGAATCAATCTAATGATTACTGGCTTACTTGGAGCTTGATTTTCTTTTCGTGTTTTATGGAGGCTGAGCTCCTACTCGCTCAGACGCTGTGTGCTAGGCGTGCTCTAAGGAAGGAACACAGTGCACCGTTAAACAGATTTACAATCAGGTAGAGCTGGATGAATACACATTAGCAGCTTTTTTAGTTGGGCCCTTTTAAGTTGCAAGTGACAGGATCCTAACTCTGTCCCTTCCTTCCTTCCATGCATCCCCAACTCTGTGAGAGGCATAGAGTATAATCCGGCTTTACGGACCACATGAGCCCGGGTCCTGAATATGCTGGTGAGAGGAGTGGCAAGGCCCTGGGCTTCAGAGGTGGATGGTCTTGATTCAAACCCTGGGTCTGCACCACTAACTACCCGTGTGAGCTCAGGTTGGTGAAGAAATGAGCTGACGTTCATTTCCCTCTGTAAAATGGAAGTCATGGGTGTGTCTTCGTACTGTGACTATTCAGTGAGATAAAGTTGGCCTTGAGGGCTGGAGGCCAGAGAAGCCAAGGGGAGGCAGGCGATGATCAATCTTCTTCCTTCCCTGTGAAAACAGTGGTTGGAGGGATGGAAGACACAACTCAAGGTTGCATCTCGCCACAGACCTGGTTTTGTTTTAATCCAGCTTCTCAACAGCCATGCGGTTTTCTTCTGATATTGTAGGGGGAATGATTCTTTAACCTGGAGGTTTTACCAAATAGTAAGAGAGGTGGGAAAAGACATTTTCACGGAGAATGAGGAATGCTATTGGACAAAGGTGATTATGTGGAGGAAAAAACGCTGACCCCACCAAATAGCTGGAGAGCCTTGGGGCTTTGTGACTGTTTCACCCCTAAAATTGGAAAACATATAAATGATCAAAAAAGACTTTACTGTATATCAATTATAACTGAATAAAGCTGTTTAAAAGGAAAAAAAAAACCCTAGGAAAGGTTGAAAATTAAGAAATTTGTCAAAGGATTATTTTCCTTACAAATACTTTTAACCTTTAAGGAACAAATCTATCTAGTTTTCTAATCATAAAAATAGAACAAAATGTTTCCAATTATTTTTATAAAAATAGCATTAACTCTAACATGAGTCCAAACAGCACACAAAAAGGCATGTATTGTAGCTCTTTTATTTGGAATTTGGCTATCTATAATCATCAAAAGAAATAGAACCCAGCGGTGTGTTAAGGGAAAACTCACCATGACAAAGTACGGTTTTTTTCTAGGACTGCATTAATTATTTAATGTTAGGAAATCACCGAATGTAATTCAATTAATTAACAGCAAAAGAAAAAACATAATACAACTTGATAGATGCTGAAAACATGGTCGATTAAAATTAACATCCATTTCTGATACCAAAACTCTTAAATATCAATAAATGGATATGCTCATAGCATTATAAAACATACATTTTTATAATCCACGGCTAGCCTCAGACTCTGTGGTAAAACTCCATTAAGGTCAGAAACAGGAAAAAAGTGTTCATTGTCATAACTATTAGCTGGTAGTGTTTTTTTCTGGATGTGCCAGTTCTACTAGAAAAAGAAATAAAATGAGTAGCGGAGACACCGTCATGATTTGCAGACTGGGAAATACTGTGAAGCCATTAAAAAGTCTGTAGGGTTCTCTGTGTACTGACTCGTAATGATGTCCGCTCCATTTTGGGGAAAAAAGTAGGGTAGGTACAGTAAGTAGAAGCTGATGTCATGTTTGTAAAAGCAGAGTGCGTGAGTATGTGTGTGGGAGAGTAAAATGCATAGAAAAACACTCACGAATCGTGTTTAGCAGAATATTAGCTGTCCTATTTCTGGGCGATGGGCTTATAGGGCAATCTTAATTCCTTCTTGGTGCCTTTTAGAAATTGCATCTTTTTTTTAATGCTATGCACAATGATGATGATTGTTCGTTTTATTTCTGTGTCAGGCATGTGTCTCTGTATTGTGTTTCACCTCACTTAATCTTCACATCATTTTCTCTCTCTCTCTCTCTCATTTTCCAGATGGGCAAGCAGGCTCAAGGAGGATAAGTAATTTGCCCAAGGTCAAAGGCAATTTGACTTTAAATTCCTGTGCTCGTAATCATTCCTCTATTACTTTTACTGTTAGGGAAAAAAGCCATTGTCATTTCCAAAACACAAACATATATTTTATGTATGAAAATATATATACACACATAAATATATCCTGTTACATATATATAAAGATATGAAAATAAATTTATATGTAGAAATGATATATATGTTTATATATTTAAAAAGATATTTATATAGATATGTGTATATATATTATTATATGTGTGTACATATGCACACACAAATATATATCAAAGATATAAAAAGATAGCAGAGTACCTAGCAAATGGTAAATAAATTATAGTTATTAACCTTGCTAAACCCTTCATACTTGGAATATGAGCAAGGACTATGTTTATTTAGCCTTGTATCTCCTAGCAGCAAGCAGGTGTCCTTCACAGAGTATTAATATTAAACAAAAATCTTTTATACATGTGAATGTAATAACCAGCACAAAATTGGATTACATTGCCTGCCCCGCAGTGGGCTCTTCCTGCGATGTCCCTGCTCTGTGTAATAAGTGCCGGCCTTTGGCCTGGCTGTGGACAGGTCTCCGCAGGGGTGGACAGGGCGGTGGCGTGGATTCGGGGCCTGGCATCAGCCATCCTGCTTCGTGATATGGGCAGGAGAAGTCTATAGAGAGACGTTGGCTTTCAGGAGTGGAAGGATGTGTGCTTTCTCTCCACAGAAATCTGGCCCCTGCAAAAGCCTGAACAAAGACCTCATCTTTTCTGTTTAATGTCATTCTTCACGGAAGCTGTGAGGGGGAGTGGAGCACGTGCCCAGGCTGTGGGGTGGGTGAGTGCTGCTTATGGTCCCAGCTGGTGCCCACAGGCCTGACGGCCCTAGTTGAGTTGTCTGGAAAATCCCCAGTTGGTCTTTCTTCAGCCAGAATACAGCCTGTGTTTTTCCCATACTGCTGGCTTCTGAGCTCAGAGAGGAGGACGAGAGGCTCAGGCTGATAGGAGCACTGACCACAGAGGGAACCAGATGTCCCAGTGAACGCTCCTCTCATGTGGTGCTGGGTTGGAACTGCCAGGTCTCCCTGCAGGTGTCCTCTCTTGCCCTGGCAGGGAGGAGGCACCAGGGGACCACACACTGCAGTCCCCCCCTTGTTCCCATGGACATGCTATAAGGGGATTGGGCACGTGGACAGGTGGCTGCACTGTATTGGGCTTCCTGGAGCCTCCCTCTCCCCTTCCTCCTGCTCTCTCCACCCACCCATCTCCCCACATCTTCCCTGGGACTCTCCGTCCTGGGCTGACTTCAGGGACCGGATTAATCTCTTCTCTCAAGTTAGGTCTGAGGTGCCCGACTCTCCTTTTATGCCTCAAAATCCCTTCCGTTGGATGCAGGCTTTGGCCTCCTTCCCTGCTCAAAACTTCACCTCATCATGAGGGAGAACTCAGTCCCTGAGGACCTGAGACTACTGCATTAATTAGGAAACATTGGGAATAAATCCGTGTGTTCCCACCTCACCCGTGGGTATTTTTACAGTTTACTGAGCTCTGGCTTAACTTGAGGAATTAATTGGGAATGGAAGAAGTTCAAGCGGGGCTTGTGGGAGGAAAGGATGGATGGACGTTTTTTATCAGCATTTTTCTAATTGGTGAGTTAAGATAAGTGACCACACTGTGCAAGACACCACATTCTACAATATGGGTAGATGCTCAATATATATGTCACATTGGTGCCTTCAAGGATATGGAAATTTAGTAAGGGACACAGATCATAAATATATATAGATTAAAAAAATACTGTCACACAAGGATTAAAGAATGGTAGAATAGCATAAGGTAGGGCATAAGGTATGCAGAGCCAATCAGGGAAAAAGGATGAACTGAAAATAGGTATGCCAGACACTGTACCAAAGACTTTTGATTATTCTGTTTTACCTAATCCTCCCCAAACTTTTGAAGTTGAGTTTTATTATTTTTATTATGAAGATGAAAAAACTGAGGTTCAGAGATGTGAAATAAGTTGTGTTGAAAGTCACCCAGACTGGAAGGTGGTAGAATTGTTCTCACTCAGGTGTTTTCCTATAAGATCATGAGCTTCTTGGCAGGTAGCAGGGAGGAGATTGGCTTGTTCCTCTACGAGACACACAGGACTATGGAAACAAAGCACAGTCCGAGGCCCATCTACATCAGAACTGCCTGGTTTTGATTTCTCTCATCAAGTTTTATGATTTTCCAGCACACAAATCTTGCGCATATTTTGTTAGATTTATCCCTAAGTGCTTTATGTTTTAAGGAAATACAGTAAATGGTACTAAACATTTATTTCAATTTCTAATTGTTCATTTCTAGTGGATAAAAATACAATTGTTTTTTATATTCAAAGTGTACACATGATTGGATACACATATACATTGTGTAATGATAATCGCAATCAAATTCATAGACACAGGCATCACCACGTGTGTTGTACGTTAGATCCCCAGGACTTGTTCCTCTTATTATTGAAATTTTATTCCCTTTCATCAGCATCTCCCCCATTTCCACTATGCCCCAGTTCCTGGCAACCACTGTTCTACTTTCTGTTTCTAAAAGTTTGACTTTTTAGATTTTTACATATGTGAGAACATATAGAATTTGTGTTTCTGTGTCTGGCTTATTTCACTTAGCATAACGTTCTTCAGGTTCATTTATGTTGTCACAAATGGCAGAATTTTTGCCTTTTTATGGCCGAATAATATTCCCTTCTATAATATGTATTCTCTATATAATTTTATTTATCCATTTGTCCATCAACAGACACTTAGGTTGTTTTCATATCATGCCTATTTCAAATAATGCTGCAATGAACGTAGGGGTGCATCTATTTCATCAAGATACTGATATTCATTTCTTTTGTTTTTTTAATTTTTAAATTTTTAATTATAATATTGTGGGTACATAATAGTTGTATATCTTTATAGGGTACATGTGATGTTTTGATACAGGCATACAATGTGAATCAATCAAATTAGGGTAATTGGGTATCAACCACCTCAGGCATTTAACATTTCTTTGTGTTAGGAACTTTCCAATTCCACTCTTTTAGTTATTTTAAAGTATACCATAACTTATTGTTGATTACAGTCATTCTGTTGTGGTATCAAATATTGTTCATTCTATCTAACTATGTAACTAACTATAGTTTTGCGCCCATTAACCATCCCCACCTTATCTTCCCCTCCCTTTTATCCTCTACAGCCTCTGGTAACCATTCTATTCTCTGTCTCCATGAGATCAATTGTTTTTAATATTGAGCTCCCACATGTGAGTGAGAACATGCAAGATTTGTTGTTCTGTGCTTGCCTTATTTCACTTAACATAATGTTCTCCAGTTCCATCCATGTTGTTGCAAATGACAGGATTTCATTCTTTTTTGTGGCTACATAATATGCCATTGTGTATATGCACCACAATTTCTTTATCCATTCATCCATTAGGTTGAGTCTATGTCTTGGCTACTGTGAATAGTGCTGCAATAAACATGGGAGCGAAGATACCTTTTTGATGTACTGAATTCCTCTCCTTTGGATATATGTCCATCTGTAGGATTGCTGGGTTATGTGGTAGTTCTATATTTAGTTTTTTCAGGAACTTTCATACTGTTTTCCATAGTATAATTAGAGTAATTTACGTTCCCGACAACAGTGTACAAGAGTTCCCCTTTCTCCACATCCTCGTCAGCATTCATTACTGCCTGACTTTTTGATGAAAGCCATTTTAACTGGGGTGAGATGATATCTCATTGTAGTTTTGATTTTCATTTCTTTGATGACTAATGATGTTGAACATTTTCTCATATACCTGTTGGCCATTTGTATGTCTTCTTTTGAGAAATATCTATTCAGATCTCTTGTCTGTTTTTTAATCAGATTATTTGATTTTTTTTCTATCACGCTGTTGGGACTCCTTATATATTCTAGTTATTGATCCCTTGTCAGATGGATAGTTTGAAAATATTTTCTCCCATTCTGTGGGTTGTCTCTTCACTTTGCTGATTGTTTCCTTTGCTGTGTAGAAGCTTTTTAGCTTGATGTGATCCCATTTGTCCAGTTTTGCTTTGGTTGCCTGTGCTTTGAGGGTACTACTTGAGAAGTCTTTGCCCAGACCAATGTCATTTCTTCCAGGTTTTCCAATTTATTGGCATATAGTTAGTTACTCATAGCAGTATCTAACAATCCTTTGGATTTCTGCAGTATCAGTTGTGATGTCTCCTTTTTCATCTCTGATTTTATTTATTTAGAGACTGAAGTTAAGGTCTCTAATTGCACTCAGCTTCGCCATTTTTTTGGGGTCATTTCTTTCCCTTTACCCTAAGAAAAAGTGACAAGCCACAAAAAGATGAGCTATGAGTTAAACTTAACAAGTTATTGAAGTCAACTCCGAAACGAGTTCTGGGTTTGCCAGCTTTCATTGAATGCTTTTGTTTAGTGGGAATTGGACTGGTTTATCTGGATAGTCCTGGGTTTGAATCCTGACCTGTCTGTTACTAACTGGTGATCTGGGGCAAGTCATTAGTCTCCCTGAGCCTTTATTTTCTCATTTGTAAATTAGAGACAGACAATAACAACTATTTCCTTGGGTTGATGTGAATATTTCGGGTACTCGGATTTCTCCTGATAGTTTTCACATGCCTAACACAATAGGTACCCAGTAAATGTTCTTTTCCCTTCCTCTTCCCCTGTGTGTGACAGAAGATCTTATTGTGATTTGATTTTCTTTTAATCCTAATAATTACAGTGTTCCTAGGTATTACACTGTTACTCTGGGATTTTCTAAGTAAAAATTAAGTGTTAATAGAACTGAAGAGAGAGAGCCTTAGTGACACCAGGACTCAGAGACCAGGAAGATGGAGAGATGGGTGGAGTCCAGAAGCCTCCAGACGGAGTGAATCTTTAAGGGATTGCAAGACCATTAGACTCAGGGCTTCATTTATTCAGAGGAAATTGAAGTGTCACAGGGGAAGAAGTACCTTGGAAATGTTTGGAAACATGTCCTCCAAACAAGGATAGACCCAAGCAAAACTGGGATCTAGGTGATATGACATTCATTCATTAATTCATTAATCCATTCAATCATTCATGTCCAAAATATTTATTTAGTGTTTTCTATGTGCTAAGCACTATATTGACCCTTGCCTCAAATAGCTCATGATAGAGCAGTGGAAAGATAACTGTAAAACCACATGGCATGTGTGTCTATTTAACTAAAATGGTGGAGATAAGGCTACTCATATTAAATATCTCAGGGCTCTAAAAGCATCCCTCTCTTATTAGTGTTTGTCCCCAACCGCAATCTATTTTCTCTTTTTCCTGGATGTAAAAATGCGTACCCAGTGAGAGATGGCATGTCTCAGCCGTGCTTGCACCTTTGTGTCACTGAGTTTGCCCCACTGGAGTTTGAGGAAAAATGATGGGTACAACTTCTGTGTCCCTTGCTTAAAAGGAAATCCCTTGATATCAATTTCCATACTTTCTTTTCCATGGACTGGAGAGACAATGCCAAAGAATCCTGGAAGGCACATGTTGCGGATGACAGAACCTTCCTGCTTACCCATTTCTCTGGATGACTTTGTGATGCAGAGTTGGCTGGCAGCCCTGGACTGGCACGGGAGAAAGCAATGAACTTCCAAGTTCTTTAAGCCACTAAACTCGTGGATCTCATTATATAGCTTCTATTGTAACAAATTAAGTAATCATGAATTTTTTGGAAGCAATAAAACGCCTTAGAAGAATGTGAATATCATTTGACTGGCAGAAACTTAGAAGATTTTGTTAGCCACATGAGATTTTTTTAAGACATAGGAGTCAGACAAACTCTGGGCCCAAGCTCAACTCTGGAGCTCTATTGTATCTAAGATTTTATACACTCCAAAACTGAAATAACTTCTCAAGCTTCCAGGGTACAAAAGGGTCAAGATTCAATATTTTTCTATGGCCTTATCTCCTTTGCTAGTCTAAGATTTGCAAAACCAATGAAGAAGCAAGTGAGCAAGTGTCTATATTTTATATATGAGTGGAGTACATTTTTCCTGGTGATAGTGGAGGAAGTGTTGGAGATATAATTTAAGGGCAACAATGGCAGCAACAGGAAAGCCACTTTCTGACCATTCAAGGTCATGTTTGAGAAGATAGTTCCAGAAAAAGAGAAACGGGGACTCTCTTCAGGTACCATCCTGTTCATACAATCCAGGCATCCCGGGAGCTACCATCTCTGGATGTTCAGCCTCATCTCAGCCCCATTCAGCTGAAGTCTCCTTGTTTGTTCATACTATCCTCAGAGTCATCCTTTCTGTGGCTCTCAAAGGGTCAGTGGTCATTGTAACCTACACAAATGCAAGAAGAGCCTTGCCACTCACTCATGCACCATTCATTACTCATTCATTTATCTAACAGTTACTGAGTGCATACTTTAGGAAGATTGGAGATGTGTCATTTAGTGGGGGCATGGCGGAGAAACCCTGCCCCAGAAAGGATGGACTAGCATGTTTAGGAGGCACATAACACAGTTACAAGGAATGGAAGGAATGCAGCAAGAACTGGCAGGAACTGCACGGAAATGCAGAGGCACAGCACGGGGCAGGTGTCTGCTGTCACTCAGCAGCCTGTATCTACAGTGATAAAGGATCATGATTAATTACACATGGAGACTGTATGTGTGTTCCCTCACTTGCTAATTGCAATTAGTTGCAGAAGCAATGAACATATTGCTCTTGGTGAATGTCAGGACATTTCACTGGATCCCCCTTGGTTCTCCATGAAGCCACAATTAACTTCACTAATTATTCCCTTTACCACATGTGCTTCCCTTAATGAAGAACCAAACTAATGAATGTTGATCTTTTAAAAACTTTTTTTTTTCTAAAAGCCATCTTGGCTGCCATCCAATGAGCACCACCAATGGCTGCTTGGACAAAATCATGAATATCAAATCTATCCAAAGCTGGTGGGAGGGAGGAAGCAATTTTCAGGTTCAAGAATTTCTACCTTCCTTCTTCAGGGAGGGAGAGGCACTCTGCACTGACAGCCATGAAGCACTTTTGATTGGATGTGTTTTGGAAGTTTTTGTTGCTGGCCAAGCAGGCATCTCTGCAGCAACTGGTCCTTAGTGACCAGTAGAAATTTCTGGTGTGCCAAGGACTAGGCTAGGAATACAGGCCACTACAAATGAACAGAAATCTTGCTCTGATGCCAGCAGTATACCCAGAGTTGAGCAGGGTTATCTTCCTGTCCCTTACGATATAGGTAACACTGATTCAAACATTTTCTTCCTTAATCCCTTGTGACTTTTCTCAAGATGTCTGTGAATTTCTTCCCCTGCCCCACCTATGTGTGTGTGTGTGAGGGGGGTTGGCTTATATGCTCATGGCATGGATTTAGGGTTCTTATGCCCATGCATAATATTTTGCCTTTACCCCACATTGTCTTGACTTAGGTGTGAAACTCAGCACCTTTTTTGATTTATATACTCATACACATTCCCACCGCCAAAACATTCATGAGAATGAGAATTTGGGGACAAGATAGTAGATGGATTTAAATTACATCATTGCAAACAAGCTCAAATGGAAAAGTTGGCTTCACCATCTTAAGATATCCTTCAGGCTCCATACTCCATTGAGTGCTTCAGCTCTCTAGTTCCAGCTGGGTCCACCTTGTAGGAACAACCTTCTTCTCTCTTTGTTTTCTGTAGAACAATTTAACGATTCTCCTCTGAAACCTTGGTGATTCTCTGCCTCAAGTGTACTCACCATTTTTTCTTCTTCAGAAGACCAGGAGGAAGAGACAGGCAAGAGAGAATTTTGTTTCCAGCAGGAATTCTTGCACCAGTTGCTAGAACAGTACTTCTTTCCACTTCTTCATCACCACAATGCACCCTTCTAACTAACACGTTAAAGCCCTGGAGCCCCAGTGAGCTTCCTAATCCACCACTATCTCTGCTAGGTGTTGCAACGACCTGGCGAGCCAGGCAGTGCGGTCCTGTGTCATGGCCACATTTTACAGATAAGGACACTGAGCCTGAAGGAGATGAATACCCAAATGTTCATCCTGTGTTGTGGGTAAAGTGTTCTTTCTCCCTTGTCTTGTAGATGGCTGTTTCTTGGGGGTGTGGGAGGGATCAGGAAGTAGTGACCCATCTAACTTGGCCTCTTCTCTCTCTTGCTCTCCTTCAAATGCCACCTTGCTTTGCAGCACTGCTCTGGGGTACATGAAGCGGAATGTGTGAGAAGCCAGGCTGCACTGGGTTATTTGCAATGCTTCTTAACCTCAATGCTGTGGACATTTTGTGCCAGATAATTCTTTCTTGTAGGGGGAGGAAAGATATCCTGTGTATTGTAGGATGTTTAGCAACATTTCTGTCCTCTACCCACTAGATGCTATTAATAGTAGAACTCCTGCTCTCAACCCCATAGTTGTGACAAAGATTTCTCCAGACTTTCCCAAATGTCCCCCTGGTTGATAACCACTGCATTGCTGTTACTCATCCATTGTGAGGATGGTTTCTTATCTTCATGACTTGGACTATGGATAGTCAGTAATGTTGTACATCTCAGAAGGGAGGTGAAAACCATGCACAGCATTGGCTAAAAATAAAAAGGTTTTGGACCTGTGTCTCTTTTTGCTGGAAAGAGGTCATATGCCTTCACTTTGGTGGGACTAGGAGAGACAAATGTGCTGACCCTCTCCCATGGCATGAGCTCTCCTGATGGAGTATTGCTGCATAAAACAACAAAGTTCTTGAATTTCCAGCCAAGAGCTACAAGTCAGTCCATCTAGGGAAAAGACAGGGCATTTGAACAGCTTGACACCGTGAAGGCATAAATTGTTGGGAGAGACAAATGTGAGCTGGAGAGATTTGTAAATGTGGCAGACGGTAATCCTGGTAGTCCATGGTAATTGTTTTTCTCAGGCAGAAGACCTCCTGTGATTTACGTACTGGAGCTGGACGATGGCTGAGCCAGACAGCTCTCACCTCCGGAGAAGACAAGTGGGGACATGACAGCTGCCTGGGAAGTGAAAGGGGAAGCAGGGTGCTTTGCTGCCTTGGAGATTCGCATTTGTTCCAGAGCACGGGGGTGTTGGCACATGTGCTAGGAGAGGCTGGTGGGGAGAGAAAAGACCTGCATCCAGTGGCTGATGGGGAGGACTGAAGAATAGGTGGCAGAATCCCTTCCCATCCAAGGGCTCAAGAGGGACGTGCAAACAGAGTGGGGAGGGCACTAGACTGACACTGAGGTTCAGCAGTCTCCCGCCCATCTGCAAGTGCAACCCTGATTGCATTGTGAGGTGGGCTTGGGAGGGGGAGTCGGAGACTTCAGAGGGAACAGGGGGTTTTACACAGACCTTTTGATTGGTGCAGAGTGCAGTTTTAATCCTTGCTCACCTGGTACGGTAAAGGGCCAGTTGCGAAGAGGCAATAGGAAAAGAAACAGGAAAAGATCGGTTGCTTCCCTTGTTGCTTTGTTTCAGTCCTTCTGGAGGTCTCTGCCCAGGAGCTGTTCCTGCTCTCTCCGAACTGCAGGCAAGAGATGGGCCGCCCTTCCCTTAGTGGAGCTGTCACTGGGTTACCTTTAGACAAGCAGAATTATGGTGGGATGTGGTCAGAGAGGCTCTGGAAGCCAGTCATAAGAGGTAAGAGAATATGTTTACTGGTCCCTGTGTAGTTAGGATGGGGCCAAGGAGCCATTGGGGTCAGCTGTAGAGAGAGAGGTCCTTGGAGAAGTGGTGGCACTGACAGGTCACGGTGACTTTACTGGGCAGTTTCACGTCAGCCTGCTAAAGCTGGGGCCATGTCTCCAGAGTCCCTTTCACTGTGGGGTGGCAGTGAAACAGCAGTTGTTCCTGTTGGAGGGTGGTCCTGGTCC
The DNA here is from genome assembly GCF_000956105.1 of Propithecus coquereli. Classification (NCBI taxonomy): domain Eukaryota; kingdom Metazoa; phylum Chordata; class Mammalia; order Primates; family Indriidae; genus Propithecus; species Propithecus coquereli. Next base: position 4,787,414 of record NW_012154618.1, on the reverse strand, counting down.
TCCGTGTGGGGTCCTGGCGTGGCTGTGGTGTCCTGCTCTGTGCTCAGCTCACGTCACTGACTGCCAGGCCCTCTTGTCAACAGCACCCCAGGCCACCACCAGCTGCATGGTGTTGACCTACACAGGTCACAGCTCCACAGACTTCTCCACGAGCGCTCCCTCCCAGGTCTTGAGGTGGGCCTGCTTGGCCTCTTGAACTTCCCTGGCAGCTCCAAGGCATCCACCTGCAGCAGGTGGACTCCAGGTGGACTGGTTAGAAACCATCTCTTTGATTCTCTGGTCTCACTTTCCTGACTCCTACCGCATTTGCAGATGATAGAATTCCATTAAATACCCTCTTCTTGTCACACTCTGCAGAGCGCTTTGTTTTCCCTGCACCCGACTGGCTCAGTGGACGGGGCTCCTCAGGAGTTTGGCTGCCTGTTTGCTGCAGTCATCTGGTCTGTTCCAAGGAGAATAGACTGCCTTGACAGTGGACACCAAGCAGCCCAGAAAAGAGGAGGAAGTGTGATTCCAGCATTCATTCATTCATTATTCAATGAATAGGGGAGGCCTGCACCATGGAATGTGCTAGAAATACACTCTAATTGGTGACTAAAACAGACATGGCTGCTTTCCTCAGTTTAGAGCTTAAAGCAGATGACAGAAAATTAACGAGTAACAAATGTGTGATTATGAGTTATTTTTGTTTATTATGTGGCACTTATTACAAACGATAAGGTGATAGAATAGTGAAGGTGGGGATGAGACCCGTTTAAATTGGGGTGCTTGGGAAGGGCCCGTCTGAGGAGTCGATGTTTAAGCTAATACCTGAAAGGTGAGATGGATTTGGACGCAGGTGGCATTGATTCCTGGGCACGGCGTGTGTGAAGGCCCTGAGGTGGAGCCGAAATAGCACGACACACAGAGGGGAGAGCAGCATGAAGTTTTTGTGCAGTGGTGACAAGCTCTTTCACTGAAAATATATCAGCTTCAAGCCAAGAATCCCAGAACTCTGGAAGCTGAATGGTGTAGGCCCCCATGAAAGCAGAACGTGGATGTATGGGTGAGATGGGTCAGTACTCATGGAAAGAGGGTCAGGGTCATGTTCCATACTGGCTCCACTGGTTCCATGGGCTTTCACTGGTCCATACGGTGCTTTTGTGCAAAGTAGAAAAAGGTGTCCCTTCCTCTGAGCAGTCAGAACTTGGAGCCAGGGTTCTTGGCTTGGCATGTGGATCCTGGGCTGGATTTCAGCTCCAACTTAAGCACGGCACAACCTGCGTCACCATACACAGTGGTTGCAGCAGGACGGGGAGTTTCTGTTAAGCATTAATCTGCCTGAGACCAGAAGAGTTTTTGAATCTCTTGTGAAAGAGGGATTTGGTGAGTAAATATGCTACATCTGGTTATGTGGAGAGCAGCTAGCTGTTGGTGTACCTAAGCTAATTGTTAAGTCAACTGCCATGTCTGATGCTTTTATTGTTCATCTCAATTTCTTTTGTTGTTTTAAGGGCTTTTCTTTGGGCACTGCTAACCAGATGTGCAAAAACACAGTAACCACCCAGGCCACCAGCTCGGGATCTTGGTGCCAGGCTTCAAGGGGCACACAGGTTACACAGCTGGGGGGATCTCAGATTTGGATGAACCTGTCAGTTTTCTATGGTGGGGAAGACTATAACCTTTATTGCTCTCTTACTATATGCCAGATTGTGTTCAGTGTTATGTGGTTGCCATTTAATTCACATAACCATCCGTGAGGCAGGTGCTTTCAACCTCATTCTATACAGGAAGACTCTAGAGCTCAGATAAATTAGGTAATTTGCCCACAGTCTCAGTAAATGCTAGAATGGGGTTTGGTCCCAGGTCTGTCTTATCAGGAGCCCGTGTGAAGAAAGGTATGCAGATGCCTTTGGCGTTGTTGGTAACCAAAGTGGTTTGGAGGTAGACTCAGGTGGTGGCAAGCATACGGCACTGACTGGATTCCTTTTGCCACCTGTGCCTGTGTGGCACCTGTCTTTATTTCTCTAGGGTGAGTAATCCTACATTGGAAATGTGCAGATTATTGTATGGTAATTGACTCTTGATTGGCCAGGAAGCAAATGCTTAAGGGAGAGAAATTTTCTGCTGAAAGCAGGCTTTGTTTGCTCTCCCCTGAGCAGATTGATCAAACCAAACCATTCATAGTCACGTGTCTCTGATGTGCTCTGGGGACACGGGTGCCTATCAGGGAGGAGAGCCATGCAGGAATCCTAGTGTCACCTTGGGAGCAGCAATTCTTGGAGCTGCGCAATGGAATCATTCCCCATCCATGCTGAACCTGGGCCCTGAGCACCTGGCCTGCGACTGAATTCAGCTTCCTGGCTCTCCTTATGGGGAGAAAAGGGAGGCCACATCTCTGAACAGAACATGCACCTTGAGCTGGAGACACCCTACCCTGCCCAGATCCCCACTGTCTGGATTTTTCAAGAGGAGAAGATACACCTGCCTTCAGTCTGCATCTGCTGAACCATCTGAGAGGCAGGGCCCCTCCCTGAGCTGACACAGAACAGGCTCTTGTACGTTATGTTGGTTTGATTGCTTTCTCAAGCCTGTGATAAAGACTGTCTAGGGCAGGAATCTGAAACTAGGGTTTCCTTGCTTCCAGGAAAACAGTCTCAAGTCCAAGAAGTGAAATGTCCTTGTGTGTGAGAGAGACGGTGGTGCTTTCATGCAGGACAGAACCATCCATCTATCTTTGATCTAAAAGAAGTCTAGGGCAGATACAGGTCAAACATCCATAGGCTTCTTATCTGTCATGATTATGCCAACCCAGAGGCCTGGAGCTTTGAAAGGCTACCGAAGTGGTGAAGGGATGTACTCCATTTGCCAATGGCTACTTAGGCATGAGGCTAGGGATTCTCACTTTATTCTTCCTTTCCTAAGGTTTTGAAAAAAATATCCACCTGCTGAGTGCCAGCTCCTCAGAGAGGTCTTAAGCTGGAAGCAAGCACTCAGGTGTAAGGAGAGCTTCCATTTTGCCAGTTACTTGAAATGATAAACATTATGACCCAGGGAAAACGTCGAGTCATGTTATTGTCTTTTGGTGAATTGAAGACATGGCTGCAGAGGAGGAGTGATTAACCCAAGGTAGAGCAGGTTGGCAGGTACAGGGGAAGGGAGCCTAACTTAGAAGACAAAGCTGAAAAGTTGATATTATCTTAACTGTGATTGCTTGTGGACATGACAAAGCTTTTGCCTGACACTTAATCAATGTTGGGGGCCTCTTTCTGCCTTCCTCCAAATTCTTATTGTGATGTTACTGGCTCTCAGAAACCTCCCCTTGCCACCTAAAATAATGCAGTTCTCCTAGCTGGTGTCTTTTCCTAACACCCTTCTCCGTTTGCTCTCAGCATATTGGCCACAGTGATAGAATCCAACTCAACTGAAACTACGCAGGAAAAGGGAGCTTGACTCATGTCACTAGGCAGTTCAGGGACAATTGGATTTAGGATTTAGGGTAATGCTACATTGACATCCCACCAGCTCAGCCATCCTAGGGGAAAGGGAGCCCCCTTTCTCAATATTACGGTGCCCACACCTGATGCCCTTGGCTCTGAAGGGCCTAGCCAGGTAAGGTACACACCTGGAGCCAGAAACAATCACTGTGGCCAGATGAAACTAAACCCTCATTGGCCAATCGTGGGCTCCCTGATTACTCCTAGAATCTGAGAATGAGAGCCTTCACAAATGACAGGGACTAAGAATGGGGGAAGAAGTGCAGTTATAAGGCAAAAATGGATTTTAAGTAGACAAAATACAGCAAACATTTAATATAATATCATTTTTCACAATTTGTCATTTTCTATTAAAAAAAAACAGACAAAAATGTTTGTGACCCCCAGCAAGACTGTAAGCTCCATGAAGGTAGAGTAAGTCTATTTTGTTCACCAGCATATTGCTGGTGTCTGTCATAGTGTGTGGCACGTGGTAGACATTTAATACGTATCAGCTAAAAAGTGGATGAGTGAACGCAGACATATATACTCGGGTAGTTAGTATCACTCGTCTGGTCCTGGGTGAGCACAATGATGAACCCAGGACAAAGAGGACAAAGATAAGGATCAACCAAATGTGTCCCTTATTTAAAGAGTCCTTTGTAATTTTAAAATTTGGATTGATTTTTTTGGTTCATATCCTTGTATGTTTAACGTTTAGAGGACTGGAGGGGTTCTTACAGAGACTCTTCAATGCAAGACTCTGGCTGGAAAATAGAAGACACTTGTCCACTTTTATTTTTATCTCTAAGTATCTCTGAGTAAGAAGGTTACCAGGGCTTCTTACCCATAGTGCTCAGTCTGCTCTGTCACTTCTTGGTCACTGTCTCTAAGGAAGTTAACATGAATACCCCCTTTTGCCTCCAGAAGAAAGCCCATACGTTCTTTACTGATCAATAACTCGATATATTCCAGACTCTTCTGGTCTGCACTTTTGAGTTTCTGAGAAGGTGAGTGGCAATCAGAGCATGCTCTGCACTCTGGAAGTGGCTTCCTCGGGAATGCGAATAAACTCATCTCCTCTTGCTGGCTCTTCCTCTAAGAGGGCTTCTCTGCTCAGCCTGGGACCTCAATGAAGATGGCCCACTGGATGCTTTCTTGCAGGAAATGGGCAGATGTGTATCTAAGATCCTTCTACCTGGGTGACATTTTCCCATTGAGCCTCTTCCCATGTGGAATAGAAGGTGGTTGTTTTGGGGTTACATTCCACAAACTTCACATCCTCTCTCATTACCCTCTTCAAGGTCTGCCCATCTCATGGTCCTCAGGATGGTCTCAAGGTCCCCATCTAAATCTTTTTTACTCTCTTCTGAGCTCATATCCTCTCTTCCCATTGGAATTTGAGACAAGCAGACAGCCCTGCTCTGTCAGCTGACACTCAAGTCTCAGAACCTTCCCTTGCCTCAAGATCTTTATGTTAAGTAAGCATGTTTCTATTAACTATTTCACAGAAAAACTACCGGTTTTAGAAGAGTAAGGGAAAACCTCATGAGCAAGTCAAAAACTGCAATCAGTAGGAAATAATTACATCCTAAGGCTTGAAGGTGCCTAATGACAGTTGTAGCCATAGGAGAGGGTTTTCTTGGCATGAGCTGTGGCCTTGAATGGGGGAATCCCAGCCACTGAAAAATTGAGGCTGGAAGGGAGGGAGCTGAGGGAAGAAATACCCCAGCCATCTTTCTCCCCAACCTCTAATGCTTCCTGTTGGTTGTAGCCAATCAGAAATTGGAACGCAAAGGAGCTTGGTGATGTGTCCACAGAGGTCAGCCTCCTGAGACTGAGCAGTGGAGAGTGGATGGACAAGGAACAGAGAGTATCTAGCATAGGACATGAATGAGCTGGCTCTATCCAGGCAGGCAGAGAGAACAACAAATTCAATTGTTCTGAGATCTGAGTATGCCTGGAGTGTTTGAGGAGCTGTAAGGAGGCAGATGTGGCTGGAGCAGAGTAAAAGGAGGAGGAATTGTTTTTGAAGATTCAGAAGATATTCTTGGCTTTGGAAGTGCCTTAAGTAAAAACTATTATGTAGGATAAGAATCCAGCCATTGCCACTTGGAATGTCACAATTAACAGAACTTTTGACTTGCCGGGGTGGAGCATCAACACAATTTTATTACATCCTCCTCCATTTTTAAATTGCTAACTGCTGTGCATGGGTGTGGCAGGGTAGGAGGGATAGGGAGGTTCATAACTCTAGCTAGGATTACCTCCCTCTGCTCAGCTCCAACTGATCAAGGGCAGAGGAACAGAAAGTGACAAGTGGCCCACACCGACTCACTGTGTAGCTTTTTTCAAACAAGTGAGCTAAGACTCCCATAGAACAGAATGGGAAGGAAACGGTTTAGGGAGGTGGGGCTTGGGGCCTAAACTTGCTTATTTATTTAATGATTGATTGATTGATTGCCATTAATAGCTTTGTGTCCCCAGTAACTCTTGCCTGTTACTTTCTGGTCAAGGAGCAATCATTTCTCTGGCATTCCCCTTGATTCATTCCTCTTATTCTGACCAGGTATTTCTTTTCCATCCTAAGAAACACACAGAAACTACAGAAACTTGGCACAATTCTCTATCAGTGGCTATTTAAACCTTTTTTCTTTTGTGTACACAAATGTCTTCTGCATGTGTGTGTGTTTCTTGCCTCCTTGTAGACAGTGAACTGCTCAAGAAAGAGGCAATGCCTGCTGCAGACTAGAATCTACCCACTGTTTTTGGTGCCAGGTCTAGAAGCAGTTGGGTTCTTAACAGGAACTGACATATTTTGGATGCATTTTCTAGGAAGTCAGTATCAGTAGGCTGCACACAGTGACTGGGAAATGATTTGTGACGGAGGTCAGGACTAAACTGTACAGTGGAGGATAAATAGAATTTTGATCAAGGGGAGAAGGGCTGTTCTCAGACAGTGAGTTAGAATAGGTAGAGCAAAGCTTGCAACTAGGAAGGATTGTGATTTATTGGAATAAAAGTGTGTGGATAGAGCACAGGCAATGTGCTAATGAGATGCTGGGGGTAAGGATGGAAGGGATGTTAAGGCTTTTCTACTCTCCTTCCTAGTAAGTGGAGGACTTAGGGTCAGGATTGGGGCTGAAGCTTGACTAGGACTAAATTGGGTATGGTCCATGATGGTAGCATATATCAAGAGGACAACCCAAGTTGGTGTCCTTAGCAGAAGAAAAGCAGAGAACCAAAGAGGTGGTGTGGACAAAGTATGTGATCAAATGAGCTCTAATGCAAGCTCTATCCATGGGACTATATGAAGAGGCCTCTGATCTTAGGGGGAAGGGAGAAACCTGATCTTAAAGCAAAGAGGAGAAGAATGAGGTGGGGAAGTGGAGGATGAGATTGAGGGGTCCATTTGGAAGGACAAATGGGAGACAGAGCCAGGGAAGGTCTCTGAGTCTGTGATGTCAGCCTGGAACTGCCTTTCCTAGAAGGCTATGACTTTGCCCATGGGTAGTGAACAAGTGGCTTTCGAGGGTTCCTGGCCCTGTGTTACCCTGAATGCCAGGCTAAAAGGTTTGATCGTGAAACTAATCTCCATCAAGCCATTCACAGGCTCCAAATCCTTGTCAAGACAGGATTTCAGATAGCCATTGCCAATCAGTCTGATCTGGTACATGAACCATGTGCCCAGGCTGTGTTAGCCACTGTGAAGGACTCAAGAATGGACGTCTCACCTCTTACCTTTTAGGTTTTGAGTGTATTTCCTCATTCTCATCTCACATTCAGTCTCTGGTTAGGGGCTTTGCCCAAACCTCCTACTTAACCTCCTTCAGATATATTAAGTCCTATGACTTGTATACGTGCAGTTTGGAAAGCTGTTCTTCTTGTCTCTTCCCTATTCCTCTGTGAGCATTCCCTGCCTGTGGTTAAAAGAGATAGGATGAAAGTATGACTCCTGGCTCTGTGTCTTCTATGCCATATCCTCACTGCACCCTTGTGAGATAGATGTTATGACTGCATTGAACAGGGTTGGAAAAGGAGGCGTTGAGAGTAAACATAAGCAAGTGTGCCTGACACAGGGCCCAATACATTGGTGCTCAATCTACATCAGGAGAAAAGCAGGTGGGAAGGAGACTAATTGAAGCAGACACTGTACTTCCGTACGGACAAAAATAAAACAAACAAAAAGTCAAACCCAGCTCTATCAATCTAAACCAAATTAAACCAAACCCAAACAAACAATAACAACAAAAACCCTTGCAGCCGAGTCCAGTCGCTTTGCAGCCATTTATTGTCCAATGAGACTAAAGGGGACTTTTCCTGCTATTATCCTCTTCCCCCTGCCACTGGGCAGAAGACCTTCTGTTCTCTGTAGCTAATCATTAATCAGCACTCACCTTCGAGCTCCTCTCCAATCTCTGTCTCCCAATTATCCACAGAAATAATTCGGCTGAGTGATGAAGACACACATGTTTGCTAACAAAGGGAGGGAAACTTCCGCTTCAGTAGAATAGGAGTGAGTATTCTGTGAAATAGCATGTAAACAGTCACTGTGGCAATTTGTGACCTAAAGCCCTTCTGATTCTCAGTGAATCTCTGGTGTTAAATTATGTCAAGGGTTTCCAGAATCACCCTTTAGCAGTTTCCTCTGAAAGCACCTTCAATGGTTTATGGAGTCTAAGTAGATGGATCAGGGTAATAACAGTTCAAAGAGCCGACTGGAGCTTGGGATAATGAGCCAAGACTGGGGCCAGGACTCAGGGCTCAGTTTAAGTACCAAGGGCCACATAGATTAAATTTCCATTAGCACCAAAGAGTGTTCGTGGTATGGAGAGAGGGCAGCCACCTCTGCCCCAGAAAATGTGCTCCCAAGCAGTGTTTCAACATCTACAGAGGCTCTGGGCTCTTCACTGGTAGTTTCCTGGAAGGAAAAAGGCAGCCGTTCTTAACAAGCCTGAAGAGTTTGCTGAGTGAGTGGAGCACCTGAGTCACCTCCGAATAGTCCACTCGCAGCTCTGCTTTTTGTGATTCTGAGAAATGTGTTCTTATATATTAATAAAATGAATGAGGAAATCCATGATTATTGCTTGCCTTTATCAAACATATTGCACAGTGCATGGCATGTGGCAAGAACTTTATATATACTATTTTCATGAATCCTTAAAAATGCTCTGTGTAGGAGGTACAATTTTTATCCATATGTTGCAGATATTTTGGACTTGAAGGGCCTGAACTGAGGCTCAGGTAGGATGTCAATGTGCCAAGAAAGGGAAGGTATGGAGGTAGGATTCAAACCCAGGTCTGTCTGGCCCAAGTCTCTTTATTACTAGGTCTGTGATCCTAATTACTAGTTGACATTCTTTCCTTTTAGACAAAAGGAATTAATCCAACCACTGACTATGTAAAGCCATGGGGAGTAGTGTAACTGGGCCCTGACATGGCTAAGAACTTCATCTGTATTGACATTTGATGGAATAAAATTCTAATTGACCACATTGACATGGTGGGAAAAATTCTGGTGCTTCAAACACATGGTTTTGTGTCTCACTGCTCTGTGGCTTGACTTTGCATTATTCACATATTGGGGAAAATTGTATCTGTTTTGATGCCCAATGTGCCCCTCTGTTTTACAACCACAATTAGTCAGAAGTGGAAAAGATATGAAAACCCATTTACCCACATGCTCCTTTCCTGTAGTTGAGGAAGGTACGGCACATGCCTTGGCCAAGGCCGTAGAGCTCAACCTGGGCAGGGTTAGAGCCAGAGCCAGCCCGGTCTGCTTAGATCATCCTAATACTCTTGATGATGGCATAAGCCCTGCTCTTCTGAATTGGAGCGGTCATTCACTATATTATTTACTTTATTCCGACAGCCTTAGAAAAAAATAATTTAAAATTTAGGAGATCCAGAGGGGTGTAGGGAAGGCAATGTGGTTAGTAGAAGGAAACTTAGAATGAAATGTTTGCTCTTTTCTTCATTCATTCTTTCATTTGTTTATTCAACCAACAAATACTGATTATAGAACCCGTTCTACTGCTAGTTGTGCCACTTATGTTGAGCTTCTGTTTCCTCACCTGATAAATGAGAATTTTGAAAAACATCTGATAATTTAAATATGGAAAAACTTGATCTCATTGGTAATCATAGAAATGCAATTTTATTCACTACTGAGTCACCATTTTTGTTTTTA
>NW_012154618.1:4769391-4777350 GCF_000956105.1 Propithecus coquereli | reverse complement strand
AACAGGTTGTTTTTTATCTCTTATTTGCTGAGGTTTCTGAAATATGTTTATGTTACTGTTTTCCTTGGAGGCAGAACAGTGTTAAGAGCCAGGCCCTGGTGTCAGACAGACCAAATGTGAATCCCAGCATTGCCAATTACAAGCAGTGTGATTGCAGAGTTTCCTTCTTTGTAAAATGGGAATAATAACTGGATACATTTCATAAGGTGGATGTGAAGGTTAGAATAAGATAATGGATGGTAAGTGGTTTTATAGTGCCTGATTGGTTGAAATATGTTAATGAATATTAATTTTTATTATTTTTGTGAGGAATCTGAATATATTCTGGACATTAATAACAGAAGACGTGAACCAAATGACATCTAAGGGTTTTTCTTATTCTAAGTTTTAGTATTTCTCATTTTAAACATAGTGTTTCAGTAGATTTTTCATGACAGAGATATATTTGTAGATTGATATGGGGCCCAAATGTTGTGTCAAAATGATAGAGTTTTCAAAATATGTTTTCCTTGAGGAATAAAATGAAATTATTTCTATCTATTTATAAACTGAACTGGTTCCTTCTTGGGGATATGAGGGAACATACAAAGTTTTATATTTGGGGGATTTTGGAAGCTATTAGGTTAGGAATGGGTCACTTCCCTCACTTTCTTCTTTTAATAGCTGCCCTTGGTTCTATGCGAAAATAAAAAGATGGGTCATTATTTATACACTTGGGAGCAATGAATGAATCTTTATGATGTTATATGTTTAGAGCAGTCCCAAATCTTACATTTCCCGTAGATTTTGATGTGTGGGGAATTTGAATGATCATTTTCTTGGTACAAGAAGATTTACAATGTCTCTTATATACCTCTAGGAACAGATGTGTACAGGTTTCCTGGGAGTGAAATGGTTCTTTCCGAATGATTTTTGGATGATACATGTGTAAGTGAATCAGACAGATATGGATTAAATGTCCCCCCCGACACAAAACAAATTGACCGGACAGATGACGGGTTTTGCCAACCCCCAGCATTTAATATTCCCCAATGGCATTCAGTTCCTGATTTCCAGCTAAGAGTTGAAAGGTGGAATTTTTGTTTGGAAATGTTTTAGTGGAGCAAGGAGCAAGGTGGAAAGGCAAGGAGTAAGCTCTAAGGCAAGGAGAAGCTTCTGGACCTCTTCTTGTAGCCATATAAATATTGCGCAAAAAAAGAAAAAGAAAAAAGAGGACTTAGAAAAATTCCTGAATTATATGTGGCAATTTCCCTCAATTCTGGTAGGATAGCATGAAGGAGACCTAGCTGCTTTAAGACCAAGGGCAGAGACCAAGTCAGACTGTCCAGAGGAACTGGAGAGGGAACCCTTGCCCTCTATAAATGGAGTAAGTCCATTATTAAATTTCATGAGATTTTTCATCATGGGAATTCCTCTCCGTTTTAAGCAGTGCAACATTCTTGTCTGGTTATATGTTCTGTGAGTCTGCTCTTGAATAGATGCTTCAATTCATGTGGGAGAGTCTTTCAGACTCTCTTGCTTGCTTGTAGCAAGTTGCAGAATTACCATACAGTGGTGGCCACTCTTCTGTGCTATATCCCTAGGGCTTCCCTCAGCTGTGTGATTGATTCACTCTGAGTGACATTTGAGCATCGCATCTAGGCACTCACAGGCCTTGCGACTCAATCAGACTTGGTCAGGGAAAGGTTGGAGACAGGCCGAAGGAAGTGGTTCCTCAAGGTGGTGGCAAAGAAGATGTGGCAGACCTCCTTAAGACTGATAACACTTGATTCTGGAATGAGTATTTATGAGTGTCTTTGAAGCTTGGGTAATATTTTTAAACATTTTGCAGGTGTGAGACTCAACATCACCTGTTTGGATAAATATTCATTATCACCTTTGAGCTGTATCCATTTCCATCCACCTTCTTGAAGCCTCTCTTAGCCTGCAGCACCCAGCTTGGTAACAGAAGTCTAAGAACTCAGGAGTAACTCCTGAGTTTTCTTCTCTAATGTGCTTTGGCTTGACCAAGGAATGCTATTTATGCATATACTGGTGGTGGGACTTAGAGGGTTGGGGACACAAGCATACACATTGAGTTTTTTGGTTTTCGTTCTATTTTTTGCTTCTAATGCTAGACAGAGACCATGTTAAAGTCCTCTGGAGACAAAACTATTCCTTCCACTGTCCCTGGCAAAGAGTTCTCAACCAGTTTCTCCGGATTTATACCACTCAGCAGCATTTGGAGAAAATGGCATTGCAAATGTGAATGGACTCCTTTTAAAACATCCTGGATCAGGTGCCTCTGATATTGAGTTGGTCATGGGGTCTTTCATTCCTGGCTCTAATACTGGACCAAGCATCCTTGGCACCTATTCACTGGAAGAACAGAAATACCTTGTTATCATAAATTGGCAAATGTGGAATTAACAGCACCCTTTTAGTCCCTTGTAAACATATTCATTGGTTGTCCCAATCTGAGTGTGACTGGGAAGTAGATGGCTTTTCCTTCAATATCTCCAACCAGGAAAACCATCCTTACATTAAATTGGTCTACTGATCTCTCATGATGTAGAGAAAAATCTGCTGCTTCAGTAGGGATTGGAGGATCTGAGCAGTGGCTGGCCACTCCAATCACGGTGCTGTGCTGGGTTCTCCACAGCCTGATCTCACCAGATCATATGGTCACCACCATAGAAGGTGAGAAAATGCTGAAACAGAGGGGAGCACGGTGCCCAAAGGAAACTCTTTTCTCATTCCAAAGACTCAACTTTCTTGGGCTAGGCTGATGCCTTTTTGATTGTCTATCTTGGCAGAGTCTATCCTATTCTCTGATGAGGGATACAAAAGCTGGAAAAAGAAGCAAGAAAATGTCCTCTTATCTCCACTATTGTTTTTTGGGGAGGCTTTAATGTGCTCACAATAGAATGGAGCTGAGTTCTGATGCAGAAAGCAGACTGCGCTAAGGGTTTGCAGATAGATCAAAGGGTGGAAGATGAGCTGATGTTGCCCAGGAAACCAACTTTCAAAAGGAAGATTCTCTTAGTCTTCTCCTTGTTGTCTTCATTTTAATGGTGAGGGAGCCAGCCAGGGAAAGCTCATTTAGAGCTCTTTTTTCTCTGTCTAATTTGTCAGGGCATGGTTGGGTGGTTGTGGGGTGGGGATATTCTGGTGATTCTATTGACCAAACCTCTACATTCAATCTTGTCTCCTATTTCAGCCCCCTGTCCTCACTGATCTATCTTCCAGTTTGTAAACTGACTAGCAAACAATCCAAAAGGGCAGAATGAGGTGAGAGGCACAAATCCTCATGTAACACATAAATAACGCATCAGAAATGACATTTCAAGAGTGGTATAGTCCTTTATAAATTTGGTTATGAAGGTTTTTAAAGCTAAAACACATTATATACTGGCCGTGTTACATTGGGTCTTTATATCTCATTGAACACAACTCACATGCAATCTTCCCCAAATAGTCAATGACTAGAATGTCTGATTTTATCAAACTCATAAAATATTAATACAGCATGGTGTTTATGTTGCTCTGGGATGAGAGAGGGCTGGTTTGGAGTCCTGACTTCACCACTTACCAGCTGTGGGATCTTGGGTGAGTTACCTCATTTTGCTTTCTGTAAAATGAAGGCAATCTTCATAACCCCTAATGGAGCAGATAGAGTAGACACTGTTGATAAGTAAAGTAGTGCCTGCAAGCACTTAGTTCTGTGCTTAGCCCAGTCAATGTCAACTTTTGTTAAATAAGTAAGTAGTGAATTCCTACTGAATACAAGACCTTGTGTCAGCAACAAAACTCACCTCTCTGGGGTATCAAAGTCTGTCTTGACAAAAATATTAAAAGTCTTTTGTTGCCATTGTTGACCTGTGCAGCAAGTGAAGCAGAAAACTAGACAAAAGCCTTTTAATATTTTTAACAAATTTCATCTAGATTTGTGAACAAAGAGAATTCTATGCAAGCAATTTCTCCAACATCTGTGAAAGTTTGGAGTTCATTGAATATTCCTTGGATGCCCTTCCAAATGACTAATTTTGGTGTCAGAATTACTGTTTATTTCTGGTGGCATGAAGCTCTACACCCGACTGCTATTCAAAGGTACATCTGTCTCCCTCTTCTTTGTACCCGCCCGTTTCTTCTTAGTAATGCTTGCATTAAGATAATGCTTTTTGCAAAATTGGACTTGTAATAGATGATGGAGTGAGAGATGGGCCACAAAAACGAAATTAGGCTGATTTTTCCTACATTTGAGTGCTAGCTGCTGCCTCAAATGGTAAATTACAAAAAAAAAAAAAGAGTACCCTGAAGAGTTGATGGATTTCCTTTCTCAAATTGCTAAACAGTTGCCTGAATGAGGGTGATTTTCCTAGTGTTAAAACTGTTCCCTAGGGGTAATTTTAGACACCCTATAAAGCTGCATTAACTACTTTTTGCCACTGGACAGCCATTGCTAAGTAGGCACTTTTGCGTTAGCATGACTATAAAGTGGTGCTCTGCTGGGAGTGGTTAGCAAAGATCTTGGTGGAGTGAAGGCCTGGGAAGTTTTATTGGAGGGAATGTTCTGACTACCATATATGAGTCTCTTGAAAATGAACCTTTCTAAAAGTAAAGCTTGTAGGTAAGGAATGGTTTGGTGCTGTAGCAGCTGATGTTTAAATGCCCCTGTTAGAAAATCAGGCTCTATGGATTTTGAAGATGTTTTGTGAGTATTAACACATTGGTTATTCACAACAATACTGTCAAATTTGGGTGGGTGGGGGAGTTTAGGATGTTGCTTTATAAGCAGAAGGAGGTAAGACTTTATGGGCAGTGGCTAATTTATTAACAGAATCAAGAAAACCTGAGCACTGATTGGGCTTGGCTACTTCCTACTCATGTGTTCTTAAGCAATTCATTTTCCCTCTTTGGGCCTCAGTTCTATTGCTTGTGAAGCAGGGGGAGTGGATTAGATTAGGGGTGGCACATTCTTGGCAAGTATGCTACTTCCATCTCAACCTTCATGCTTAGTGGACATTGCTCATTGCTGATTGGTCAGGGCATATTTTCACGCCGAGCATCAGAACCCTCAGAACAACTTCACTTCTGTCCACAGGTCAACCACAGTGCTGACCTACCAGTGCAGGCATGTGCAATGGGATCAAGGAAGGTTCTGTGAGATGCTGAAATGAGACACAGAATGCAATTGGTCATATTCAGGTAATTAATGGGTTGAATTTTTCCGCCTTTACAACTGAGTTCTAACATGCATCCTGCCACCAGGGGCAAAGTGAGGTAGTGGGAAAGAGAGTGGACCCTGTGTTCAAATCCCAGCTTTATCTCTTATTAACTTCTCGGTTCCTCTGTTTTTACCTCATAGGATGGTTGGGAGTTTAGATTTAGGACGGTTGTGAGGTTTAGCTAAAAAACTTAACACAGTGACTGTAATATCTCAAAGTGCTTAGTTAATGTCAACTCTGAATATCCAACCCTTGTTTCTGGTGGGGCAATTAAGAGTTAATGAAGAAATCATTAGCTCAGATAATTTCAACTCCTTCCAAAGTCCTCCAGCATGACTAATAACCTTGTATCCCGGAAGCTCCACTCCAAAAGTGGCTCTCAGCACCCTGAGCTTTCATTAGTGGTTATTAACTGACAGGATCCTAGAAAATACTTTTGTTTTATTTTTGGAAAGCAAACTTTTGGTGTAGCCTGTGTTAATTTGTATAACCACTTCCCCCAAATCCTGCATTTTATTTATATTCAAGGCTATTATCTGTAAATTTTTACCCTGAAACATGAAGCAGTCAACATTTAATACTAGAATGATGACTTGCATTTTGGGAGACTGGGTGGCCTTCTGCCTGTATGAGCCTTCATTGTTCTGACATAGTTCTTTCTACTTTTTCTCTGAATTTGAGATGGAGACCAAGATGGTGAGAAAAAGCAAAAGCAAAATATTTCTTTCTTGTGGTCCTAAAGGTTCTTACCCTAATTTCTTGCCTGTTAAAAAGAGTTTGTACTTATATACCTGGTCAAATTACTGATCAAAAGCTGTTTGTGAGCTGTCTTCACAGGTCTTGTTTACGGGACATTCTGAGAACACCTCTCAGTGAGTTTGGGCATTTCCATCCCATTGGTACAGACTTTACTGTAGAGAGACAAAGATGCAGACACAAAGCAGGCGATGAGACCTGCACCTGCCCCTCTGCTCACAGCGAGCCAGATCTCAAGGGTTCTGGACATTTCCTGGTGCTCAGCACATGCAGATCAGACACACATTTGAAATTACAGAGATGCCACCTATTGCCTAGGGGAAGTTAACATCTTCCATGGCAAAGGGCTCACAGTGGAGGCACCATTCATAGGCGAGGAAATGCAGGAAAGGATGTATTGCTGAATCCTGGAGCTCATGAGGGAAGAATCTTCTACAGAGAGTCTTTGACTCTTTACTGCAGATACTTCAGTGGGAAGCCCAGAGGAGTCCCCCAATCCCAAAAGTTATTCCCAATCAAAGATGTACTTGCCCACCAACTGAGCCCTGGTTGCCCTACCTCACCTAAGCTCCTGCCCCTCAGTTTCCCGCCCCCTTTGTGAAACATCACTAAGCTTACCCTGAACAAAACATCCTATGGATAGGGTAATGAGAGTGGGCACAGAACAGTGGGGATTTTGTTTTTTGGAGATTTTCTTGGTATGTTTGTTTCAAGCAAGAGCCATGTTATACTCGCTGGTGGGAGGAGTAGTTCCACAGAGACCTGTTGGTCTGCTTTTCACATGAGGAAGAGTGAAATTCCTGACATCTTTATCCCAGGGCTTGTGCAATTTTTGTTCATTTACCATGTAACTTCTTTTTTTCATAACTCTAAGTAAATTTATTTCACCTTGGATGTAGTTCCTCTATAGTCACCATCTCCTATGGCACATGCTTGATTTGGGGGTCCTTGTTGTTTTGGTTTAGAGATGCAATTTGAGATTTCTACTTACATCCTCCCATCTGTCCTTCTGCCAATCCAAACTATTTATTTTCTAACCCTGTACTTACAAATAGCTCTCCATCTACTCAACGCATATTCATTGAGTACCTACTATGTCCAAGGAACTATTTAAGTGTCAAGGATGCAGCAGAAAACAAAATAGAAAAACCAAAGGCAAAAAGCTTTTCCCTCTGTTGTGGCCATTTGCAGAAGGAGAATGGATTCTCCATCAAACTTTGGTTTGAAAGTTGAGACTGTTGGGAACACACACATAGCAAGAAGGCACAAAAAGGTTTATTATTCACACAAAGAAACTTTCCAGGAATAGCAGGAAAACTCCCAAGCAGGTCAAAAATGAGTTGAGAGAATCAGGAATGGAGACTGGCTCAGGTTTCTTTTGGTGGGGAGAGGATGGAGCTGGGGTGCAGCTCCCCATGCTCGGGTAGGGGCTTGTGGGAGTTGAACCTCCCATCAGCACCAAAGGAAGGAGCACCCAGGCATTCTTATCAGCTTGCCCAGATGTGTAGCAAAAGGAGAGTGTGGGATAGTCATCAAACATCAAAACTTGGAGTCAGTCTCTGGCTTACATGCTTTTA
Source organism: Propithecus coquereli (assembly GCF_000956105.1). Taxonomy (NCBI): domain Eukaryota; kingdom Metazoa; phylum Chordata; class Mammalia; order Primates; family Indriidae; genus Propithecus; species Propithecus coquereli. Next base: position 4,769,810 of record NW_012154618.1, on the reverse strand, counting down.
AAATGTTTCTTTATTGTGATATAAAACACACACAGTGAGTGCACACGTCTCAAGCATGCCGCTTATGAATTTTTAAATACATACAGACCCATGTAACTATAACCCTGAAGAGAAATAGGATGTTTTCAGTATGCACATGATTCCCTTGTGTTCCTTTCTAATCAATTCCCTCCACTCCAAGAAGTAAGCACTATTCTGACTTCTTTCATCAAAGATTAATTTTTCCTATTCTTGCAATTTTATAAATGGAATCCTAGAATGTATGCAGTGGTGCCTTTATCTTAAGTCAGGTGGCCAAATGTGTTTATGAGGATCTGGGTCTGGACTTTTATCCTGTTCTATCCTTGTACCAATTTGATACTGTCTTAATCACTGAAGCTTTACAGCAGTCTTGATATTTGGTAATGGAAGCCCTCCAA
>NW_012154618.1:4766224-4768631 GCF_000956105.1 Propithecus coquereli | reverse complement strand
TTTTCTGTCTCTGTTGTGAGGACCATATCATTTGTCTCCTTTATTCTGTTAATGTGATTTACGTTGATTTATTTTCAAATATCAAAGTAATCTTATATTCCTGTGATGAACCCAGTACATCATGATGTACTATACTTTTATGTATAGTTGGATTCAATTTGCTTATATTTCGTTTAGAATTTTTATGCCTGTGTTTATGAGAGATATTTTCCTTGCTTATAATGTCTTTGTCAGATTCTCTTATTGTGGTTTCTCTGGCCTCAGAAAACAAGTTGGGAAGAGCTCCTCTATTACTATTATTTTTTTTGAGTTTGTATTCAGTTATTATTTCTTTCTTAAATGTTTGGATTTACCCTCTTTATTACCATAAAACCCCTGTGCACGTCCACATTGTGAGAGATACCTCTGTTTATCCTGTCTCCAGCTCATGGCTCAGGAGTTGCTTTATCATTGCAGGTGGGAAGCTTAAATACACCTGCTTTAGGGTCTGCTTGACATCTGCTTTGTGTTTGGAACTGATCGATTAGTTTTTGTTGGTGATCATTGTGCACATTTATTTAAAGCACTATTATTTGTGGCTTTCTGATTTCTTTTTACAGATGTAAGAATAGATCTAGTGCAATTGGTAAATGATCATTTTTTTTTTGTCTTGAAATTTAAACATTGAGGAAGTGTTATTTATTAACAATTCAGCATTGGAAGTTGCAAGCCCCACTCACAATGGTCTAGACCCCATTTCTATCTTTACCTCCTAGGACACATTTTTGTTCTCACCCATTTGAACTATTTGTTCTTTCCTATGTCCATTCCTTGCCTTCCAGACCTTATTTATTTTGTATAGACAATTTCCTCTCCCTGCTGGATGTTCCTTCAAACCGTTACATTCTTGTCCTTCAAAATCCAGTTCAAATGGTACCTCTCTCTCCTTAATCAACCAGAGAGAAATAACCTCTCCTTTTGAAAACGCTTTTACTTCTTCTTCACCTATTGGGGCTCTTTTCTTGTTTTGTTTTGTTTTTTCTTTTTACTTTTAATTATAGTCTCTCTCTCTCTGCTTCATCTTTCTTTCTCAACTTTAATGTATCTGATGATAGAATTTGTATCTATTGACTGTTTTTAAACTATAGAACCTAGGACAATGTATATATTCTGTGCTCAAGAAATATTTATTGAATAATGAATAGAGCTTAGAATCAGAGAGGATAATAAAACATCAAGTTTCCATTTTTTTTTAAATTAATGACATGCAGGTGATTTAGAGATAGATTTCTCAATAACCATGTGACCTAAGAAGTCATAATCATGCCTAAGAAGTCATGAATGATGGCCATAACAAGGATTTTTTTTTCCTCAAGGCTCTTCCCAGAATTTTCTTCTCATGAACCAGCCCAATCCTAACTCTCTCTTCTTAGGACTCCTGTGCACCCTGATTTTATCTCCCTACTTACCAGTTGTCTGTTACTGTGGGCTTGTACAATTGTATGTGCTTCTGTCTTGTGTCCTCAATTGAGTTATATGTTTCGTGAGGGTTCTAATGCCATCGGCTGGCATTAAGTGTCCCAGGCACACTGTGCTTGGTGCTTTGCAGAAGATTATCTCCAACTCCGACAATACTGCAAAGAGAATAGTATTGGCTATTGGCCCGGTTTTAGAAATGAGGAAATGGAATCTCAAATAATTTATGTGACTTGCCTTGAATCACACAACTGATAAGTCCTAGAGCTGGAATTTGATAACAGCTCTCCTCAAAGCTTAGGCTACTTTGCCACTGAAAATAGAATCATTGCCAAACCTTCAGGGGCCTAGAGACACTCCTGCTGTGTGTAATCTCACATCGTAAATATTGTTTTCTCCAGCTGCATTGCCTTTCTCCTCCTTCCACCCAATCACACACCTCCCAAGAATCTGCTTCAGGGGTTGGTGAGATGGTGTGTCCACAAATGAGCAGCAGGAGGGGGCTTTTTTTGTGTGTGTGTGGGGGAAGGTGATGAAACTCTATCTCGATAGTGGTAGTAGTTAAATGAATCCATACATGTGTTAATATTCATAGATGTACACCAAAATTAGGTTAATTTTGTAGTATGTTAATTTAATAAAGACAAAAGGAAAAACCAGTCAGAGAAAACCGGAATTGATATGATGTCTTTGGAGATATTTTTATGCATACACACCCACAACCTCAAACACATGCACATCTTTTTTTCTTTCTTTTACTTTTTAACTGAATTACAAAAAATTATAAAATTATAAAAATCTTGGGATTTTTATAGCATCCCCTTCTCTGAGAACTAGATGTTCCTATGTGCATTGGACCAGAATATTTTCCCTTAGAGAGCTTTTTTGGAACACACACTGTATTCTACTTGAGTTGGGTGAATACATTGAATTCAGACACAGAGACAAAATC
>NW_012154618.1:4711953-4765516 GCF_000956105.1 Propithecus coquereli | reverse complement strand
AGATTTGCATTGTTGGGATAAACCCATTATTTGCAGTTTTGATGTATTTTTCTTTTTATATTTTGCTGGGTTCAATTTGCTAATATTTGGTTGGGGATTCTTGCATCTATGTGTATTAGTTTTCTTGGTCTATAGCTTTCTCTTTTTTTTTTTTTCACTTTATTTGTCTGGCTTTCATATCAGGGTAATGTAGCCTTCCAAAATGAGTTGGGGAGTGTTCTTTCCTCTTCTATTTTCTGTAAGAGATTGTATAGAATAGACATTAATGCTTTTTTGAATGTTTGGTATAAGTTGCCACTGAGACCATCTGGGTCTGGAGTTTTAAATTTTTAAATGATTTTTAACCATTCTAACTATGAATTCGTGGTGATACCATCACTTTGAATTGAGGTCAACCCCTCCTCACAAGGCTAGAACCCATAAGATGTCATAAGATAAACTACATTTACAAATGCTGATAACACTGAGGTAGAGACTGCTTTGTGTCCACCATCTCACTATAAGACTAAGTGTTGATCCATGAAATATGGCAGAACAAATCTATGTGATTCCTAGTTCTGACTCTTAAAATCTATATGATGCTTTTCCATGCTCTCTTTGCCCTGACAGAAGAGACCCCAGAGATCCAGAGGTGGCGCAGCCAAAGATAGATGGAGTCTGGGTCTCTAATTTGTCACTTAAAAGAAAGTTACCCAGGAGAGCCCTTTAACAAGGGATATTTGTGTTGGACTATTATATGAATGAGAAATAAAAAATTATTATGTTAAACCACTGAAATTAGGTGATTGTTACAATGGTTAGTCTCCCTTACCCGATAATGAGGGTAACTCCCTTCCCTTAACTTTAAGGATCCCTTACCCTGAAAAGCAAAGTTTACAAAAAAATTGAAGACCAAAGGAGCCCTTATTTTTGGAAGTCTTACTCCACAGAATATTAGAAATAGTAAATGTGCCACCATCTACATTAAAATAATTTTGCATACGAAAATGTATACAATAGTCTCCCCACCATCCATGGTTTTGCTTTTTACTGTTTTAGCTATCTGTGGTCAAAAAATATTAAATGGAAATTCTCAGAAATAAATAATTCATAAGTTTTAAATTACACAATATACTGAGTAGTGTGATAAAATCTAATGTCCAGTGTATCTATGCTGTATACACTACCTGCATATAGGGCAGCCATAGCCTTGTGTCTTAGTTCATTTTATGTTATTATAACAGCAGATGAAATGGTATATGTCAACCAAAACAAAATATCAGAATTCATCCTGCTCCACAGCCTGTCTCTGGAGCAAGTGCCCCTAACAGCTGTGTGTACTGCCCAGTGTCTATCTGCTGTATCCTCCCACAGGCTGCATAATTTATAAAGAATAATGTTTATTTAGCTCATGGTTCTGGTGGCTAGGAAGTCCAAGAGCACGGCACCAGCATCTGGTGAGGGCCACCTTGCTGCATCACAACATGACAGAAGGCATCACATGGTGAGTGAGCAAGAGTGTGGTAGCTCAGATCTTTCTTCCTCTTCTTATAAAGTCACCAGTTCCATCATGGGGCCCCCACTTTGATGACCTTATCTAATCCTAATTACCTCCCAAAGGCCCCACATCCAAATGTCATCAACATATGTATTTGGGGATTAGGTTTCCAACACATAAAGTTTGGGGGACACATTCAAACCGTAACACCTGCCCATATCTTGGATAGTCATCTATGAATGGCATCAACAGTCACTATTAATGATAGTGGGCAACTAGCAAGGCAATACAAAAGTCCTGCTGGAACGAGAAGATGGAGAAAATTTGTGAGCCAACTATCTTCCCTTAGTCAGTGCCTTTACTTCCTTCTCCTCTTGGCACCCTGGGTTGGGGGTTGAAATCCAATGAGAAGTCTCTCAATACAGCTTGTCTCTACTGAGTTTGAAAATCAATCTGTGATCAGAGGAATTGCGTGATGAAGAAGCAGCAAATGGGAGGGGCCCACAATGATACTCCAAGCGCTTGGGGCTCTCTTTGTTTCCTCTCTCTTTAATCTCATGGATTAGGGCTTGGACGTCAGCCCTTCCCTTCTACGCATTATTGGACAGCATAGTTGTTACTGAGGAGACGTGAGCTCTCAGGCTAAAATAACTAGATATCCATGGAGTATAATCACTATAAAAGAAAGACGGCAAATGGAATGGCATGTACCAACAAAAGGAGAATCATCTGAAATGATGCTTGACAACCTGTCTCTGAAGCAAGTGCTCAAAACAGCTGTGTGTGTTGCCCAGTGTCTATCTGCTGTACCCTCCTGCCTGCCTCGATGTCTGGGTACAGCCAGCTCTGGGTATCCCACCTCTGCCCCCCCACTCCCTAACCAACACTCCAACATTTTGTCTTGGATTCACTACCTTTAATGGTGACTGACTGTTACAAAATGTTTCTGTACCTTCTGCTTGTCCCCTGGATGGATGTCCCTGTTAGCAGTTGCTGTGGGGAGAGCAAGTTCTCCTCACCTGCCCCACTTTGAGGGAGAGCCAAGGGCAAGCTGTTCTCCTCTATTTCTTTGTTTGGTGTGGCTGGCCTTGTCACCACGTCCACTCCCCTACCCGCTAAGTCTTGAGAGTCTTATCTGCTAAGGACATGAGCTTCTTTTAAATCAAGTCAATGCCAGCTGAGGTAAAGGCTGGTCTACACTAAATAAATCTGAAGCCACACAATGCCATGGTAAATAAAGAGAATTTCCCTTGCCTAAAGCAAAACGAATCCCCAACAAATGCCTGAACTGAGCATCAGCCTGTATATACACTTCTGATGATAGGAGACAAGTGAACCCAAGCCAAGGATGAGGATTTCTCCCCTAATTTTCTTTTTTCTGTTTTACATGGTGGCCCTTGATTCAGAGGCTAGTCTGGTAAGTGAGCTCAGTGTATGGGGACATCTGATCAATCTGGGCCAAGTGTCACCAAAAGAGTAGTGAATCCATGACAAAGTGTTGGGGGCTAGTATCAGTGAGCGAGTGGAAGACAGAGGAGGGACATGTGGGGAGGGTCACACTCAGCCGTCTGGGCAGGTGGGAGTGTCAGGAGGGTTACAGCAGATGCACATGCTCTGAGGGCCTTTTGTAAACCTTTTCCTGCTAGGATCTTAGGCCCTGATGTCTCCTCAGCTGTAGGCTCTTAGAATTGGAATTCATTCTCTGAGGGGCTGGTTTCTGTCTGCAGAACTTAAAGGAGCTCATTTGATCAGATGATGTTTCATAAATTGCTGAGGTCTTTTACATGGAGAGTGGGTCACTGTGATAAAAAAAAAGGCATTTAAGGGCATCATGAAAGAGATTAGCGGGTGTGTACAGTAATGAATTACAAGGGTGCCTGCCGGGCATTCTTTAAAGCTTGTCACGAATTAATTCTTGTAGCTGGTGTGAGATTAGTGACATTTCCAGAGAGCATAATTTGAAGTTGATTGGGCATTTCACATCCTTTGAAAGTAGACTCTTAAAATGTTAAAAAATGAAACAGAGAGGAACTTACCAAGCGAGAGCCACAAAATGGTCTGGCTGCTGACACGTCCAACCAGCATCACTCAGGATGAGCAATGTGTCTGTTTGAATTGGTTTTGAGACACAGACAGCGAGATGGCCAAATTGTCAACTGGCAAATTGGATAAGCTTGTGATTTTGCCTCTTGGGAAGGATGACATACATTCGAGTACGTTTAAGACTTGTTTTTTAAACTATAGACCTGGCTGGGCTGCTCAGATTGCTTGAACAGGGAAGAGTCACTAAGCTATAAAGCAGCTAGCTCCCTGCCCCACCCACTATGTCCTAGGCTGTCAGAACGCTGTACTGGGAACCACTAGGCAGGCCAGGCTCTCGGTTGCCCAGATGTTACGAGAGATCCTGACACATGCAGTCTATGGCTATTCCAGACCATGGTCTCTGTTTGCTAAAGGATAATGAGAGAGATGGCCAAGACCATCTCAACGGTGGATGCAATTTTTAGTGCTCCTGAAGCTAGGAGAGAGAAAACATCTGTATTACCACCTCCTACTCAGAACAATATTCTCAACGCCATGAGCAAGAATCAAATTTCAGTATTAATTTGCCCAGTTGAACAATTTCATGATGATCGCCCTTGTGAAGATTTTAATAGAATCAATTTGAGAGGGTGAATTGTTTTTTTAAGTGAACTTTTATTTTGGAATAATTTTCTATTTACAGTTTGTGAAAGAGAATACAAAAAGTTCCTGTATACCCATCACCCAGATTTTCATATCAGTTTCTGTCTTCCTTGTTTTTTTTAATATATTTTTTAATAACTTTGCCATTTTTGAAGAGTAATGGTTAGATGTTTCATATGATGCCCCTCAATTTGGGTTTCTGGGATGTTTTCCTAATGAATAGACTAGGATTATGAATTTTGCAGAAGAATACCACTCAGCCGAAGAGACTTCTATTTTTTTTATTTTTTTATTTCAGCATTGTGGAGTGGGGGAAAGGGCACAAAGAGCCTCCTTATCACAACATATCAGGAGGTACATGCTAACAACATGACTTACCACTGGTTGCTGGTAACTCTGATCACTTAGTTAAGTTGGTGTCTGCCAGGACTCTTTGTCCTGAAGTTACTAACTTTCCATTTCCATATTCTGTTGTTTTTTTTTTTTTGAAATGTCACTAAATGTCACCTCCAGTCCATATTCAAAGTTGGCAAGGGAATTAAACTATACCTTCTGGACAGAGGAGCATTTACATCTATTATTTTAAATTCTGTAAAGAAGGTATGTCTCCCCCACTAATTTATTTATTTACTCATATATTTATATTAGTATGGACTCATGTATATTTATTTTATACTTTGAGTTATGATCCAGTATTATGGTATTTATTTTGTTGATCAAATTATTCCCGCTTTAGCCAGTTTGGAGTCTTTCAGGTTGGCTCCTGTGTTCTTTTGACAAGATTCTATCCTTTTGGGTTTTTTGAGCACTTTTTTGCTTTCTGGCACTATAAGATGCTCCAGGTTCATAGTGTATTAGGTCATTAAATATGAAATATCCTATTTCGAATCAAAAGTTTAGTTTATTATATCTCAAACAAAAAGCAGTACACTTAATCAAAGTATGTGCCTAAACTATTGACACAGTTTTACCATCTTAAGGGTAGCTTGCTTATGCCAGCAGTGAAGAAGCCTGGAGAGCAAGTGGCGATGAAATTGTGAAAGGTGTTTTCCACAGCTTGTTGAGAATTGAATATTTTTCCTTGGAAGAATGGTTCAAAGCCTGAAAGAAGTGGTAGTTAGTGCAAGGTCTGGTGAATATAGTGGATGACAGAGAGTTTCCGAGTCCAGCTTCTGTAGTTTGAGCAGCGTTATTTTTTATGACAGGTGGTCTTGGAAGAGGATTGGCTTGTCTCTATTGACCAATCTCGGCTGCTTAGTTGCAAGCAACCTCATCATGTCATCCAGTTGGTTGCAGTAGACATCCTCTGTAATCGACTGACCAGGTTTCACGAAGCTGTAGTGGATAATACCAGTGCTGGACCACCAAACAGACACCATTAGCTTTGTTTGATGAATATTCAGTTTTGGACTGTGTTTCGGCACTTCGTCTTTATCCAACCATTGTTCTGAATGCTTATGGTTGTTGAAAAGAATCCATTTTTCATGATACATAACAATCCAGTGTAGAAATGGTTCACCTTTGTGTCGTGACAGCAAAGAAAGGCAAGCTTCAAGATGATTTCTCTTCTGATGCTCGTTTAATTCATGCGGTATGCATCTATCCAGCTTCTTTACCTTGCCCATTTGTTTCAAATGGTCCAATATTGTTGGAGTAGTAATGCTAAACCTTGCTGCTAATTCACATGTAGGTTGAGATGGATTCGCTTCCACTACAGCTTTCAGTTCATCATTATCCACTTTGGTCTCAGGTTACCCAAATGGCTCATTTTCAAGATTAAAATCACCATAACGGAACTTCTCAAACCATCACCGTACTGTGCATTCATTAGCCACACCCTTCCCAAACGCTGCATTGATATTTTGAGCTGTCTATGATGCATCGGTTCCATGACAGAACTCATATTCAAAAATAACACGAATTTTTAACTTACCCATGGTTTCACAAAAATTGCTCTAAAAAAAATTGTAAGATAATCACAAGCCAAACTGTGCGTTTGAAAGAATTGAGGCTGTACCTTCACAATAAACGTAAAACAAGAAGTGTCAAAGTGAAAGGTCAGAGATATCAACTGTCAAACTTAGTACTTAAGGAAATCAGACATTCCATACTTAATAATCTAATATTATCTTTGACCCAGCCCTTGAATTAGTCATTTCTCCAAGGAACCCTGGTTCCTTTTGTTGGACAATAGTATTAGAAATCAAGACCTGGGCACAAGTGTATTTACTGCTATTGGGGTGTCACTGCTTCTAGGCACCCACAAGAATAGAGCTAAGGAAACCTATGCATGTATATTAATTTGTACATACATACATGTCTATGGCTGTTTCTGTAAATGTCTCTATGTCTATATATCTATAAAGCTACAAGTGACTTCATACCAATGTCTGACCAATCAAGTACAAGAACGTTCATTATCATCTTTCCCCCTTGCTGATTTGTAGCATCTTTATTTGACAAAAACCTGGCTTGGAAGATGAAAGATTTTGATGTTCTCATTATTTTTAATTATTTTTATATGGAAGAATTTTGATTCTTCTGCATCAATCTGAGCATTAACAAAAATATCCAAGATAAAGCCAGTACGGGGTTATCCCAAACTGTTGGCTCCATAAGAAAATGTTGATCCATATACACACTGATGACTGGAGACACTAATGAAGTCCAATGTGCTCTGAACCATCATAGAAAATGTTCTACCACTATATGGTGTTCTCTGCAGCATTATTTTGTTGTTTTTGAATTCTCTACAAATCAGTACACTCTCAGAGGATATGTGAAAATCTCAGTTTGGCAAGTAGAAAGCAGGTGTTAATATTGATTGTGCCTCTCATATTTAAAAACAGCTTTATTGACATACAATAAACCTCACATATTTAAAGTGTAGAATTGGATATGTTTTGACATACATATACCTTTGTGAAACTATCACCACAATTATGAAAAAGAACGTATCTTTTATCTCAAAAGTGTCACCGTGGCCCTTTGTAAATTTTAGCAAGTAGGCAATTTACAAATACAGAATCTGTGAAAAATGACATCGAAAATATATTTGTCTATATTTACACTATTACCACAGTGTCTTGATTATTGTATCTTTATATTAAATCTTGAAATTAGGTAATGTTAGTTCTCTATTTTGTTCTTGTTTTTTAAGGTTTTTGACTATTTTAGATACTTTGAATTTTCATTTGAATTTTAGAACCAGCTCATCAACTTTTACAAAAGAAACCTCTTGGGATTCTGACTAGGATGGCTTCAAAGCTATAGATCAATTTGTCTATAATTTTTTGTTTTTCATTTTAAGGTTTTCTAGTCTGATCATGAGTATTTCCTTTCCTCTACTTACTTTGCACTCCTTTTAAATAATTTGAGAGTAAAAATGAAGTCATTGATTTGAGACCCTTCTTCTTTTTTCATATAGTTAGTTAATGCTATAGTTTTCCCACCCTGAAGTACTGCTTTAGTAGTATTCCACAAATTTTTCTATGTTGTATTTTATTTTCATTTATTTTAAAATATTTTTCAATTTTCCCTTTGCTTTCTTCTTTTGCCTATGAGTTTTTTCAAAGTGTGCTATTTAGTTACTGAATATTTGGATATTTTTTTTCAGAGATCTGTTATTGATCTTTTACTTGATCTCATTATGTTCAGAAGGTGTTTTGTATAACTTGATCCTTTACATTTGTTGAGACGTTTTTTGTGATCCAGAATATAGTCTATCTTGGTAAATGTTCTATGCATACATAAGAGGAATGTGTACTGTGCTGTCGTTGGGTGGAAAATTCTATAAATGTCAATGAAGTCAAGTTAATTGATAGTGTTGTTCAAATATTCTGTATATTTACTGATTTTGTCTACTTATTCTATTCATTATTGAGAAAGATATTAAACCACATCCTATACTGAACTATGCCAACTAAAATTGTGAATTTGTCTATTTCATCTTACAATTTTATCAGTTTTGTTTTATGTGTTTTTGGTAGGTGCATCAATATTTAGAACAGTTACATACTCTTGATGAATTGATCTCTTTATCATTATGAAGTGATCTTATTTATTCCTAAAATGAATTTGCTCTAAAATATACTTTGCCTGACATTGATATTTATAATCTAGCTTTCTTTTGATTAGTGTTAGCATGGTATATTGTCTCCCATCTTTTCACTATACCATAAAAACTATTTGTGTATTTTATAGTTGAAACGTGTTTCATATAGGCAGATTATAGTTGAGTTTTGATTTTTTAAAAATACAATCTGATAATCTCTACCTTTTAAGTATATTGTCTGGAGTGTTTATATTTAATGTTATTCCTGTTGTGTCTAGGTTTAAATCTATCATCTTGCCATTTGTCTTCTATTTGTCCATCTGTTCTGTTTTCCTTTTCCTCTTTTTTTATCTTCTTTTTGATTAAATATTTTTGTGGTTCCTTTTTAATTCCTTTATTGACTAATTAGCTAACTTTATATTGTCCTTTTAGCAGTTGCTTCATGTTGCTAATATATCTTTTTAATCACAGTCTACTTTCAACTGATATTATACTACTTCATATTAATAAAGTGCTGTGTACCTTATGTATGTACTCTAATTGATTGCCCAAAAACTCCATGCTAGGCAGGTATTAATGTCTTTATTTCAACACAGTGAAGAAATTGAAGCTTAAAAGAATTACCAAGTTTTCTCAAGATCAATCAATTATTTTGACTTATAGCTAGAATTTAAAGTTCGTGGGAAGAGTATGAAACACTGCCACTATCTTTGACCTTGACAGGTTTATAGGCTAATAAAGAGGAAAATGGCCATGTATAGCATCTTAGCTAAGGAGACATGACTCTAACATTCCACATATATTTCATAAATTCCAAATGTTCAGAGACTGAGTTAGTGAAATATGTTTTTTATCTATGTTTAAAATTAGAAAAAATGTATTTTGACTGCAGAGATCCAGCTAGATATAAATGCTTAAAAACATCCCAAAGAATGGGATCCAGGCTGCCTCTGCTGTCCTTCCCCTCCCAGAAGCTCCAATCCTTAACTGTTATCTTCTGTTTTAGTGCTTGCTCATCTAGGAGTCAGTTTTCTTCTCCATTCTGAAGCTTCAGTTTGACCGTGGTGTGAAACATATTTCCTCTAGAGACTACCGGGAAGTTCCCAGGGGTAGCTGGAAAAGCAGTTATGTGTGGGCAGAGGCGGCAGATACCAGTGGCTCATGTCTTTCAGGGAAGGGGATAGGGACAATGGGGTCCCATTTATAGAAAGGAAGAGCTTATCTTTGGTTAATTAATATGTGAACTCTTGGTGAATTTAGCCTAAATTCAGTAAGAGTGGTTTCTATGTAAGGCTTATGGACCTCAGAAAAATGATTTTTTACTGATACCACTGACACATCTAGGAACACTGCTTTTATGAAAGAATTTAACAATTCAGTAATGAAAGAAAATTTAAACCAATTGTTATTAACTTGGGGTTTCTGAAACCCTCAGTGGTCCGTGGATGAGCTCTAGGAGATTTGTGGGAAAACCCAAGAAACAAATAGTGCCTGTGCATATATACATTTTCCGGGGATGAAGGTTCACAGTTTTCATCAGATTCTTGGTCTGTAGCCCAAGTGAGCTTAGGGACTTTTTCATAAAAAAGCATTTTCTCTAATTATAGAAAAAATATTTAAAATTGTTCAATAAAGATGATAAGATTTAGTCAACAAATGTAATTCAAGCACCATTTCTAACATATCAATTTGGGACATTAAAATGGTTGAATATGAACTTGGACTTGACTTATTGGGGTTTTTATTTTAAGTTAACATCAGATTTATACAAACAAATAAAATGGAAAAAAAAATAATTAGTTAGAATATTCAAATAGCCAAACCGTGTCCTGGCACTCCATTTTTCATGTGTAAGAGGTGACAAGAAAGAAAATTATTATTCATTATTCAAAACAACTCCTTGGGAGTGTTATGAGGTCAGGTGACTTCCATGTTTTTGGTTCCTCTTGTGCAGAGCTATAGGTGGTCAGAAAAATGACTCTCTGCATAGTGTAGTCAAAGTCTTTAGGGTTAAACTTTATTTCTAAGGCAGCAAGCTAGGCAGATGCACATTAGAACGATTGCAACAAGGGTGGAAATAAAAAGAGGTTTCCAGTTAACTCAGAATAATAGAACAAGAAAGTTTAGTCTTTCACTTCCTAAACAGCATTAGCTGATCAAGGTTTCACAATAAAGAGAGTCTATTTGTGTAGTGCTCAATAGCTGAGAGGATTCTTCATGTATTTTTGTCCAGATCTCATGTTGGCCCTTTGAAGATGAAAGGCATTCAGGTGAGGAGGAGATGATCTCATTGAAGAATTCAAGGTAAAAGATTCCTGGTGGCTTCAATGCCAAGAGAGGGGGAAGTGGTTCCTAGAAACAGCAGCAGCAACACAACAGTAATTTCAACACGATCACCATTTCTGAAGCATTACTCCGTGGCAGACCCTTCTCCATCAGCTCCCAAATGAGGTAACTAGGGTGGTGTCTCCTTCTGATAAGGTGCCTGTGGGTGTCATTCCACACTTTTCTTAAATGGGGAGCACTGGATGTGTGCGGAGCAATTGGGGCCTCATGTTTCAATTACCAGTATTCCCCTTGGATGGACACATACAGCATAGAGTTTATTGTATTTTCTTTTTCTTCTGAGCATTTCAAAATCTGTTAGATGAGCAGAATCACAGCACTACCATGAGATCCCTGTGCCCTGACACTGTCCTTATTCAACCAGATTAGGCCTCCTTACCTTTACCTTCTCTCTCTGGACATGGAGTTTCCATGATAATAATGTGATAGCTAGCATTTATGGGTCACTTACTGTGTGCATGACTGTCTGATACAGTAAATGTACTTTCATTATGTATACATTTTCTCTAGGAAGTAGGTTCTTTTACCAGTTCCATTTTTCAGATAAGAAAAGCCGAGACTTGGAGGGGTTATTTGCCTTGCTCAATTTAGTGAAGCCAGGATTTCTGATTCCAGGACATTTGCTTCCTCCCACCTTCATTCATATCCTTCTTCCCTCCCTTTCTTCCTTCTTCTCTTCCTCTCCTCTCCCTTTCTTCCTTCTTTCCTTCCTTTCTTCCTTCCATCCTTCCTTCCTTCTTCCTTCCTTTCCTTTCCCTTTCCTTCCTTCCTTTCTTCCTTCCTCCCTTCCTTCCTTCCAGCTTTCTGTTATGGCAAATGTTAAACATTTACAAAAGTAAACAGAATAATATAACAAACTCCCATGCACTCTTTACTCAACTTAAACAAGCATGGGGTTTTGGTCACACTCATTTCAGCTCTACTCTCATACACCCCCTCCATATTGGCTAGAAGCCCATCTTGGGCATTTGGTGTTTCCTCTGTAAATATGACAACATGCATCTGTTGTAGAGGCTCCTGTATCACAGCTGCTTGTCCACTTCTTATTTCAGCTGCACAGTGGCAGAAGCTTCTGTGGAGCTCAGACTCTGACAGTGACAATGTCACTCCTAAAATGTGTGCCATGGGCATTTGTACTTTCTGGCTCAGGGCCTTCTTTGAAATGTGGGAAGTTATCAACACTGGAATTAGCAACTCATCCAATAGGGGATGGGAGCTGAGAGAGGATGTCCTGGATTCCTATCATTCAGTTGGACCATACTGGGGGCATTCTGTACCCCTCTTGGAGGAATGTGTAGAATCAAACACCCAATGTCTGTGCTGTAACCTTGATAACCTGCACTCTGTGATTGGCATTTGCTCTTTCTCCGTCTTACTTTCCCTGGTTCCTCACTCTTGCTTTCTAGGGTCACCTCCCAAAGAAACCACCTGAACCTAGGTCCTTGTCTCAGACTATACTTTCAGGAACATCTGAGCTAAAATATCATCTTTAAAAGATAAGGGCTTAACCTCCGTCCCCATCCCCAATATCACTGTCATGGAAACAATAACAATAATTTCTTTTTTTTCTTTTTGAATAATTTATTTCCTGATCATTTCCTTTCTTTTAATATTAGCATATTACAGGGGTACGAATGTTTAGATTACATATATTGCCTTTGCCCCACCTGAGTCAGAGCTTCAATCAATGATTCTACACTTCATATGGAACCAGAGAACACCCTGTATAGCAAGAGCAATCTTAAGCAAAAAGAACAAATTGGGAGGCATCAATTTACCAGACTTCAAGCTATACTACAAGGCTACAGTAACTAAAACAGCATGGTACTGGCACAAAAACAGAGACAGAGACCAATGGCACACAATGGAGAACCCAGATATAAAACCATCCTCATATAGTTATCTAATCTTTGACAAAGAAGACAAAAACATACACTGGGAAAAAGAACCCTTATTCAATAAATGGTGCTGGGAAAATTGGATAGCCACATGTACAAGACTGAAACAGGATCCACATCTTTCACCTCTCACAAAAATCAACTCACGGTAAATAACAGACTTAAACCTTAGGCATGAAACTATAAGAATTCTAGAAGAAAATGTTGGAAAAACTCTTACAGACATTGGCCTAGGCAAAGAATTTATGAAGAAGACTCCAAAGGCAATCATAGCAACAACAAAAATAAATAAATGGGATCTGACCAAATTAAAAAGCTTCTGCACAACCAAGGAAAACTATTACAAGAGCAAACAGACAACCTACAGAATGGGAGAAAATAATTTCTTAATATCAAATATCAAGTCAGTGTTTGGTTTTATTATTAATATCATAAATTAAATTTGGGCTATTCATAAACATTTTTAAAACTTTTTTTAGTAGAATATAATATTTAATTAGTTTATATGTCTCTTAGATCTCTTTTAATCTATAGCTTCATTCACTATCTTTTTTTTTAAAAAAAAACAAACCTTAAAATGTATATGTTGAAAAATCTTATTCTTTTTCCCACAATCAGGAATTTGCTGGTTGCATTCCCATGGTGTCATGTTTTTCTAGCCTCAATATTTCCTGTCCATTGGATATAGAGATTTGATTGGATTCAGATGTCTTTGTTGGCAATACTATCCTATCAGTGGTTGAGTTTTCTTCCATTTGCATTTACAGAGTACCTGGTAGTCTCTTTTTATTATGTTAGCAGCCACTGAGGATCAATGTCTGGGTGATTAATTCATGAGAGATGGCAAAGGTGAAATCCTAATTCTATCACTTTTTCTCCATTAATTCACTGGGACACTTTTATAAAAGGAAACTTCACCACATTGATAATTTACTTGCTCAGTGGTATAGTTCTTATAGGAAAGTCAAGATACATTCTTGATTCTTTTTTTCTATTTACCAGTTTTCAAAATAAAGAGATAGTTCACATACATTCTTAAATGGAGATCAGCTAAAATTTTTTTTTTATTATCATGCATTCATGCACTTACACGTTTGGTATATTTTGATCTATTATAGCAATAATATGTATCAAGACAAATTATCTCATTTTTGGCCAGTTGATGTTAAATTGGCTTCTGAGTCCTTTCTGTATGACCCTAGTGATTTTTGACATAAATAAACTGTTTGGTTTGACAAAATGTTCCAGGATCATCTTGTATATTCCCTTCTCTTGATCTTGAATTAGCTTAAGGAGTCTTCATTTCCTTTATTTGGAAAGAGTATTTTGAAACTAAAATCGAAGTACATGCTCAATATTTCTAGGCCTTTCTACATCTTTTAATTGCATGCAATTAGGAAATTTGTTCTGTTTTGTTTATTTGTTTTAAAATACATCATGAGTTCATGCTGACACTTCTTTAAATCCAGCACTAAGTGTTTTTCTATCTCACTGTATCTCCTTTCTCCTACACTGAGAATCCCAGTTCTCAAGGACACCTGGAGTGATAGAATCAGAATGTCACATAACTACTTATTTGTTTTATCCCGCAATACACATACTGATCTCAAAATAAGAACATCAACATCCTCACTCACAATATGATTACTGTAAATAGTTTCAGATTTGGATTTTTGTTTTTTTGCGTTCTTTTTGTCGTTAGGATTTTTTCCACCTGGGATATGCCTCATAAAAGGCACCTGGGTGTTTTTGTATGTGGGAACTTGTGATAGAGGGAAGCCATCTGGCCGTAGTCAGGTCTGAATTTGTGGAAGAGGAGGTGGTGAGGGGGGCATTAAATTGGAAATGAGATTGAGAATTTAAATTGAGATTGGGAAGTTATAGAGCATATCCAAGGTACAAATAGGGGACAAAAGAAAGATTAGAGAGAACATCGTTCAATACATCAATTGAAGAAAAACTATTTTATATCTCAACTCCACTGAGTATATTTTTTTGTTTTTGTTTTGCATTTTTTTTTTTGAGATAGTGTCTTTCTCTATTGCCCAGGTTAGAGTGCAGTGGTGTGATCATGGTTTACTTAAACCTCAAACTCCTGGGCTCAAGTGGTCCTCTTGGCTCAGCCTCCCCAGTAGCTAGGACTATAGGTGTGCCCCACCACTGTCAGCTAATTTTAAAAAAATTTTGTAGAGATAATGTCTCGCTATGTTGCACAGGCTGGTCCTGAACTCTTGGGCTCAAGCGATCCTCCCACCTTGGCCTCTCAAAGTGCTAGGATTACAGGTGTTAGCCACCATGCCTAGAACGAGTATATGTTATTTAACAAACATGTTCTATTGACTATATGGTGTGGATAAAACTAACTTAATCATAATGTCCGTGATCCTAATCTTCTCTCCCTCCCTCCCTCCTTTCCTCATGGACGGCAGGACTGGAGCAATGCTAGATTCCCTTATAGCACGAGAGGAGGTGTGTTAATGAGGGGCTGAGCACCAGCTGAGGAGCTCTCCAGTGGAGAGGGCATTGAATGAAAATATATCTTCAGACTCGTGCCCTTTACTGATTCTGTTCTGAGATGTCCCAGATGCATCTTGGAGCACGCCAAGGGCTGCAGCAGTAGAGTAGCAGGCGCCAGGTGTGTGTGGCCATGCCTGATGCTTTACATCTCCAGTCACATCCTGTACCTGGAACCAGGTGGTGCTCAGTTCACATTTGTTGAATGCAAAATGAATGATGAGATGAATGAGTGCATGGTATTCTCTGGAAACAAACCTGGGTGACTAAGATTTAGCCATCTTGCTTAAACACCTGCCTGTTGTCTTTTACACAATTCATCAAGGGACTCAATCAGTGAAGTGTCTACCAGATTGGAGGTATTTGATGTTGTCTGGCAAAGAGATGGTCAGATCAGATCTTGCTTTCTCTCCCTGGATTGGTTGGATGACAAGTCTCCCTGACTTCAACTGTCACCATAGTGATCTTTCCAATAAAATCACCTGGCCATGTCATGCATTAGCTTAGCATCCCCTTCCCCAGCAAGGGGAAGGCGCCCTCACTGCCAGCTGACTCAAGTCTCAATGCCTTACTTAGTAAGGCATCCAAGTCTCTTTGCTGTTGGGAACCATGTGGTCCTCTCCCACGATGCTGGGCAGTGGCGGTCCCAGTGAGCCACGCTATCCTGAGGGCAAACAACCCATACTACCATTCTGTTTTTCACTTCCAGTACAGTATTCAATAAATTATGTGAGAGATTCAACGGTATTATAAAATAGGCTTTGTGTTAGATGATTTTGCTCCACTGTAGGCTGATGTAAGTGTTTTGAGCACATTTAAGGTAGGCTAGGTGAAGCTATGATGTTCGGTGGGTTGGGTGTACTAAATGCACTTTCAACTTACGATATTTTTGACTTACTGTGAGTTGACAGAAATTTCAAATGGGAAATTCTGCACAGTGTAAGAAGCAATGCTGTCACACCCCCCTGTGCTTTATCTGTCACAGTACCACCTTCTTCCTGCGAATGGTCTGAGCTAGGTCTTCAGTCGATGCTTGGGCTCAACCACTCCTCCTGCCTTGGCCTCTCAAAGTGTTGGGACTACAGGCATGAGACACTGTGCCCAGCTAATTTTTTATTTTTTGTAGATTGGGGATCTTACTCATGGCCCAGGCTGGTCTTAAAAGTTCTTTCTTGATCGGAAAAAGCACCATGGTATTTGTGATGGTTAATTTCACTAAGTTAAGGGATGCACAAATAGCTGGCAAAACATTGTTTCTGAGTGTGTCTGTGAGGGAATTCCTGGAGGAGATTAACATTTGAATTGGGAGACTGAATAAAGAAGATCCACCCTCACCAGTGTGGACAGGCATCATCCAATCCTCTGAATAGAACAAAAAGAAAAAGAAAGGCCAAATTCTCTCTCTTTCTCCCTGAGCTGAGATATCCACCCTGGGATGCTCCTGCCTTCAGACATCATTGCTCTGAGTTCCCAGGCCTTTAGACTTGGACTGGGAGTTACCCCAACAGTTTCCCTGGTTCTCAGGACTCTGAACTTGGACTGAATTTTATATGCATACATATATACATATATATATATATATATATATTTTCCTATTGATTCAGTTTCTCTGGAAAACTCTGACAAATACAGTATTTATTTTTAAGTTATTATTTTTTTCCAACACAGAATTATAAAGAAGAAAATACAAATTACTTATATAGAAAGAGGCTAGATACAACAAATGTTTCTAGTGGTTATCTCAGCTAAGAAGTTATCATATACTTGGGATCATGCTTTATTTGTATATAATTATAAATCTTGCTTTATTCATTTAACACATCATAAGCTTTATTCTCATGTCCTTAAATATTCTTCATGAGCATAATTTCCATTGACAAAGTATGACAATTACTTTATGAACATAGCATAATTTACTATCTTTTTGTAAATATTGGACATTTAAATTGCTATGTTTCACTGTGTCTAGTAGCTGTGGTGGTGGGTTTTTCTCACCCTCCCACAGTGGTCACTGGAAGGTTACCCAAATGTTAATCACCCTAAGGCCATCTTGAAGAGTCATTGTCCAATGGGATTCTGAATTTCTATGTATTCGTCACGTAATGATTCCATATGAGCTTTTGGGAAACTCCCCCGGGAGGTCATTATAACTCAACAATAGCCCATGAGGATTTTAAACATAGTCTTTGGCACATTTCTGCTTTCAAGGAAAGAATTGCCCATCCCCAGCTAAGTCTTCTGAATTAATGCAGTTCTCCAGGGAGGCCTGTGGGGAAACAGGAGCTCTCACTTAATGATGTGCCATTGCTCACACACTGCTGGTTTCCACACCACCTGACAGAGATGGGGGAGTAATATTCTCTTGCTTTTGTGTGTTTTCCTGTGGATTATTCCTGTGGAATGATGATGTTAACACTTCCTGGGGAGTTGATATTCAAGCCTGAAATGGAGGTTGTCATTAGTTAAAACATCACGGTTTTGTAATTAATTAGACTTTCCTCTCTGGCAAAGTTTGTTGCCATCCTTTTTAATTCACTCAATGCCGTATTCTTATACCACCTCAATAGAGTAGGCTGGTAAAGTTACTGCTGCATTTTTATAAAATGAAATTGACACATGGTGAAGAGGTGAGAAGGAGATTTTTAAGGACACAGCTGTGAAGTGGTCCAGATTCAGTGGAGGTGCCCGACACCTGGCCCTTGTGCCTTGCAGGCAGCCTGACTCCGTCCTGCCTTGGCTCCTCTGCTCTCCTGGGCTTGCCTTCCTTGAAGAAGCACATCATTCCTTGGATCTTTCCTATGTCTTCTAATCCCAAATAGAAATCATGAAACATTTAGACACCCTGGAGTCAAGGATGGGCCTCAATACTAATATTACTATAGGTGAGGAAACAATAGCAACAATATGGACAAACAGCATTTTCTTAGTCTGGTATAAAACATCTTTAGAAAATTTTGCTATTCTTATTGATCTGTATGATATAGTGCAAATAAGATGAGTGTTCCCGCTGTGCAAACACAGCTTCAAGGTGATTGTTTGCCAACAGCACGCTGCCACTACGCCCCTCCTGTGTGCAAATTCTGGATCTGCTTAAAGCAAAGGCTTTTAATCGATTTCTGGATTATGGATCCCTTTGAAACTCGGTGGATCCTCTCAGGATACGGATCTTCTGTAAGGAAAAAAAATACACAGACAACCACGTTTTTGTACACAGTTTCATGGGGTGTACATAGCCCCGAAGTCAGGTTAAAGCAAAACAACACAAAACAGTAAAAATCCTTCTGAATAGGCCCAAACACTCTCTAGAAATGAAAACCAAGGTCTAGAGAAATAAATGGTTCATTTAAGTCTATTTAAGCAAGAGAGCAACAGAGCTGAGACCACAATTCAAATTACTAAATATTGTAGTGATTTGCTTTTTTTAATGACATGTAACCAGGGTTATATTCAAAATATTGACCAGTCACTATAGCTAGGGGACACAGCTAATCTGATGCGTCGTCAGCTGCTTCTCTCTGTCACCTAGGGGGCCTTGCTCCAAGATGCTTGTTTTCTGGGAGGGAAAAAGGCCTGGGAAGTCCCCAGTACCCCAGCTCCAGGGAGTTTCTAAGTACAACAGCAGCCGCTGATGCACAGGCTGGGCCACGATCCCCTTGGGACATCAGGTTTCTTCTCTGCCTGAAGAGGGAGCAGGCATTCGAGGCTGAATTGGATGGAAATGGGGTAGTTCTGACAGCCTGACCACCAGCCATCTGAGCTCACGGATGATTCTTTGAGTAATGTGCTGTTTGAGGTTTGCTTGGAGACGGAGCGATTAATTCTTGTTTCCTAGGCAAGTGCTTCAGATTAGACAATTTCGGTTCGGAGTGTGGTTTAAACCACAGACTCCAGAGTCCTGTGCAGTATCATCAGCCTTAAGAAGCAATGATGTGGATAATGCTGGTTGGATCTGTCATGTGGTCTGCACAGTCTCTTTTTTTGCAAGATGCTTTTCCCATCCTCTTAGGGTCAATGAACATTAACCCTGTGATGGGACTCAGAACTCACCTAATGCAAATCTAGCCCCATCTGCCCTGCCTCTCTGCACCCCACCTCCATTTTATAGTCACAGAAACAGAGGTTCGCAGAGGAAAAATGATGAACTCAAAGTGTGCACAGATTTTGTGCTGAAACTTGGTTCTATTCCTCCCAGCCCAGTGTTAGTTACAATATTACTTATTTAGTGACCCTTTAAAACAAAATGCCATCTTTATAAAGATTTTTTCTTTAGCAACTTCTTAAAATATATTCTCTTCTGTTATGCTATATATTTTACGGCAAAACATATTATTAAAAATCTCAAGTCAGAGCAGATGCAATAGGGCAGAACCCTTGCAGGGAAGTCAACACTGCCTCCTGAAAACATACCTAAAGTGAATTTTCCTGAGTTTGTTATGGGCAAAATTATTTGGGGTTGGATGTGAGCAAAGGTCCCGTGCCCTGGGTATTATCTCAACAATGTTGCAGGGGATGTGTCTATGGTCAGGGCCATAATTTGCTCTGTGATGCATGAGACTCCGAGGGATTCCAAAACATTTTATTGGAGCTTTTTGTTGCCCTAAGCTTTCCGAAATGGCAAATGAGACATTTCCTGCGCCCTAGTGTTTCTCAACACAAATATTAGCTCACAGTGCTTTATTCTATTTCACCCTCCAAAGAAAATCTGTTATTGGAATTTTGGAAACAGAGATAAACCAGCCCATCCTCCAATCCTTTTACTGCAGTTCCCTTAATTGCTAAATTACCCCATGCTGTTTGTCTTTCTACCACATTTTTGTGTTCAAGTTGAGCTCTGGAATAGGCAAGGTTCTCTGGGTTGTGTCAACAGGATTAGCACAAATCCCCTCTCTAATAGCTCTGCAGGCGTTGGCATATATCAAAGTACTAGTTTAATCTGTCACACTCTCCATATTCATGAATATCTGCATATGAAAACGAGAGTCTTATTGGAATATGGATTAAAACATGATGTGACTTTTCCTATAGCTTATGTTCCCCAAGGTAGAGGCTAAAATGGGAGACTTTTTCTGTGTACTTTCAGTTTTACTTATGTTTTAAAACATGATTTATTTTTTATTTATATTTTTCTCATCATAAAAGTGGTATATACTCATTGTGAAAATTGGGAAATGAAAATAATAAGAACATAATGATTTTCCTCGATCTTAGCAGCCAGTTACATTTTGATGGGCTTACATTCCTTCGAGGATTTTTCCCCACAGAAGTTGTCAGCATACTGTATAAAAATTTTATTCTTTTCCTTAAATTTAACATGACAATGTTTGCTTTTTTCAATGTTTCTAAGACGGTCTTTATATACCATTTTTAAGGTCTGTATACTACTCTATCATGTGGGTGCACCATGGTTATGTAGGAGCTATTTAGAGTGTTTTCTTTTAATATTTTTATTATTTTTGCTGCTGTTAGATATTACCACTTTTCCCTCAAATACCTTCTCAGAAGTGACATGATAAGTCCAAAGGGTTCTTTTTTAAGGTTCTTGATATAAATGACTGGTTTATTTTCTAATATAGTTGAACTAATTGACGTCCTCACCAGCACACTATGAGAATGTTTATTTCATCTCAACTTCACCAAAACTGAGATTTTATATACATACATGTATATATATTTCTTCCCAAAAGTACTTTCTCATGTTATGTAAACAAACATCTTTGATTACAAGTTAGATCAAACTTTTTCCATATGATTTCTAGCCAAATGTATTTCTCTGTGAACTATCTCTACTGGTCATTTCCTGGGTTGTAGTTTAAGATCGACACTGAGCACCATGGGAACGCCCTTGTCTGCAGCGTCTCTGTACAGAAGATAACAGAACTTCAAAGCCACACGGTGCCTGCCTTTCTCTCGGTCAAGCGGACCCTGGCAGTCATACAGAGAGATGCAGGAGCTTGAGGTGTTTCGTTGTGTTCAAGCTGAGGTATGTTTTCTCATTTATAACTGTAGGAAAAGAGTCTTAAATGGACCCCTACAGAAATGCCAAATGTCAGTTACTGGCAATGGAGTCTTATTTGGGACTGAAATAATGTTCCATCATTAGCCTGGAGGTCGTCGTGAGTGGTGGGCAGTCACTGGAGATGAACTCTGGCTGGGTGAAGGGTCCTGAGCAGTTTCTGCTCAACATATGCCGGTAATGAGATGACTGCGCCTGAGGGTTCAGTTTAATTGGTACCTTCCTCCTCCTCCTCTGCTCCCATCGAAAAGAAAATCAACTTGGGACATTTAAATGGAGCTTTCTCTGAAGTCTCCTGCTCAGTGTTCTCTCTGAGAAATAAAAGCTCCATCTTGCAGGGCTTAAGTAACTGGAGATATTTGACACTTGGCATTTCCAGCTTCATGGAAAGAAATTAAAGAGCTGTGAGGGTGGGAAAGGCTGATTTTTCCATAGCTTTTGTCACCTCAGTGGAGCAGCACTCTTCCTGTGTGTGTGTGTGTGTGTTCTTGGTTGAATGAGTTCAACTAATTTGTGAGGCACCAAAGAGTAAAATTATTCAATATTAAAATTTAGACAGTTGACATGATCATTTCATCAACTCATTGCATCCAAAGGCATCCTGAGTTAAAAAGAAATGTGCCATCCTTGTGGTACTTATGCTGCCAAAACTTGAACCAGACGTTTACTGCCCATGTGGTCTTAAGAAAACTGAGGCCTGGGAGAAGTCATTGACTCAGCTCTCAAGAGAAGTTGAACTCTTGGTCTCTAAATTTCTTTGTGACTCATTTTTTGGATACTTTTAGATTTTATGACCCACCCTCAAAAGGAGACATCCTTCGAGATGTTTTTCCATCTTAGGATCTCATCTGCTTGTAATTTGTTGCCTTGTCACCTAGTGACCCAGGACATTGCATATTACAGATGGCTGGCTGGGTTAGGGGTACAATCTGTGATTTGGGAGCAGTTTTCCTCTTTATGAACTCAACAAAGACCAGATCCCAGGTTTTCTTTATTAGTTCCACATGCTAACTGTCCCAGATACAGTGACTCTCTCCTTTTGACCCCAACCCAGAGCTGTATATTGTGGGGCTCTGTAGAGCTTCCCATCTGATTTTAGTTTAGATTGATACCCTACATAAAAAGATGTTGAGATGTCCATTTAACAGCAGGAAGTCCTGGGAACTGGGGCCCCATAAAGAGCTAAGATCACAGGGCCAGGTCAAAAACAAGAAATGAATCCATGTGTACTTACAGCTAGAAGCCACCAAAATTATGTGTGTGGGTGGTTTCTTAGGGGATAGAGGGTAGATAACTGAAAAAAAAAAAAAAACGAGAAAACAAAAAAAAAACCCAGTACCTCCTTTAAAGCAGGGAATGAATTGGAAAACAAAATTCACTCATTCATGCCTTCATTCATTCATTCAACAAGTGCTCATTGAGTGCCCTCATGTGCCAGCCAGCAACTGTGCCGTGCACTAAGAACGGGGAGACGAGATGGTGGTGTGTGTTTTGTTGGGGCTCATGGTCCATGCCGGTAGCCACAGGGTAAGGTAAGTGCCAAAATGAAAGGATAAGCAGGAGAAGGCACACCTGGGCAGTTTGAACCTGGAGAGAGAGCAGATTCTCAGGTTGAAGGTGGGAGTGTCAGTTCGTTTCCCATCGTGTCACAAATTGCTGCCACAAATTATCACAAACTTAGTGGCTCAAAACAACAGAAATTTATCCTCTTACAGTTCTGGAGGTCAGAAGACTTAAAATGAGTCAGCAGGGCTTCATGCCTTCTGGATGTGCTAGGGGAGAATCACTTTCCTTGCCTTTTCTAGCTTCTGGAGGCCACCTGCATTGCCTGGCTCAAGGCCCACCCTCCATCTGCAAAGCCAGCAGTGGCAGTATCTTCCAATCTCTCCCTTTGTTCCTGTGCTTCTCTGGTCACATTGGCTTTTGTTTTATAAGGACCCTCACGATTACGTTGCATCTATGTAGATAACTCACGGTAATCTCCCATCTCAAGATCCTTAATCACATCTGCAAAGCCCCTTTTGCCATATAAGAGACATATGCACAAGTTCAGATATAAGGGCGTGGATACCTTTGGAGGGCCATCATCCAGTCTACCATAGCACAATAGCAAGGAAATTGGATATTTGGGGACATCATATGGATCATCCTTTACAGTTATTTGTCTTTGGGATAGGGACAAGGGAAGAAGTGGATACTTCTAATTTTGGTGCTCCTTCCAAGATTAGAACACACAGGGATGGCTTTTTCCAATACAGTTGCAGGCAGAATTACCATTAAAGGGCAGAAAGGCTGGGAGCACTCCTTATTTAGAAGACCTCTCACTGCAAATGTCTATAGTGAGTGAAAGTGGAGTTTCAGGTGGACCCACATTACTAAGTCCCCAATCAGTGTCCTTGGAGAGGAGCGCACCACGTTGGCTGAGGCGAGATGGATGTTTCCTCCACAGGGTTGCTTTTTGGGCTTACTCTGTTCTGCCTGAGGTTCAGAGTTACCTTTTAAAATATAGATCAGATCATGTCACTCTCTTGCTTAAAACTTTCCAATGGCTTCTTGTTGGACTTAGAATAAAACCCAGACTCTATTCTAAGATCGAGCCCCTCTCTGCTCCACCAGTCTCCCCCTATGTCTGTCTGTCATCCCTCTCCCTTACCGGGTTGCAGTGATGCTGGTCTTCCTCCTGTTCCTGGTACATGCTGAGATTGCCCCCCTATGGCACCTTAAACTCTCCATTCCCTACGCTAGGAATGATGGCTGACTCCTTGCCATTTAGGTATCAGCTCTTCTCTGAGCCTCCAATCTAAAGGGGCCTCTCTCATTGGGTTTCACTTAACACCTTATTTTAATTTATTTATAGTACAAGATAGCGTTGTTACCACCTGAAAGTATCTTGTTTATTGATTGGGTTGTTTATAATACATCTCTCCCCAGCTAGATCATAGACCCATGAAGAGAGGCATCTTATATTCACTTTTAGGCACCGTGTGTGTGCTGGTGAACAACCCCTTAGGTGCTCAAAAAGTATTTGCTCAAATGAATGCAGGTATATCCAGCAGAGCAGTACCAGCCTCACCTCTGTCTTCCAAGAGCTCACAATCAATCTGCTGTTGCCTTTGAAGCCAGGCTGCTAGCAAGATTTGAGCAATTTCACATGGCACATTCTGTAACACAGTCTGCAGGGACAAACTTTACTTTACAAACTGAGAATTAATTATAATATCAAAGCAACCCAATGTATTTATGTAAACTAATTGAGTTTAACTTAATTTCCAATTAGACTGTGGTCCCTTTTCCCCTCCGCTTTAGGAATTTTCCAAGGTGAACAGAAAAATTATTCAGATTTTCATCAAGAAGCTTGTTAGAAACCAGGGATGATTCTGCAACTATTCCTATTGGAGTGGAGAGAGGGAGAGAAGGTCAGTGACTTTTCTGAGCCAATATGTAGCCCAATTCAGTTGAGTTTTTCCAAATGTCTTTCTTGGTGATGCTAAAGCTTCTTGCCTTCATCAGCTAGAAAGGGGAGCTGCTCAGCCAGGATGTGAAACTGCTGGCAGCTGCTTCCCAGGGAACCCCACTTCCATGCCAAGACTTCCACTTAAGCCTTCAGGGCCTGCTCAACGCCTGGGTACCCTCCTACTATTTTGAACCAATGATGCAGATCTCAGCAGAGCTCAAGCTCCAGGAAATGGGTACGTTACTCACCCGCTGATTCTTTCAGTAAAGGGTGAGAATGAGCAAGATCTATCTTTTTGGGGCCTTCCTGAACCCACTCACAGAAATAGGAGGTGGGTATATAGGGTTTGATTCAAGGTGATCTCATTCAGGGAGGAGTTTGCCATGAGCAACACTGGCAGTTTAGGTTTTTCTCTTTTATTACCATAGAATAGTGCCTTACTACAGACCCCTCGCCCTTACTGACAAACCTGTGTGAAAGTTTATTATATAAATTGGGTCATTTTTGTCACACCTAATTAAAATGGAGTCAAGAAGCCAGGGAGAAAAATCACTTGGAGCATATAACATTGCTCCAAAAATATAATTCTTTATGAGTCTGGATACTAAAACTGCTTGCTATAACCTGAAACCAGTTTTTCCTATAGTTGCTGAGATAACCTCTTGCAACTGTGGGACTAATTTTGCTCACTGCAGTCACCCACCAATCAGAGCTGGCCAGCTCCCCAAAGCTTTACTAATACCAATCAACTTTCTCTTAAGACCACACATGACGTTCCTCTTTTTTATAACCCCTCCAACATTCTCTTTGTTCTTTGGACATACCAAAGACCACCTGGTTTGTGTATATGCCCCAAATTGCAATACTTCCTTCCCAAATAAAACATCAAAATTTAGAGATTCATCTCTATATTTTTATTTTGACTTCAACACAGGTCAATAGACTCTTATAATAAGGAAACACAGAATGGGAGAGCCCCCTGATTAGAACCTTTGAAATAAGTGCTCCAAGTTTGAACATTCATATTTATGACTTATGTTACTGTTTGTCATGGAAAACAGTAAGTGAAAATAATAACACAACAGAACTTTATATATTTTTCAAAATTTTGGGCAGAAATCCACCCTCAACCCCATTATTCCAAATCAAAAATGGCAAATACTTGGTCTGTGGGTTTTACTTCCAAGACCTCTGCCACAGCAGACGTTGCTGAATGTTCACAGTGTTCTTTCTTGTTGAGCGGAGATGCAGCAGAGGAATCCCTCTTAACACAGTGTCCTCAGCAGCCACTATAATCGATCAGAATTGTCACATGAGATGAAACCCACTTGCCATCCCTGTTCTGAGTTTATGAGGTCTCACCATATGTGTGTAAGCACAGGCCACCTGGGATGGCCTCAGCTGAAAAGCTCTCATGCCTTTAATTTCAATTCCAGACTCACCATTGTGGGGGACACAGCCTTCTGCCCAAAGTGAATCCACTATCCTATTTTTCTCTCTCACTAGTGTTTCTTTCTGGGGTCACTAGAATGTAGACCAAAGGGCAGCCAAGAAACTTTGTTGGGAGCAGTTCTTGCCATGGCCTTTAAAAGTCAAGTCCTGATAACAAACCAGTCCTCCCAAAGACAAGAGCGTTGGAGGTTGGGTCTGGCCCCAGCTTCCTTAACAAATCAGTGGTGCTCAGATATGGCCTTGAGCCATTTTCTATAATGTTCTCACTGATCTTATTTCAGAGAATTATACCAGTTTTGCAGCAAATGACAAGGAAGGTCTGGCTCCCGAGATTAGCCAAAGGCCAATCAAAGTTTCTTAGGGCCCTTTCCGTCTGCTGCAGTGTCATCATGAATGACTCTGTGGTACAGTGTCCGGCTGACATTTTGTAAGCCAATGTCACATTTTGGGAGTGATTAAAATCTTCATCTCAGTCACCTGCCTGGCCAACTGCCAGTAGCCATGAAACAAAAGAATTATAGTCAATTCACATCCATTAAGAGAATGACTTGAAATACTATCAGTTTAGCCTCTGTGAAGCTTAATCTGATTTCAGGAAGGAAGAAGAGTTGCACAATTAAAGGAGAGAGGAAAGGCAGGAAGGAAATTCAAATGAGAATTTTCTTCAAAGCCCAAGGCCTTTTTGGTTTGTTCATTTCCATAAGGATTTATTAAGTACCTGCCGAGTTGTTATTACTGTGGTAGACCCTGAAAGTGTACAGAGGAAGGAGAAAACACTAGCAATGCTTGTCTTTGGAATTTGCACTCTAATAGGGGGAAAATACCATATACTGAGGAAGCAGGCACAGAATTAGTGATTGCATATTAGCAGGAATTTCTTCAACATCCTTTAGGTGCTTGGCACAGTTGGAGAAAGAAAAGAAGGAAAATGAAAAATGATAGTTGACATTTATGTGGCTGTTACTATGTGCTTCGCATTAAGTCTTTTACACAGGTTGACCCAGTCGTCACAACTCTATGACGTATGTAGCATGATTATCTCCATTTTTCAGAGGAGAAAACTGAGGCCCAAAGAAGTTAAGACTCTTGCCCAGGATCACACAATCAGTAAGAGGAGAAACTGGGATTTGCACACAGAGTCTGGCCCTAGAACCTGAAGTTGGAATCATTATTCTATGTTGCTTCCCAAGACCATGGGGCAGTCAAAGATTTACATTTTCCCTAGGGAAATGAGGTAAGCTAGAGGAAGAGGATGGAAAAATGGAGACAAGGATGGAAAAATAGATGGTGATGAGGACAGGAAGTGGGAAGGGTCTGCTCTGAACTTTGGGCATGGATATGTCTGCATGGAGAAGGTTCCAGACCAGGAGGAGAGCAGGAACAGAGGTAACTGAGAGAGTGTGACTGTAGTTGGTGGCTAAAGGATTTGCAGCTGTCCAAGGAAGAGGACTTATTAAGTCAAAGGTTGTGTTCCCATTTGGACAGGGGGTATAGAATTGGGGACAGAGCAAGGATTTGGAATTCGACAGGCCTAGGTTTAAAGTTTGATTCTGCCACATGCTCCTCAAGTGACATTGAGGAAGTTACCTAACCTCTATTAACCATTTTCCCCAAAAGCCAAATAGGAAGAATGGTTATCGAAGAATAGGGAGAATCTTGCACCTTTTAGGGAATTCATTTTTTTAAAATTATTTTCATAGATTTAGGAAATACAAGTGAAGTGTTTTTACATGAATATATTGCATGGTGGCGAAATGTGGGCTTTCTGTGTAACCCTTACCTGAATAATGTACGTAGTTCCCATTAAGGATTAATTTATTTATTTCTTCAAAAATATTCACTGAGTGCCAGTCATGTGCCATGTGCTAGATGTTGGAACAACAAACAAGAGTAACATGACTGCTGCCCTCCTAGAAATTGCATCCCAACTGGGGAGGCAAAATAACAAATAAGCAGAAAAACAATTTCAGATTATGAGAGGGGTTTTGAAGAAAAACTCAGGATTGAGGCCAAATGGACTCATCATTTGCAGCGTCTAGGACAGTGTCTAGTACATAGAAAGCAATCAATGTGTGTGGCTTTCGTTTTACATAACATCAGGTAGCGCCATCTTGGAATTCAACACATGAGAGGAAACCATGGTGTCTGATACCCTTCCCTGTCCACTCAGCAGGCATTTCTCCTTTCTCACTTGCTTACAAATTCTTATTTAGTCAAAGATTCATCTTCCAGCATAGAGAAGTACCCCAGCTTCTTTTAAAGCACACAGTAATCCCTCTCACCTCACCAGGGACTGGTTTAGGGGAAGTCACATGACTCAGTTCTGACAGAAGGGATGTGAGGGGGATTCTACAGAGGGGACTTCTGGGCAAGAGTTTCTTGCTCTAAAAACAACCAACCAGACAAAAGGCACAAAGAGAAAATAGGCCCTACTCTCTCCTGCTGTCACTTTCATGTGGCAGTTAAACATGCAGTATGTAGTCCTCTTGGGGCCATGAAGGAGCCAGCCCAGGGGGCCAGCCAGCATGCTGAGTGTGTCATTCAAGAAAGGTAGACAGAATATGGGTTGGTAATGCTTGTTGGGACACTGAGTTAGTCACCCTGGAAACACTCTGTCATACATCCCATGTCAGGTGAGATAAAGAATAGTGGTACTTATTGTTCAAGCCATTTGGGGCTGGATTTTCTGTTACTGGCAGCCAAAGCATCCTGACCAATAGAGGCATCATATGGAAACAATGGGAGCTCACAGCAACAGGGTTTGGTTCTTGTGAAGGGCTGTTGATAACAGGAGAGGAAGAGAGGAAGAGACTTTTTTTATGCTTTCGTGCATCTTTGGAAGAGCATCCCCATATTTGGCTGAAAATTCCTGAAAGTAAAGTAGGGAAGAACTTCCTGTTCCCATGGCTCGTTAGGGTGTCTCCTGAGAACTCCACCCTTGAATGTGGGCATGCATACCCCAGGGGACTCCCATGGGCAATGTGCTGGGGGGACAGGAAGCCCCAGATAGATGCTGTACATCATCTCCAAGGAAACATTTCCTACCAAAACGTGGGAAGAAACTCTGAAATGCAACTTTATGAAGATAGGAACCTTATCAATTTTGTTCACTACTTTTTCCTCAGTGTTCAGAACAGCTCAACAAATATCCGTGACATTAATAAATAAGTGGGTTGAAATTAACACAGATGTTTTAGAATTATATAAGCATGGCATGAAATTTTAAAATCCAAATAGGTTAGCATATTGGGGCTGTGTCTTCATATTTTCTACCATGAATGGCCGTTGGTGAAAATATTTTAAGAGCTGCTTAAAAATATCCAACCTGACTTTAATTTGAGACTCATCATGTACTGTTAAGACCATGTGTGGTGTTTTTTCCTGGACCACATTCCTACATAGCCAGCCATCAGATCTCCAGGCCAGCCACAGCTCTGACTGTGAGGGAATACCCTCACACCCTGACAAACCAATGGGCAATTTTTTCCTAAATCGTTTTCCATAATCCAAATCTGCATCTTCAGTCCAGAATAACTAGAAGGAAGTAGGATCTCGAATGACATAGTTGGGTGGCCTTTGCTGGTGCTGTTTTTCTCACCTGATCAGGTCTCCCCCTGTTGACAGCAGGGTTCTCCCCTTCCCTATCCTCCAAAGCCTGGCTGGAAACCCATTCAAGTTTTCCTCACTTCCTAAGCCAGAGTGAGCTAACTCGTATATCTCACAATCTCTGTAGTATATTACTTTATCATTGTGCATTAACACATCAAATGGCAGCACAGGACAAAGCCAGGGGAAGCCCACATTCTGTCTCTCCAACAGTGTATTCACTTTAAGAGGCAGAGTCCAAGCCTTTTGCTTCTTCATGTTTCCTATCGTACTTACAATATTTCTGGGCCTAGTCCTGGTTGTGTCACTTATAGGATATTCTTAAAGTTTCCAAACCTCAGTTTCCCTGGTTGTAAAATGTATACAGTATTAGTATGTTCTTTATGCTATGGTCCTCAACCCCTGGGCCGTAGACTGGTACCGGTTCATGGCCTGTTAGGAACCAGGCCACACACAGCAGGAGGTGAGCAAGGGAAGCTTCATCTGTATTAACAACCATTCCCCATTGCTTGCATCACTGCCTGAGCTCCACCTCCTGTCAGATTCTGTTAGATTCTCATAGGAGCACAAACCCTACTGTAAGCTATGCACACGAGGGATCTAGGTTGCACACTCCTTATGAGAATCTAATGCTTGATGATCTGAGGTGGAGCTGAGATGGTGATGCTAGTGCTGGGGAGCACCTGCAAATGCAGATTGTCATTAGCAGAGAGGTTCAACTGCACAGAGACCACAATAAATCAATTTCTTGCACTCATATCAAAACCCTTTCAGTGAGTGGCAAGTGACAATGTAATAATAATAAAGTACACAATAAATGTAATGTGCTTGAATCATCCTGAAGCCATTCCCCCTCTCCCCCAGCTGGTCTGTGGAAAAATTGTCTTCCATGAAACTGGTCGCTGGTGCCAAAAATGTTGGGGACTGCTGCTTTATCAGGTTATTGTAAATATTAAAGAGATTAAAAAGTATAAAGTGTCTCTTATAATATTTAGTGCTAGTTTGCACTCAGAGATTACTGTTATTGGTATGTGGTAAGTGCTCAAGCCTTGTTTAAGGATTTATTGGATAATCCATTCTCTGATTACTGAGAATAGACTCAGCTCTCTTGGCTTATCTAGGCGGCAGTGCTCTGGCTGCATTTGAAACATGGAGTTTCTCTAATCCTGCTCTGAAATTGTTAGAGAGGAGAGATCAGTGGTTTCAGGGAGATGGCAACCTGGGGGGAGGCTGGGCCAGTCTCCACTCTCTCTGAGTGGTCACCAGCCCCTGGCTCAACAAGAGCCCCAGGACAAGGAGACAGAGTGAAGAGTTGTCAGGGGCTACTGGGGAAGGCAGGGCCTGCAGCATGAGCAGTGTCCTCTGGAAGGTGAGCTTACCAGAACCTGGACAGCCCTGCACCTCTCAGAGGGTCATGTGACAAAGACGAAGAAGTCTGAGAGCCACCTGTCCTCTGGAGGGAGCTGGCTGACCCACCAAGCCAGTTCCTTTACTTTAATTGGCCTTTGTTTCTGGTCCAGTCTCACCTTGAGAGTACTGCTGGAAGGATCAGGCAGGAGATTCCAACTTATTCTCATTCTACTGGCCACACTGAGACATAAAAAAACTACTGAGATGCCAACAGCTGACAAAGTCATTGGCTCTTTGCTCACCTCTCCAGTCTGACTCCTGGGCCACCAGGGGTGACCCTCAAAGCATTGTCCACTGCTGAGGTCCAGTCACCACCTAAAGCCTACGTAGAACACCAGGTGGCAAATGGACTGTTGGAGCTGGGTGGTTCTGCAGAGGCCATTGATGACAACCTCCTCATCATACAGATGGGCATATGGGGAAACCAAGGACCACACAGAAGGGACTAGTACAAATCCCATGGCTCATCGATGTTAAATTTGGACCTTATTCTTCCTCTTTTGTTCTTTCTAACCCTAAATGCAATTAGAAGCCCATTTTTGCTCTGAAAGACAGAAAGTGGCCTCTGCCCATAAATGTTGATTTTATACAAGAAACCCAAGAAAAGAAGACACGTCAGCATGTCTTTGTTCTGGATCCAAAGAGATCCTAGGTCATGGAGGCACAGATGAATTAACTCTTGCTGTCTTCTTATCCTGAGCCCATTGTAGCTTTTTTGCAAACCATGAGGTTCATAAACCTGCACATTTAACCCTCGCCTGTAATGTGGCTTTCACAAGAACATGGGCCAGAAACAGGTCAGCACAGAAGGTTTCATGAATACCATGAATCACGTTAGTAATATGGACACGTACTAGTGCACACTGCCAGAGGCTGCTCTACATCCTTTCCATATATTAACTCATTTAATTCTCACAACCATTCTGTCAATTCAGTTTTTAAATGAGGAAACCGAGGCATAGGGAGGCTAAATAACCAGCCCAGATCACCCAGTTTGTAAGCAGTAAGGTTGGGATTGGAATTTAGCAAGTCTGACTACAGAGCTCATGCCTTCAACCTGGTTGCAGCAAGTGGTGCCTTAGAACGGGGCTGTGCTGTTATTTATTCATTTATTGTTTTAATCAAAGATAACAAATTCTGTCTCTCTTTTCCCAGCTGCTAGGGGTGGAATAGGGTCAGAAAGGCAGTGACTCTGCCAGGCAGGAAAGAAACTCACGTTCTCTCTCCTTCTCCTCTCCTCACATTGTGTTGTGGCGTTAAAACCCCATCTCCCCTCCGGGAGGTAACTGCCTGCTCCTCCATCGCACTCTCGGATGCTCACCTCCCAAGGCTGAGGTCAATACTGGATTGAGTTTTCATATTCCCCTGGGGTGAAACTTACAGATTCTCAGTTGTGCAGTGAAAAATAGCCATTTGATCTTTCTCAACTCTGTATGAATCTTATGAACTAGTCTCTGGAAACCACTTACATGACAGGAATAAAGAAGAGGGAGCCCAGTCCTCCTCCTCAGAAGAGGGGTTAGAAGGCTGGAATAATTCATCAAGACCTCCCACCCCTGCCACCACAAATACACACACACCCCCACACCCCAGCTCTCCAGTCTGTCAGAGCATTCGTGTTGCCTCTGATTATGTGACTTTGATTAATTTCTAAGGAAAAGATCAGCTTTGCTAGAGCCTATATTGTGTTTTCTCCAAATCAGGGCAAATAATATTACTTCTCCAAATGTTGCTATTAGAATGAGATTTATATTTACCTAGAGAGGCTGCTCCTGAGAGAGATGCAGTGAGAAGTTGATGCTACAGACAGAATAATCTGCCCTGCTGAAATGTGATTTGCTGCAGAGGGCTGTTTGGGGTTTGGATAAATGAGAAAGATAAACACGATGACTCCTGGTGGTTTTTAGTAACATGATTATCGCTGGGGAATAGATCTTTCTCTCTTCTGTGTCTCCCACCTTCTCAGCTTATGAATGAGCCAAAAAGAAATTTTTCCAAAATAGAGGATTGAGCTGGTAAGGCTGTGACATATGCCCTCATCCACACTGTTGTCCTTGCACATGTGCAGGGTTACACTTGCACCTTCTTGCACACACATGCCTGCTTACACACACACGTGTGCACAGGGCATGCACAGGCACGTGCACTCTGTGGCATCTGGACCTTAGCTCGGGAAGCCCGGTGGGCAGAGGAACAAAATTGTCCCTACTACAGCCATCTTACCTCCACCACCAGGTAGAGCACACTGGGCCCTAGAGGAACTACCAATATACTGGCAGGAAGCAATTTGTTTCACAAGATAAATCTGTAAAATTCAGACAAAATAAAAATAAATTTGGCTATAAACCCCCCAGGTGCTCAGAGGTTTGCTGTTAGTGATTTCAAGCAACAGAAAAGAAGTATTTTATGGGTGTGGTTGGCTTTACATTATACCTGTGTATTTTGTAGGTCAGAGTCAGAACTGGAAAGAGGACCCAGGAGTTCTAGATTCAGGCTGGTCTTCTATTTCTTTATCATTTATGGAGCGCTCACTTATGTGCTAGGCTGTTCTAGGTCTCTGAGGAAGAATCAGACTAGTCCTGGCTCAAGAAGTAGTCAAAGCATGACTGTAAGTAGATCTCATATGAGCTTAGAAAGTAAGAGACACCAAATGAGAAGCACACAGGGAATTCGCTGCAAGGGAGGTGTCACCTCTGGCTGGGGAATGGGGAAAGGTCACTGTGGACCTAGCCTTTGAGTTGTGCTGTGGAAGAGATGCAAGATTTGGACAGAAAATGATGGAGGAGAAAGGGGATTTCTGGCAGAGGAAATAGTATAATTGAAGGTAGGGAGAGAGGAAAGTCAGGAAGGTGTTTAACACATTGACTGCCACACTAGAAAAAAATTTTTTTTCCTTGGGACCATGATGTTTTATTACGATAATAGGATAAAAACTTTGAAAACAAAACGATCCTTTATAATTTAATGAAAAATTTATTTTTATTTTCTGTGTTTTTTCAATAAAACTTAATACAAAACTTCAAAATTAGTAATGTAAAAAGTAATGTGAAAACTTGAAAAACAGTTCTAAGGGTAAAGAGTTTTCCTTGACTCATTAGGCTTAAGTGTAATTTAAAGGTGAACATAAACAGAAAAGCAAGAGGTAAAAAGACACGTAAGTCATATATGCTTCACGAGGCCCCTGGCTCAAAACTAGCGTGAGTTACATACAACTCATATGGCAGTTAATGTGTTAGGCGATAAACGAACAGGCCATTCTAGGTCATGGAGCATGTGTGTGGACATAGAAGAGGGGAGAGCAGGTAGAAAATAAAACATCTTTTCTCCCTGTCTTCAACCCCTTCCACTTCAGTCCAATGTGGTCATGCCCCAGACTGCAGAGCTGAAACGCTCTTCACAGGTAGCAATCACTATCACCGAGTAAGGCTGGATAAGGACTCTGTGCTCAGGACAGGGTAATTAGTGGAGGCTTCTGGAGCATGTCTAGGGAGGAGACATGTCCCTTTTCTTCCTGCCTATGCTCTTTCTTTTGCCTGGGCTCTTTTTCCTTTGCCCATCACCGTTTATCTAAATCATAGTCATCCTCCAAGAGGGAACTCAAACGCAAATTCTTCCTTAATATCCTCAGCCAGAAACAATTACTCCTTTTCTGAAAACGTGCAATTTTTATTCCTGTGGGATGTTGATGGGATTCTCCTATAAACAGTGGAAAACCCCAAATGATTAGCTGTGCCCCAGTTCCCAATTCTGTTTGGTCTCTGTGTGTCTATTCCTGTAAAAAGTTCTTATTATGGATCTTAATTCAACTGCCAAACTGGGGCTTAATAAGCATAAAATGTATAAAAAAAGAGAAGATTACAGGGTCAAATACTGCAGCTCTGAACTTTGAATCAGCTCTATTGCAAATGTGACCAACAGGGTGAGAGGGTGACCATGTTATTCCAGCTCCTCTGATTAGGAATCTTGGAAGGAACCAGGCATTTCTAAAACTCCAAGTCCCCAGGGAGGCTTTGAGAACAGGATGCACCACCACCTGGAAAACAAGAAGTCTTCAAGCTTCTTATCAGTGGACTAGAAGACAACAACATCAATGGCCCCAGCCTGGGCTCTTCCAACATGTTCAAAACCAAAGTGATTGTCTTCCTTCTCCCCAGACCTGGCTGATTCTCCTGCGTTGGCTATTTCAGTCGGCGTCTACACCATCCACACAACTGCACAATTCAGAGGAACTAGAGGGCATCCTCGGCACTGCTCTGCCTCACTCTGCATTTCCATTCATTCTGTCGAGTCTTGCGATTTTATGCACATCATCCAAATCCAACCCCTGCTTACCTCCTCTTCCTCTTTCCACCTTTTTCTCCATCGCCCCAGCCAAGCCATTATCCTCTATTACCTGGATAATGGAGCAGCCTCCTAACTTTTACCCCTGTACAGTCTTGCCTCCCTCATGTCCGTTCCCCACATTGCAGCTAGATTGATGTCACATCTACTGCTCATTCTTTATGTCACTGCTTAAAGCCATCCAGGGGCTTCCTGCTGCTCTCAGGTAGGGTCCAATCATAAAGGCCATGTAGGTCATGGCCAGGAATTTGCAACTATTTTACCTCTTCACCTTCATCTTCCCTGACTCTCTCCTTGTCTCTCTGAACTCTAAATGTCATGGCATTTTGGTTCAGAGTTTAAATATGGCAAGGTCTTCTTTTTCTCAGGGCATTTTTCAGATTGCCTTTCTCTCTGCCTAGAATCTGCACCCTCCTTTCCTCATCCCCTGACTCATCCTTTAGCTTTCAGCTTAATGGTCACTTCTTTGGGGAGGTCTTCTTTTATCCAACAAGCTAGATCATGTCCTTCTCTTATAGGCTCTGAAGTACCCCGTGCTTCTTGTCCAGTATTCTTATCACAGTTTATAATTAGACATTAAGGAATGACAAAAATATATCTCTTCTACTAGACTTCAACTCTTTCAGGAATTTAAGGTACATGGCTGATGTCTCATTATTGGATTTCTGGAACATAGCACAGTTCCTGGCACTTAATAGGTGTTCAGTCAACATTTCTTTTGAATGAATTAAGTAGTTGATAAATTAATAAACAAACTAACCACATATCTACAAAGAAGGACCAAAGACAGCTAGTCCCTGGGAGAGAACTTCCTTATAAAGTGATTAGTTGGGTTGGTATTTGGTCTTATTTCCTTTTCTCTAGATCTGTCCAGCCCTACGGAATGTGACTACTATAACGAACATATGTATGTCAAGCCCTGAAAAGGTACTGGTTCCAATTTGGGGGGGTGAGGTGTCATCCTTTGGGAACAAACCCTCCCTGGATATTAGCATTTAGATGTCCCATGGCCTGCCTCAGACTAACCTCTCACTTCAGAAATTCTTCCCATATTCATAATAGTCAACTTTCAGAGAATTAGGTCCAGCTTTCAGTGTTATGAGCTTCCAGACTTTGCCTTAGAAATAGCCTCCTAACTTGTCTTCACAGCTTCCATTTCTTCAAATGTCCACCACTCGGACACTACTGCTGTTTGCATTCTCCCGAAGCAGAACCTTCCATCTGTTACTCTCTTACACAAAACCCAACAAGATGAGTTGTGGCTTATGGCAAGCCAATACCCATCTCTAAGTCTGTCCCTCGAGTTTAAAGTGATCTTGTAAGGCACTTCCCAGATTCATTACACTGTGACTCCAACCCCTGGGTATGGCCCTGAGGGCTCCTTCTGGCCACATCTCACTTATCTAAGCCAGCCCTGGTTCCTGACACACACACACTGATCTAGTGAGTCAGTTCTCTCTTCTGGTCCTCCCATGTTCATTTCTCTCTGCCAGGATTGTCAAGGCATAATTTAAATCCCACCCCTCCCTTGGTGCCTTCTCCCTCTAAAGTTCTACTTCTCCCTCTAAGTTATGCCACAGTAACAAATTTACCTCAAATTGCAGTGGCTTAACACACAATAAAAATAGATTTTTCCTATGATACATAACTAGTACGGGTCAGCAGGAGGCTTTGATCCTCAAAGGAACTAAGGAGCAGAGGCTCACAAAGGATTTACCACCTGGAATATTTCTGGGGAAAAGAGCACTTAGAAAGTTCACACGTACATTTCTTACTTTGGTTCAGAAATGACACAAGTCACCGCCACTCACATCTTATTGGCCAAAACTAATCATGTGGCTCTGATC
The DNA here is from genome assembly GCF_000956105.1 of Propithecus coquereli. Lineage (NCBI taxonomy): Eukaryota > Metazoa > Chordata > Mammalia > Primates > Indriidae > Propithecus > Propithecus coquereli. The sequence goes on along the minus strand of NW_012154618.1, from coordinate 4,728,419 downwards.
AAATGCAAGGAGCAAGGAGATGTGGGCAGTACAGTCCATAAGCAGTAGACACCGCTGTTAAAGAAGTCAAACTTCAGTGCATGCGAGATCTCAGTAGACCCTCATAGTGTCATGTGGTACCAATAGATTTTCTTTCTGTTCTGAATACGTACGGTATTTTATGTCTGGAGATCTTATTAATATAATAGATGGAAGGCCAAACTTTGGCTCACTTTGATATTAGCTCTGTACTATGTTTGATCTGTTTCCTTTAGCAGATGATAAATGCCCTTAAAACAAGGACCTTTCCAATATTAATAAATAACTCCCTCAACCAGCATGGATAGAGGAAAAAGTTTTGGCTATGAGTGGAGCTTTGTCTTTGGAAAGTTGCATGCTCTTAGGCTAATTATTTAACCTCTGGTGACAGTATAGCCTTGAACTTCAGGGGCACAGGAATTCTTTGGTTTAAATGCCAACTCAGTCATTTACTATTTGTACAACTTTGGGAAACTAAACATTATCTCTTGAAGTCTCAGTTTTCTCATCTGTACAATGGACGTAATACTGTATCTTTTATGGCTGTTGTGACAATAAATAATGTGTGCAAACTTCTTTGCACAGGTCCTGGCACAGGTTGAGCACTCAATAAATGTTAGCTGCTGGCAACTATTCTCTGAACACTTGTTTCCTTAAGTGGAAAACAGGCATAATAAATAATAAATCCTGCCATGCCTATTCCATGGTGTCATTTGGGACCAAATCAAAATGAGCAGAAGGTAAAAACACATTGCGAACTGTGCCACACAATATTAGGTGTTTTTGTTGTTATTAGGCAATGCAGATGCAAAAGAAACAAACATATAATGCAGACTTAATCACAAAGTTGGTGACTAGTGGAAATGAGTTAAATATAATCATTAAAACAGGAAGCTTTTCTACTTACTTGGCACCAGATATACACCCTCCCCCCCCCCCCCCCCCGTGAATGTTCCCATTTGCATTTCACTGGAAAGGACTCAGTGCACACCACCTAGCCCACTCAGGGATGTCTCTCTTAGTGGCTCTCTCCATGGCCTGGGAAGCTGTGCAGCTCCCTCCCTCTTGTCTTCATTCATTAGGCTTCTTGCTTCCCTGTCCACATGGCAGTTGAACCAGTGGCCCTGCTGTTAGCTTAGTTGCATTAGTATCACTAGACAGAAGCTATAGAGAGCATCTGCAAAAGGGGAAGTGATCTCTTATCTCTCTAGCCCAACTCATTTTTCACTTAAAGACAGAGCAGAGTGTGACATATTTCTCTCTGATGTCTTCATTTTCCTGTCAATAAAAATCTTGTTAGCTGCCTGGCTGGGCAGGGTTTTACGTTGGCACACTCATGTGGCCAATCCTGTCTCTCTTCCTTTATTAACCCTGATTGAGTGTTGGAGAGTTGATGTGTTGCTGAATCTTCAAGATCAGAGCTCTGGGGTACAGTCAACAATGCAGGGCCATTAATTTGGTTTGAAAACATGTCCTCTCGTTCATTTGACAAACACTGGCTACTTGTCCTATGAGGAACCGTGAAGGACACTGAGAAGCACTGAAGGTGGCTTCCGATGGTGTGGTGGGGAGGAATGTTCTCTGGAGTCAGGTCACCTAGGTGTGATGCTTGGCTCCATCAGCTTACAATGTTCTGCACCTGTGAATGCTCCAGTCTCCCAGTTTCCTCAGATTGAAGAAATAACGACTATAAAGTCCTTGATATAGTGCCTGCAAAAAAATAAGCATGCAGTTTTAGCATAATGTTAATAATGATGATACAATGTTCACAGAGGATTATAAAGCACCTACTGTGTGCAGGGAACTGTTTTAAGTGCTTGAAATGCACCAGGGAGTAAAACAAACATCCCTGTTCTCATGGGATGCTTACATGATGGGGATGAAGATAATGATGATGAGGAGGAAGACGATGATGATATTGAAGATGGTTTCTGAAATCTTATTGGAGGAAAATGAAAGAAATCGCCACACAGCCATGGACTTACCCTGGGATATCTGTGGCCCAACAGACTTTTCCTACTGCACTGTGAGATGCTTGAGAAGACAGAGAATTCTCTATTCATCTCCAGGCCTCTATTGCCTGGTTTTCTGAGTGGATTAATGAAGTTCTTGCATTAACTTCTCAACCATATGATAGGGGACAGCCTATCATGGGTAAGGTGGGTGGCTCTTGAGGGCCCCCTTTGACCAGAGAAAATATGCTTGGGGTATTTTAAAGCAGACCTCATTCACTCATTCATTCATTCATTCAGAAATATTTCTTGAGCATCTAGGAGGTGGCAGGGACTGTGCCAAGCACTGTGAGGGCCACAGAGATGCACAAGGTATGGTTCCTGGTCACACTTCACCAGAGCCAGAGACACACATCAGTGGCTACTTCCCTAAGGTCATTGTGCAATACCTCGTGCCTCCACTTCCTGTCTTCATCCCTTCTCCTACCATGGAGACCCTCCCTTAGGGAGCAGGGGTGCGGAGGCTGCTACCGATGGACATGTGTGTCTGCAGAGAACCACCCAGCTGGAACACAGAGCAAGGAAAACCGAGGGAAATCACTCTGTCCTCCCATCTGACTGGGAATACTAATAATAACAGTATTAGCAGCATCAGTGTCTCTACAGGTGAAAATCAATTACAGGAACAACTGACCTATAATTCAGCAAGACATGTTCCGCTCCCATGTCAATACCTCCTACAGTAGATGCTCTGAGAGTTTGTTGTGAATGACAAGTGAATGTCGATGTTGCAGTGATCCAAGGACTAGCTGGTTCACCTTTAGATGCCGTATTTATATCACAACTGACTCCTGGCGTTACCTTGTCAGGGTCTTTTTGTTAAAGGTAGGAGGAGGTCTCTGGGATGGAAATAACCTCAAGAGCGAGGAGTATGTGAGGAGGAGGAGGAGGAAGAGTGGAGGAGAAGAAGGGTGACACCATCACTTTAGTGGTACTGTCTATTCTGTGAGCAGTTTTTCTTTGTGGTTCTCCAAATAACCCACTAGAGTGGGCAGGAGAGGTATGTACCTCTTAGCTTCAGTTATCTCATCTGTAAAATGAAGCAAGAAACTTGGCCAAGGTCTTAAAACTGGCAAGTGTCAAAGAGGAACCTAAACCCAGGTCTTCTGACTCCAAGTTTAGTGTCGTTCGCACCACACTGTCCAGCTTAGTGCTTGCGACAGGTACTTGAGTGAAGAGCTTGTGGATGAGTAGATTGTTCTCCAGAGCACTAGTTCCTCAGAATGTCAAAGGCATTACACACACATACAAAGGTGTCCCTGTCAAATAAATCAGGGAACTGCTGGCATGAGGAAAGTTACAGGCGCTTCCTTACTGCAAGACTTCTCAGTGCCTTTGGTAGGCTCACCTACGGAATGACTCCTTGTGACTAGTCAAGTTAGGGAGAGAGGACACAGTGGCTTCTTCAATTGTGGAATAATTTCTTCATGGACTACCTTGAAACGACTAGTTTTCTAGGAAATACACTTGAGGAAACTTTGCTTCAATTTGAAATTTGATCGGAAGGACATCCTCTGATCCAAGGAAGACAATGGGAGGATGGCAGCCCAATGTGTCCCCAGTAGGACCACAGTCACACCTGGCCCTCATTCTCGTGCAGGTTTGTCCACCTGAGGCCTAACGTCCCAGTAGATGGGCACTGACCTGCAGGTGGGGAGGTTCTGCCACCACGCACAGATGTGACCTTGCAAGTCACCTTCCCCTCTGGGGCTCCCTTCCTCTCTTGTAAAGGGAATGGTTTGAAGAATTCCCAAGGCCCATTCTAATCCCGTAACATACAATTCCTGTTTCTAGGCCAATTGGTTTTAACACCAGTGGTTCTTACATAGCTGCATAGACCCACCAGGCACCATGTTAACATGCAGATTCCTGAGTCCCAGCCCCAGAGATTGCAATTCAATAGATTTGGGGTGAAGCCTGGGAATCTGTATTTGTAAGCACAATGTCAGGTGATTTTGGTATGAAAGCCTGTCTACGCTAGGACCTGGAGAGATTTATTCAGACCCAGTGAGGACCACAGAGGGGCTCCTAGACATATGACAGATGGAGGCACTGAGACTTAGACACCACGTGCTTGCAGGTGTACACGCCCAGCCTATTGCCTGCCTCCCTAGGAAGATGGCCATCCTCTAGCCTACAGCTGCATCTTAAGTGGGTTTTGTTCTCCTTTTATTCATCTCTACTTGGTAATTATTCATTAACAGCCCTCTTGAGGGAACAGGGAAGAATTCCTTTGTTTATCTGCAATCCACCACCTATTTATTAAAAGGTATTAATAAACCCCATGCGCTGTGTCACACATTCAGGTGTGGACTCTGGAAATTCCACCACAGTGGTAAAATCCATTTACAATCTGCTTACATGCTGTTTTGAAATGTTGGGTTCTAGAAGAGAAGTTGGCCCCTTTAGCAAACTTTTTCTGCTAAACCGAGAGTTACATAATTCCAAGCTCTGTTTGGAGGCAAGATGCCATAAACCTCTGGTGGCTGAAAGAACAATTGTTTTCCAATTTCACTTCAAGCCAGACATGGATAAGGAACTTTAAAATTAAGGGAGAATTTGAAGTGAACATAAATTACTTTAGTAATCAAATATAAGTTATTAAAAAAAAAGTTCAGAGATATGAAGTAGGACTGAGAATATGAGAGTATTGAAATTCTTTCCCTACAGGGGAAACTGGCAGAGGAAGTTCTGATTATAAAAAGTTCTTGGTGGAGGGTCTCACTCCTGAAACCAAGATGGTTCTCCTACCCCAGTTTTTATAGCTCCCAGAGGCAGAAGCAATAGAAACAAGCAAAGGGTGGACAGGACTATGCTTTGTAGTTTCTTGTGCTTATTTTCTAGATACCTATTCCCATATTGTATGCATATTTTTTATTATTCTTTTCATATAGCATTATAACACAAATTTCTATAAATCCTTGTAACATAACATATAATGGCTGCATTTTTTCCCATTGCACAAACATGCTATGTAGTTTAACCATTGCCTTCTTTTTGGACATTTTGGTTGTTTCCATTTTTTTTCCTCTTGTGGAAAAAATATTGTGATGAATTCTCAATGCATAAAGATTTTTCCATGTTTAGTATCATCCTTTTAGGAGAGATTCTAATGTAGATCAAGTTCTAGCTCCAAAGTAGGGTAAATTGCCCTCAATTTTTCATTACTTTCTCAAAATGCTAGAAAGATTTTGAAACCAAGCTGGTCTGAAGTCACATATTGGGGAAGGCCTGACTTCAAAATAAAGATTTATGAAAAGGAAATAAAAATCTAAGCAAGTCTAGATATAAAATCGGAATGCTATTAACTACTCCCTGATAATATTTATGGTTTAATAAGAAAACTATATACTCAGTTCTATATGTTTAATTCTTAAAACATTCTTTTGTATGTGTGTCATCTTTTCATTCATTTATTAGAAAGTATCTTAGAGGAAACAGTCACTGAACTGTTTGCTAGAAAGTCTAATTCACGGTGGTAGCAGTGAAATATTAATAGTCACTTTATGCATTAGATATGAAAGTACTTCAAAACAAGTAATTTTGCATGTTGCCATAACTATCCATTAGGAGAGTTGTTTAATTCTTTTGATCATTGTTCAGACAGAAGAACCAAAGCACAGGCTGGTAGAGGGATTTGTCTAAGTTCACAAGGCAAGTAGAGGCAGCGCTGACCCTGGGGCCATGTTTTCCAATTCCTAGACCTGTGATGAATGGGGATACTTCATCACAACAAACCAAACCGGTCTTCGTTCTTCCATTTGTCTCTGGGTAGAATAAATAACATAGCAATTGTATCTGGGAGAAGGTCAATATCTAGACTCTGAGAGTAAAGAGATGAAAAACAGTAATTCTCTGATTTCAGGAAGCTAGATTATAATGGGAGAAACGTGAGTGCAATGGAGTCTCTTCAATCTGTTTATGTATAACTGTATTACAGCAGTTAAATGTTGAGGGCACACGGGGAGGATGCCAGGGAAGGTTTCACCAAGGCAGGGACATTTGAATTATCCTTGAAGGAAAAACATGGGTTTATAAGCCAAGAAATAGATGTATGTTTTAGGGAAAAACATTCAAAGTGGAGGGCCAGAGGCAGGGGGCATAAACAAAGAAACATAAAAGAGCCAAGGCATGGGCTCTTCTGGGTTTGGTGATATAAATTCAGTGCCACAGGGTCCTAAGGCTTGGAGGGTGGATGGATGAGTACAAGGCAAGGGGGGATGGAGCACTAGAAGGCTGTGGGCCACTCTAAGAAGTCTGGACTCAGTGCTGGGTGAAGAGAGTCAGGACAAGTTTGCAAGTTTGGTGTGGGTGTGAGAGGGAAGAAGACAGAGAAAGAGAGCCATAGATTGAATATTTGTGTTACCCTAAAATTCTCTGTTGAAATCCTAACCCACAATGTGATGGTATTTGGAGGTGAAACCTATTGGAAATGTAGGTCATGAAGGCTCTGCCAGCCTCATGAATGGGGCTGGTGTCCTTACAGAAAAGATCCCACAGAGCTGCCTTGCCCTTTTGCCACCATGTGAGGACATAGGAAAAATGAACCAGCAAGCGGGTCCTTACCAGACACTGAATCTGCCAGCACCTTGCTCTTGGACCCTCCCAACCTGCAGAACTAGAAGAAATAAATATATGTTTTTTATAGGCCACTCAATCTACAGTATTCTGTTATAGAAACCTGGATGGATGAAAACAGAAATAGAGAGACAGAGAGGGAGAGAAATAGATTTTGGCAAGCGATCTTAACCGTGGATAAGTGTGTACTAGAGGAGGTCGACATTTGTATTAGGTTGGAGCAAAAGTAATTGTGGTTTTGGACTGTGAATTTTAAATCATTATAACTAGGCTCAAACACATCTTTATTCATCAAAATAGGAACCATTACAATCAACACATTTTTCCAAAAATAAATAAGTTTCTGTATTCCTGTAGTGTAAAAATCTGTGCTTCGGGATTCCACGAACTCTTGGAAAGCATTTTCTGTATCCTGCTGGTTGTGGAAGTGTTTTCCTTGCAAAAAGTTGTGCGATGCGCACCACCCAAAGGACGGACATATTTGAAACTTGGACTTGGGAGGGGGGCAAGGGCAACATACGTAACCTAAACATCTGTACCCTCATAATATGCTGGAAAAAGAAAAAGTTATTAAACATTGAAAGAATTTTGATGAGAAAAAAAAAGTTGTCGAGATGCTTGAAGAAGTGGTAGTCGGTTGGCGAGAGGTCAGGCGAATGTGGCAGATGAGGCAAAACTTCGTAGCCCAATTCATTCAACTTTTGAAGTGTCAGTTGTGCAATGTGTGGTCGGTGTTGTCGTGGAGAAGAATTTGGGCCCTTTCTGTTGATCAATACTGGCTGCAGGCCTTGAAGTTTTCAGTGCTTCTCATCCATTTGCTGAGCATACTTCTCAGATGGAATGGTTTTGCTGGGATTCGGAAAGCTATAGTGGATAAGACTGGCAGCAGATCACCAAACAGTGACCATGACTGTATTTTGGTGCAAGTTTGGCTTTGGATCATGCTTTGGAGTTTCTTCTCAGCAGCTGGAGATGGGAGTTGAAAAGTCAGGGAAGGAAAGGGAGGTTTGGAAGTTGGCATATTCGTAGTTGGTGGAGTTGGCACACAGAAGGAAAGAAGACAAGAGAAAGGAATCACACTTGGGAAATGTTGGCTTTCATTTAAAAGGATCCAGCAAAGGAGCCTGAGAAGGAATGGGAGAAGAGGCAAGGAATAGCAGTGATTTGGAAACGGAGAGAGGAGAATTTGTTGTTTGCCTGCTTAAAATCCTCTGCTAGAAAGAGGGTGGCTGGGTAAGTTATCACTCAACTGGGACTCTCCTGCCCAGGCCATGCTAACCTGGACAGGACACAGGGACCACAGCAGTTAGCCCAGCATGTCCCTGGCTACCCAGAGTGTGTGGTCGTCCAACTTGCCACGGCCTCAGACTGAGGTAGGTAGTGCTGCCCCAGGGAATGTGTCTCAGGGGAACTGCCAAGGAACTTGGCCTTTTTCATTTTCTAAAGTGGGTTGAAGGAGAGAGAACAAAGAAGGAAAGGAAATAAATGCAAACCTTCGCTGGCTTGCAGGTTGGTGTTACATTTCCTTGATCCCACTGAACTCTTTCACTGACCCTCCAAGGTGGCAGTGTCTGATTGGGGAACCCGTTCCTGTGGCCTCCTGTTTCCAGGAGGGGCTTCTGTCACAGACCCCTGCGGCCTCTCTTCGCCCCAGGGAGTTGCTTCCCTTTTCCGGTTGGTGGGGTGCCAAGGGTCTGCACATCCACCGGCCCAGTGTTCTTGTCCAAGGTGGCTTAAGGTACTAGGGCTCCTGTTTCCTTTTAATTCACCTCTTTTTATTTTGGAAGTGGTCTGATCCTCTGTCTGATCCCTGCTGTCCTCTTCTTTGTTGCCAAGAGTGACCTTTGGGGGAAGGAAGGTGTCTATGGTTGTCCAGCTACTTTGCATGAATTTGGTTTAGTCCTTTGAAAAGTTAAAATATTAGGGATTACATTTGGCTTTAGATCCAGGCTGCACTCCCAACTCCAGATGGGCCAGTTATTTAACTAGTATTGACGATAACCCTCCCCCAACTTGGCTCATGTCTATTTCGTATTTGATTCTGATTTTTACTTGGAGGGGGATAAAATCATGATGTATGTCTTGTTCAAATCCCAACATATGCCCATTTTACATATGAGGAAATTGAGTTCACTTAGTTTGTAAATGACAGAGGAGAGATTAGGCCAGGCAGTAAACCCAGACATTAAATCTCGATTCTTCATCCTCTTTCTGCTCTACCATGCTCCCTCTCCCGGTTGAAATTATATTGACCAAATGAAAAAGAATTGCATAGTCAACGTATGTGATTCCAGTTACAATGGGGTATGGATTCACTCAAGCCACGTGTGATATCCTGCTTGCTCTCAGGCTATCAGCTCAGGAAACACTCTCTGTTCTGGCCCCATGAAGTGGATTCTAAGACTGTCCTCTCATCGACCCTGCTGCGATAGAACTGAAGATTCTAGAATGAGCAATACACTTCCTTTCCCCAGAGAGTCCACTTCTTTGGGTGACATCAAAGAAGTGTTTTCTTGTTTCCTAATGGGGAATAGGAAAAGGGTCTAATTTCTCTGTGGGACCATTCAAGCCCTTTCCCAAGGAAGGGTGATCCTTCGAAAAGATATGGAAATTTTCCTACAGGTTCCACCATGCTCTAGGCTGCAGAAAATTCTTGACTTCCCCTCTACCCTGGTCTTACTCATCCTAACCACTGCCCCAGCGCCCACTCCCTGCCGCTACCCAGGCAAGGTCACGCATGTGAGGATGCCTTGCATTTGTGCAGAGTGATTCTATTCCCAAAGCACCACTGTGTTTCTGCATTCACTTTGCACTGTAGCTCGGCTGGTTCATTTTCCCAAATGAGGGAACTGAGGGGACACATGTTTGAGGCTAACCAGGCACAGAGAGTTACTAGGCTGGTGTTAACACATTGACTTCCACATTAGAAAAAAAAATTTTTCCTTGGAGCCATGGTGTTTTATTACAAAAATAGAATAAAAACTTTGAAAATCAAATGATCTTTTCTAATTTAATGGAAAATTTGTTATTTTTTATTGTTTTCTGTGTATGAGTTATATGCAACTTGAAAAATAGTTCTTGCAGCTCCCAAGGTGAAGAAATGTGTGAGTTACATATGCTTCACGAGGCCCCTGGCTCAAAACTAGGGTGAGATAAATACAACTCACATGGCAGTTAATGTGTTAAACATGGATTTGGGTCTGTTCTGGTGCTCTTTATAAGAGCGGGTGTATTTTTAAGATTAAATCCAAATTTATAAAACAGAATAAAAGTAGAGGAGACTTGCAAAGAGTGGGAACTGAGAGACTCATATTCAGCTTCTGTTTTACTTCCTATGGTATCTCCAGAGAACCATCGCTATAGCACACAATACCCCCACATTAGATTTGGATTGTCTGTTTTCTGATTTTAAAGTCTGGATGTTTGGGCAAGAGAAAAGTCTCAGGACTCAGAATTGTGGTTTACTGAAAATGCATTCAGATCTGTCCCAGCCCTTCTAGGATCAGAACTCTGTCTGGCAGCCTTACTTGGGCAAAGTGGTACCATGTGAAAAGTATGGGATTTGGAGTTAAAAGACCCAAGTGTGAATCATGGTTCTGCCATTCACTGGCTGTGGGACCTTGACAAATCACTAATCTCCAAGTCTCAGCATCCTCACTGGCGAATGGGTTGGTTCTCTCATAACCTCACAGAGCCATGGTGAAGACCATTTGAGCCGACCTACGTGAAAGCTTCATAAAAATCTTAACTAGTCACGTGTACATGTTGTGTGTTATTGCCACTTCCATCCTTTGAAGTGGTTGGGTTGAAGATCTTTACAGGAGCCTTCCCTTCATTTATTTACCTATTTAATCTATTTGTTAAGTCCTTCCCATGTGCTAGGTACTGATTTGGTTGGCATTCTAGTTTACATGATCCAAAGAAAATTTGGAAAAGAGTTAACAGCAACCAAAAGCAGGTGGAGGAGGAGAACAGGTATGTGGATTCTGTCACTGGCCAAAGGCACTGTTAACTGCCTTTTTGGATATTCGGAAGTCGGAAGTACTCTCAACATCTTTGAGGCAGGAATGAGGCCCCACAACAGAATTGAGGTGGCAAATTTGTGATTACTCCAAACCTCCAAATACAGAAATTTAAAAATATCCACATTCACCCTGTGAATTGTTACCTGTGAAAGACAGGTGTGTTGAGAACTGTGAGAGAAATTGAGTCAGGGGCTGGAACAACTGACAGCCTCTGGCTTTCCACCTGATGGGGGAACGCCAAGCCAGGCTCCACTGCTACAGAGCCCCTGTCCACAGGGCTCAAAGGCCTCCTGGCCACAAGTGTGACCTTCCCACTCAGATTTAGGTGATGGTTCTGGGGGGAGTTGAGGTCAGAGTTTGGGATAGAGGATGGGGCATGGGGCTGAGCCTTTAGAGATAACAAACCAGGGGAGTTCCTGTTCATGCAGATATATTTTTGTGCTTTGCTAAGTTTTTTTTTAAATAAATGAAAGCCAACTACCTTCAGCCAATATGATGCTCTACTTAGAGATCTTGATAAGGCAATTTGAATATACATAGGCCAAGAATTCAGTGAATAACCCTATGCATTCTGTGCACTATGAGAAATAGATCTATGTAGCGCAAAAATAAATTGTATCAAAAATAAAATAAATCATGGGTGAAATTCCCGTGTTCCTCCTATATGGCTGGAGTGCAGGAGGAATGTGTCCACCTGAAATTTCATGCAGGATGATTAATGAAACTTTTAAATTTTATTGTTAAGGACTATATTTTTCTTTTCTCACTTTCAGTATGAAAATGCTTGAAACACAGAATATTTGATGTGAAGATAAGAGGTAAGGATTTAGGTTTGGAATCTATATTGTAGATTCCTTGGTATTGGCACTTGTTTGAATAAAAATGTATGGCTGAACACGTTATTTTTCAAATTGAGCTTTTGAAGGATTAAAGACCTGAAATCTGCATTATCTTGTGGGAGAATAAATGGTTTAACAACTTTGCAAATTAATAGAATAAATTTACTTTTTGATTATTAGAGGGTTCCTCAATTGGCTGATTTTAAAAAAAGAAAGGAAAAAGAAATCTCAAACCACCTATAGATGTAGGCAGAGAGATAGACTTTTTACTCTCTGAACCTTATTTAATACCTTGCTATTCAATGTATGATATGAGGACCAGCTCCTACAAATCACCCAGGAATTTGTTGGAAATGCTGACATTTAGGCCCCACTCTAGACCTTCTGAACCAGAATCTGCATTTAACAAAATATCCAGGTGATCATATATACACTACAGTTTTCACGGCTTTAGTACTTGAGTTCTCAGGGTTGAGTTTTGGGATCCATACTAAACTGGATACTTCACTAGACCTCTGGAGTCACAGGAGAGAGACAGCTGATGCTCTGACTGATGTGGGAGACACACATTTGTGAGTAACCAACTATCCTTTTATGTAAATGGCTGCCTCTGGGCCAACGCTGTGGGTGAATCAGAGCATCTGACTTACTGGACAAGGGACATATCTTTAGAAAGAAAACAATCGTCCAAAAAAGAGGAGGAGGAAGAAATACCATCTATTTCTGTTTTTCATTATCAAAATAATATTGCTGTTTTGCATGCTTTCTAGACTCCTTAGGGTATTCTGTTGCCACTCTGAGATTTTCTTTTTTTCTTTTTACATATTTAGAAGCAATTTAATAGCAATGTTGCTGCATGGGAATAAAAATATTTTTCTTACAGAATGTTCCCATTCAATAAGTTGCCGCATATTTTTGTTCCATATGGTGCTTCATAAACTAACAGCATCTGTAGGCAATGCAATTGACATAGCAAAAGAGTAGATTTATACATTTAAAGTGACTATATAAATCTACATATACACATTTTCTGCTTTAGACAAAAGATAATCACTGCTCAATTTTTTTTAAAAAAGTGGTGTTAAACAGGAGTTCATGCCAAATTCCTTAAATAGATTACAGAGAAGGTAAATTAACTTTTTCATTCATTTATTCATCTAGCAATTACTGATCTTTTACTGGGGGGTACAAAGATGAATACAACATTGTCCCCAGCACTGAAGAACTCACTCTCCAGTGGGACAGGAAGAAAGAAGAATGGCAGAGTGATGAGAGCTTTTGGAGGGTAAGTGTAGGTGCTCTGGGAGAGCACGGTAGGGGTTCTTTGTGTGGCTGATTGGTGGGGCAGGAACTGAGAGACATATTCCCAGAAAAGGTGACCCCTAGGTGGAATGCTTTAAAAAGCAAGTCATGGCTGAATAATTTGGGGATCCATACTGAACTAGATGCTTCACTAGTCCTCTGGAGTCACAAGGAGAGACAACTGACGCTCTGACTGATGGGTTAGTTCCCAAGCACATGGGAGACATCTATCTGTTAGTGACCAACTTTCTTCAGGTCTCTGCTTTGTATCAGTGATGTACTCTGTGACTATCTGTATTAAGGTCAATAGCTCAAACCTCTGCCCTCCCTATCTCTTCACCCTGTTTTGTTTCCTCCATAGCAGTTGTTACCATGCAAGGTAGCCAAGACAGCCCCAATAATCCCTAAATTCTGGTATTTATGCCCTCATGTTGTCCCCTCCCACATTTGATCAGTTATGACCAATAGAATGTGAGAGAAGCAAAGGTATGTCACTTCCAAGATTAGGTTATGAATGATACCATGGCTTCCATCTTTATCACTCTTTTTCTCTTAATCACTCACTCTGGGGAAGCCAGTTGCCAAGTCATGAGCAGGTCTCTGGAGAGATCTACATGGCAAGGAACAGAGCCTTGTGATAATGCCACATGAATTAACTGGGAAGCAGATTCTTCAGCCCCAGATGAACCTTCAGATGAGACTGCAACCCTAGCTTACAGCTTCACTACAAACTCATGAGAAACTGTAAGCCAGCATCACCCTACTATACTGCTCCAAGATTTCTGATTCTCAGGACCTGTGAGATGATAAACTTTGTTGTTTTAAGGTGCTAAGTTTTTAAGTAATTTGTTACACAGTAAGAGACAACTAATATGCCACCTGGCACATAATATGGTTTACTAATTTATTATTGTCTTTCTCTCCAAGTAGAAGGTAACCACCATAAGGAAAATTACTTAGCTTTATTGATTGCTGTCCCTCTAGTACGTAGAACACTGCCCAGATCCTAGCAAGTGCTCAAAATATGTTGAATGAATACTGGAGCCTGCTGACATTCATTCTAATGGTTTAAATGAGGATTTAGAGTGTCTCAGTATATGTGGGAGATCTCAGGATAAAAAGGACTAGCTTTATTTCTCTTCTGATCTAACTGAGTGGGTGTTTTGTAAGTGATGAAGTCCATCACTAAGAAAACAACCCCATCAGGCTCTCCAGAGAACAAAAACAGAGGCATGGAAGCTGATGTTTTCAATTCAGACACACCTCATAGGATAATAGGTTTTTTTCTATTTGGGTTCTCACCAAAGCCACTGGCAGCAGACCACTGTTGGGACTATTTCTCAGCCCAAAGTGTGATTCACCACAGAGCTGGCTGGTTCCTGGGAAATAAGGTCCCTGGAATTATAAGCCAAAACAAACTCCATGGAAATCGAAGTCCATTCCCTCTCCTCTAATTGCCAAGGCTTGGGTCCTATAGGGACAATGAGGGCAAGTTCTTCAAAGCTGGGGAACCCATGGGACAAATCTAAGCCATAAACATGGGAACCCAAAAGCCAAGAGTCCAAAAGCAAACACAGAGACCAAAGGAGCAGGCCGAGAGTGGGAAAGCTGAGCTGGCTAGGGGACTGGGGCAAAACAATAGCAACCAGAAATTCCTGAGCAGAGTCCTGAATTGTAGCTTTCCATAGTTGATGGTTCTTAGCCCTGCCTACCCAATAGAACCACCTGGGGATCAGTGCTGGCTAGTAAACTCTTATTTCTTACTTCAATATTACCCTTCTGTTCTACTTTGAAATACTAGGGCTGAGATTCTGCCAAAAGCATTTCTTCTTTCCCAGCTCTGCCAAAAGGGTCACTAGAAGAGACCAAAAGGATGGACTGGGAAGAAGGAATTTTTCTCTATCCTGTTTGCTTTGTACTCTTATTATCACTGTCACCCCAACAATGGTCCTCCAAACTGGTTTCTGTAGCAGCAGCTGATTCTAATTTGCAGCTTTGCTACTATCCCAGAACCAGTCGTATCTGAGATACAAACACCAGCCAGCCAGCGCCTTCTCCTCAGAAGTTTGGGTCCCAAAGAGCTCTGCGAAATTGCTCCCCTGAGCTCAGACACTGGCAACAGCTGGTGGCACACTCGCAGTGTCTGGGTCTCAGCTCTGCAGGGCCCCTCCTCCAAGCCTCTAAGTTTCAATAGCCCTAACTTCGTCTCTTTGCTTCTCCCCAGCCTTAAAGGTAGTAGCTGCCTTCTGCGTTCCTCAGTAACTGGTTAAAAACTGGTTTAATTAAATTCTTTGTTTCTTGTTTCTATATCCTGACTGGACCCTGACTGTAAGCACTTAAAAATATACAGATGTCTGGGTTCTCCCATAACCAAATGTTGAGTAAACTGGTCTGCTGTGATCAGACACAGGACATTTTAAAAGTCCATAGGTGATTTTAATGTACAGCCAGGATAGAGAACCACTATACTAGAATGTTCTCGTTTACCTGTATGGACTGGTAGAACTGACGTAAAGGTAGAGGGTAAGATGTGCTGGAGCATGGACTGTCCCCGTTTTTACCAGTTCCTTCATCTGCCTAAACCAGTGTTTGGCAGGAACCACATTTTTAATTTGACCAGGTCCACTCATCCATTGAAAAGAAAGGGTTCTTTTGGCCATTCATATGTCTGACTCCTTAGCAGCTGGGACCAGCCATTTGGGCTGGTTGTACCCTTCTGCTTCCATATTCTGAACGTGCCTGGACTTAAAATACCTCTGGATATCCCATTACGGGTGGGATCAACTGTGGCAGGAATTTATTAAATGGATGTTTCCCTGTCACTAAAAGCAAAACGAGGGGCAGCTCTTGGGTATTTGCAAAGGTCTTTAGAAAAGAAAACTTGCATTTGCATTCAGAGAACATCTATCTCACACAGGTTCTTTGTGTGCAAATTCAACTCCCTAGCTCCTGATTTTCATTAAATATTTCATGCGTGTGGGGAATATTGTCAACATTACTAATGGGTTTTGTGTTTAATTTCTCTATATAATGTGTCATCAAATAATCTCCCAGAAAGGAGTTCTGACCAAGTAGATGGGACCTCACGAAGAAGGATGGTTTGTTTCTGCAAAGAGAATAATTTCAATTTTAAACAAGCAGGAGCTTGGGAATGTATGGTCCTGGTGACTTGGCAGGAACATTATGGAATGCAATTAAATGAACGTTCCCAGCACAAAAACTCACTGTTTCAGGGTTTTTCATAGTGTATCCCCTTGACTCAGGGAGAGGAACTTCGTGAAAATTACCATCTTCCCTCCGAATCGACTTTTCTCTACTTGGCTGTCTTGCACTAGATCATGGAATTATGCTAACCTCAGAAGGCATATCTCTCAACAGGTAGTATGTGTAGATCCCCTCTCTCTCCCCACCACTAAATAAACCATACGACAGCTCAGAATAAGAGGCGATGAAAGGAAATAAGCAGACAAACAGGAAATTGGTAAAATGACAAAAGATGAGTGCAGACAGAGAGTCTAAATCATGCCATATGACACAGTTATTTGCAGAAGTATCTGCTTTTGCTCTTGTCTCGCAGAGGGAAGTCTGGAATCAGCGCCTCTTCTACGTGTTATTTCTTTAAGGAAATGAGATCTGAAAGCATGATAGACTATAAAAGAAGCATGCTTAAGCAAAGCTGCTTATAACCTTTC
>NW_012154618.1:4692448-4711228 GCF_000956105.1 Propithecus coquereli | reverse complement strand
CCATCCAATCTTGGATAAGTTCTCTGCCACTCTGACCTTCCATCTCTTCATCTGTAAGTTGAGGATGATAGTAGCATGGATCTCATACGGTCCTTTTGTAAAGAATGCACCTGGGGTGACCAA
This sequence comes from Propithecus coquereli, assembly GCF_000956105.1. Classification (NCBI taxonomy): domain Eukaryota; kingdom Metazoa; phylum Chordata; class Mammalia; order Primates; family Indriidae; genus Propithecus; species Propithecus coquereli. Next base: position 4,711,105 of record NW_012154618.1, on the reverse strand, counting down.
CCATCCCAGCTTGTCCAGGACTGACAGGTATGCAGAGATGCAGGGCTTTCAATGCTAAAGCAGGAAACCTCCATGAAAACTGGGGTGAGTTGATGACCCTACATATCACAAGTAAAACACTTAGCACTGCACTTGGCACATAATAAAAATAACAATCATTATTGTGTCACTTATTTTACTTCTCCTTTTCTAAACATTTCTAAGCCTTGCATTTCCTCCCTCCAAGCTTCTGCCCCCTCTGACCTCTTGCCACCCATGGCCCATCTCTGGAAACTTCTCCTGCTTTCTCTTCTTTGCTTATCTAAATCTTACTTGTCTTATTTCCTTGAGCAGACCGAACACTCCTGAGGGTGGGCCCCATCTTACTCAGATTGGTATTTCCTGCAGCTCTTGACAGCGTGCCTGTCACATAATCAGGACGTGCCTTCTGCATGTTTTTTGGTTTATTAACTGATGTCCATTTTCCACCTTAGGAAAAGGTCACAGCTATAACTACATCAAATGTACAGAAAACACCCTTGCCCTGCAGGTATTTACCGCCTGAGAAGAAAGCTCCCGTCGTATTGTCAAGATCTAATGCCAAGTATCAGGTAATACACTGGTGGTGCTGTATACGCACTTTCACAGTTTCTGTTGACTTTTTAAATATTTCCTCAACTATCACTCCTAAAAGGGAAAGATCACTCAGAGGAACCAGATTTTCTTTTTAGTTCCTTGTAAAATAGCTCGAGAAATTTTTGTTGGTGTCACTAGAAGAAATTCTGACACTGCAGGATTATGTGGTCGCACTCAATAGAATGTTTTAGAATGTTCTTTCTGGAGTAGATTGTATATCATTATATCCTTTGTGTAAATATAACACTTAATTACCAACACCAAGAAACCATTCTCTAAGAACTTAATTGCGTATTAACAAAAGATTTGAAATGGATTTGAATTTCAAAAGGCAACAGAAGAAATTGAAGATGTATCTTTAAACAATAATTACCCAGTTGAAAATCATATACGGAACCTAATTTTGCAGATTCAATTTATTTTTTATTAGAGGAAAGATAGGAGAATAATCCTTTAAATTTAAAAGTGTCCAGGTTTTTTTAATTCAAAATTTGACTTAAAATTTGATTCTTCAGATTTAGAAGTTGTGTTCCTATGCCACAGTTCACCATTGACAATTGTCTGGAGAAATAAGCCTACTTTTATGGTGACAGTCTCAGAGAGTTTAAGAGCAAACAATGCTTTTATTTTATTTATGTCTTTCCATCCATTACAATTGGAACCATGTGTAATGCTGATTATTCAATTTTCAGGATCACGTTTATTATATTTTCCATCTCATTTCAGAGTTCATCGGATCTGGGACCCAACCATAACATGTAGATGAAATTACTATTGTTTTCTCCTGTTAATGAAAGCATATGTTATTTTTCCCTGTTCTAACTCTTAAAATAAAATTTGCATTAATAAGATGTTTAAGTCTGAATCCAGAATGACTGACAGGCTCTGAATGCAATTTAGAGTGATTGCAATTCACTGTTAACTGGCCTAGGGGAGGTAACATTTAAGGTCAAAAGCGGTCTCTCACCCAGCAGGGCAGGACAAGTGGGTCAAACGGGCTTCAAGGATTCTTCAATCCCAAACCCTTCCTCTTGGAAAATACATAGTCATAACCCCCGCCCCTCTCCCCCAGATCTTGGAATCTTTATTAAAGAGACTGCAGCCATCATCAGTCCCAGAAAGTCTAAACACCAAGGGTCTTCTGTGATCTGGAACAATCTTCCACCCCATCCCACCCCTGCCTGGCCACACTCACCTGCACTTATGCTCTATTAAAGGATAAAAAGGTAAATCAGAAGCAAATCAAGTAAGACGAAACCAATGCAAATGAACAAAAATCCCCACACATTAAAAAAATTTTGTATATCCTGAATTCAGTAGATATTTAGCATAGCTGAATTCAATACTTAGCATAGCTGATGTTTTTTTGTGCAATGTATGGCAGAACTGATTTTCTGACTGATAGCAAAAAATGTAGTTACCAAATAGTGGTTTAGAATATGGGCTTTAGAGTTGGGCAAACCTAGTTTTAAACCACGTCCTACCACTAGTTAGCTTGGTGGTCTTGAGCAAGTGATTGAAATACTCCAGCCACTAAGCTCAGTCTCCTCATCTGCAAAGGGGGGAGACCGTCCTCTTGCACAGGTGTGATGAAGCTGCCATGAACTGCCTGGTACCAAGTGTCCTCATGGCTGAAGACTCTGTGATGCTCACGTCACTGGGGCAGGGCTCACGACTCCCTGGCAATGTGATCCTGCTCTGCCACAGTGCTCCATGCTTGGCTAAGCAGATTCAGCTCTGGAACTCATTTGATGGCCACGACCATTATAGAGATGGTAAAGACAGGTGTTAAAATTCCTGCGTTACAGAAAAGAAAATTAAAATAATAAACACAAATCACAGTGAATGCTTCTTGTGCGCCAGGTTCTCTCCTACATGTTTAACATATACCCTCTCATCAAACTTTCACAGTAACCCAGTGAGGTGGCTACTGTTACTATCCCCATGTTTTTACAGACATGAAAATTGAGGTTTCAGGGTCAACTAATAACTTGATCAAGTAACAGAGCAGATAGGGTACAGTGTTGCCTCATCCTGTTTTAGCTATAATAAAAAGAGTTTGGTTAACTTGAGCTTCCGTTTTCCACTTATTCCATTTGGGGGAGTTTCATTGCACTCCATGGGTGGAGGAGCACAAAGTACGAGGCATGTCAGAAGGGACATTTTTAATTCAGAGTTGAGCAGAAAGGCAAGTGAGGACCTGTACCAGGTCTTCTAAGCCCTGGAGCTTCTAGGCTGTGGCTCAGAGCCAGGTGTCAGTGATAACAGCTGGGCTGGTGTGCCATGGAACAGATCACAGCATCTTGAGTCAGACTGCTGTGTTCTCTGGGCTCTGCCAGTGGGAGGTGCAGTGTGGCCAGCAGGACTGGAGTTAGAACTCCCTGAGAGACAAGTGTGGCTGACCGGAGGGAAGTCCCTGTTTATACTGCCAAGGACCCAGGCTGTGAATGAAGACAGTGCTTTGTTAAAGCAAAAGAGGGAAAGCTTTCTAGGAACAGTATGCAGATTCCAGGAATTCGGCTAGGAGTCAAGGAAGAGCATAATGAAGCCTGACAAATAGGCAACCAGGCCTTGAACAGGGAAGAGAAAGGACCACTTTGCAAACATAGAAGGGGCAGTGGAATATCGCCCAGCCCTATCCTTCTGAGGCAGGGTGCGGAGCACAGCTGTGTACCCTGAGCCTCGTGCTAGCTGCGGGGTGAGCAGGAACTGAACTCTGGCTCTTGCCTGAGTTCAGAGGAGGGAGCCTTGTCCACACTAGGTCTGTCCTGCACCAGGGACTGCCCTGTGTTAGTCCTGTCCTTGCTGTTCTCCCTGTGCCCCTGACCAAGTCTCCAAGGCTTCTGGGCTTCAGGTTCCTCGTCGTTAAGACCAGGCACTTACCACGGCTGACATCTGAGGCCTTCTCATCCTAAAATGACATGATTTTATTTTTCTTTTTGGAAGGCTCTCTCTGAATAGTTTTAACTTCTAAGCATTCTTCTAAGTATTTAGAGAATTTAAATGATTCTACAAGTTGAATATTACCTTATTAGTGATCTTTAGGCTAACCTGAGGCAGAGGAGGAGTTTCTATATTCACTTAAACCGATCGAACATTTCCGCCATTGTTTTTTCAAATCATTACTTAAAAAAAGAAATTTTTAGCTTTCCAAAAACAATTTAAAAAATATTGATTAATTTAATCCAACTAACTCTATACAACTATTATGTGTTATTTTTCATTTTCCTCTTCCAATTTGTGCCCATCTATCTAGTACTAATGATACAGTTGCAACCACAATGCACATATAATTTGGTCCTTTTTCTCTCACTCGATACTTCAGCTTAAACATTTTCTATGTATCTACAAAATCTTTCTCATTATCATTTCAGTGAATGCATTATCTTTCATCACAGTCCACGCAGCATAATTTACTTAATGATTTCCAGAAAGTTGCACATAGAACTTGCTTCAAATTTCTTCTTGCTAGTATTGATAATGTTGTTAATTAACATTTCTGTGCATATAGCTTTTTTTCCTTGATAAGTTATTGACTCTTAAAAGGAAAAAAAGCCCTCATGCATTTTGAAACTAACTGCTGGAATCTACGAAGCAATATTCACATTCTCAGCATACGACTGCGTGTAAGCCACAGAATTCCCTCCTGCTGCTAGCAAGCGAGGCTCGGGACACAGTTGGTATCAGCTATCCTTTTTGAAGAGACCTGCAAAAACTATCCAAAACTGCACTTGGGGAAGCCCGTTTATTTTATTTTCCTTCTTTTCCCTTTGAGTCTTTAAAAATTATTTTATAGCAGTCTGAGGGCAAAGTTGCCAACTTTTATGTAGATAATTAAGTTCTTATAAGGTCAAATCCTGGAGCCCATCAAGACATGAGTGGATTAATAAAATGCGTTATATGTATACCATGGAATACTGCTCAACTACAACAAACAATGGTGATCTAGCATCTCTCATATTATCCTGGATAGACATTGAGCCCATCCTTCGAAGTGAGGTATCACAAGAATGGAAAAACATGCACCGCATGTACTCGCCATCAAATTGGTACTAAGCGACCAATACTAAGTTGTTCACATGGTAGTAATACTCACTAGGGGCCAGTTGGGGAGGGGGTAGGGGGGTGAATTAACAACTAATGGAAGCGGAATGCACTGCACGGGAGAAAGACACACTTGCAGCCCTGGTTTGGGTGGGGCAAATAGCATTACATGTAACCAAAATGTTTGTACCCCCACAATATCCTGAATTAAAAACAAATCCTGGCAGCAAGACCAAGCGATCTCCCAACTCCCATCAGTCCCTGATAAGCCAGTGTTTTCATATCAGCGCCACTTGAATAACCACCCATTCAATTTAAAACTCAATTGCAAAGCAAAGAGAGAGCCATTTCTGTTGAGCTGAAGTACATCTGACATAGCAAATATGACACCCCAAATCAGAAGGGGCTATGAACAAGTTCAACCGCGCTTAGAAAAAGTTTTCAACACTGTGGCAAATGTTGCCAATTTCAGATATCGGATAGATATTCTAGTTCATAAGTCTCTAAAGTCTACCTTGTTTTCAACTAAAAATCACAAAGAATTGAGTGATTTTTGTTTTATGCGAAACTGGAGCTATTTACAAAATGCAAAAATTCAAAGTAAATTAAATTAAAGCCATACCTGTACAAATGCTTTCAAGGGGAAGACTTGAAGCCTGATGCTATTTGCCAAAGGCATCGCCAGGCTTGGGCAGCTGAGCAAGCGCAGCCTGAAAATGTCTCATGAAGTGAAATTTAGGTCATTTTTATTCATTGTGCTATGCAGAGTCACAGACCTCAGAAAAACACACTAATAAAACATCACGCTCTGCTCAATGGTCTCCTCTCATTCGACTCCGTAATGATAAATGAAATGCCATTAGCATAAGGCAGGTCCATTTCTTGTAGTCTGTGGAGCCCAGGATTGTGACAGAATTGGAATGCGGAGAATTGATTGTTCCCAGTTCAAGGAAAAATATGGTGCATTTCCTAACCTCAGGCTGAAGCCGCCACTCTGGGAAAGAACGAGCTCTGAGAGGGGTTGAGGTCCCCAGACAGCAAACATGGGAGCACTCAGACTGAGGCGCAGGCCTGGAGTGACACCCGGAAGGATTGTTATGAAGTAGCATTTAAGAAAGAACAGTAGAGCAGGAAGTCGGACAAGGCTGCCAAGGGTCTCTTCCTTGCTCTGCAAGGATGCCCTTCTTCAGTCGCTATAAAAACACCTTTGTGTCAAGCTCCTAGCATGGGCCACATCCTCTGCTGGGCTCTGGGAAAGTAGCTAGAAATGAGGTAGACTAGACCTTGCTCTCATGCAGCTTACATTGTAGTGAGGAAGACATTCTGAGAAATAAATTAAAAATGGCACTTGTATAAGCACTTTTCACTGTCTGGAATTGTTAACAGGATAATGGGGTAGTAGGGCTGCTAGATTTAGCAAATAAAAATATTGAATAAAGAGTTAAATTTGAATTTCAGATAAACAACGAATCATTTTGTAGTATATCTCATGGAATATTTGGAACATACTTGTATTTTAAAAAATGATTCACTGTTTATCTGAAATTCAAATTTAACTGAGAATCCCATATTTTATCTGCTAACCCAAGGAGTGGGGAGTGGGTAGGGGGCACATAAAATAGAATGGTCAGGGAAGGCCCCTCTTCTAAGACTTTTTCAGGTTGGGAGCAATGTGCTTATTGAGTGTCCATGGGATAAAAACAAATAGTAAACCCTTATACGGAGCTTGCTTGTGCCAGGCAGTATTCTAGGTATTTACGTATATCAATGAGTTTCATCTTCACAATAGTCCTATTATTCCTATTTGTCAGATGGGAACACTGAGGCATAGGCAGGTTAAGTAACCTACCCAAGGCCACTCAGTAAGTGAAGTAGTCAGTCTGGCTCCCGAGTTTGTGCTCTAACCCCTGTTGCTGTCAGGTAAGTCCACTATTGGAAACGTTCCATTTTATTGGAATCAACGAGGTTTCTTGGGACACGCTGTTATTCCAGCCAGCAGAGGAAGATACTGTCCTCTCGTCTTTTAATACACGTTTCCTGTCCCCACTGCTGATATTTGTGGGATTGTTTAACATCTGACTAGAACTTTGTATTTACAATCACTTTTACATGTATTTTTCTTGAAACACCATCTAAGCCCTGTGAAAGAGGCTTTGTCATTATCCTCATTTTACAGATGAAGAAACTGAGGGTTGGAGAGGTAAAGTCGCATTCCATCCCCTGGTAATAAGCAACAGAACCAAGATTTGGACTTAGATCTATAAGAATATACTTCTAGCATCCGGCCCACATCTCGCTCAAAAAATGTACATTGAACTGAACACATGGTGCTTCCACAGCTCTTGTCTGGGTGTCCTCTCTGCAGAGAGGCTCAGCATCTTCCCAGAATATGCTCTTGTCTCCCTTGAAGACCCCAGGTCTTCAAATGACTGGACAAACTCAGATGCAGGTGGGCCAGAAGACTGCTCACCTCTCCCCATGGAGGTGTAAATATTTTAGTCGGGGCAGGAGCAATACTATTAATAATACCCATGTGAATAATGTAATCCCCTTCCCTTTATTATGGGATTGAGAAAATGGCACAGCTGTGAGGCTGGATTTTACACATCTCATGGCAACGGGTCACACCCACAGCCTTTTTCCCTCTGCCTCCAGAGGCTCAGCCTTGGTCTTATGGGAAGGGTTTGATTTTTGGTTATGGAGGAGGATGCACTCAGCTGGGCGTACCTCTCAGGGGAAACCCTGGGTCCCAATGTGGCCTCTTTTTATGTTGCCATATGAGAATGAGGCAGAGGCTGGATTTCTTTCTCTCAGGGACCACACGGTCTGATTTCAGGAGCCCAAGGAGAGCTCCTGCCCCTAGCAGCAATGTTTTCTTGGCCAACTTTGGGATAAGGGAAGTTTGCAGAAGGGGTGGGGCAAAACATGGGGATGCAGGGTCCTTTAGTGAGGGTGGGGATGCGGGAGCTGAGTAATGAAAAGGCATAGAAGGTGAGCCCGGTAGGACATGCTAATGTCCTCGTTTATACCTGCCGTGTCCCTCCCTGCCCAGTCTCTCTCCTGCAAAGGTGAGATCCATTCGTATAAGAGCCGCAGCAGTAATTGCTTCCACTTGCACAGACTCTGCTCCTGTTGGTCATCTGGGATGGTTGCATAGAAGCCCTGTGCCAGGCAGGCCTGGGGTGCTGCCCCAACCACATGAGACGGGGCTTCTGAGAGGCAGGGAAGACAGGGGCTTGCCCAAGGCCCTTCAGCAAGCAAATTGTGCACAGTGCTCAAGGGCAAGTGTTCTGACTCCCAGTGCAGTGTGATTCATTTTTACTTTAGAAAGATTTAAAAAGGTGAGCACAGGTGTGCTCACACCTACCCATTGCCTTGCGTCACACATTCATACCTGTGCTGCAGAGCTCTTTGGCGCCCCCTGCAGGCTCACTCTCTCCCACTCAGTGAGCTCACAGAAGCTGGCACCAGCTACTCTCCTTACCTTATCACACCCCCTCTCCTACCCCCAGTCCCGGTCTGGGATTTTGAAGCTGTTGTGTTGCCTCCATTCCAGAAAGCTTGGCCAACCAGCCCCAGGATGGCAATCTTGGTTGCATCTTCCTCAAGGAGAGAAACTTTCTGTCCATGTTCTGATCTGCAAAGTGATGGATGCCTTTTTTCTGCAGGCATGATGGTCAGAAATGTGGGATGCTTTATGATTGGTGGGTACCTCCTGATAAAAGGTAAAAGATATTGCCTGGGTCTGCTTTGAATAAGTGTTTCACAGTGATTTGGAAAAGTAGTGGGGGCTGAAAATGCAGTTAAGGTGCAAGCCATTAACTAGTGCAGATAAAAGAGGAAGAGGCCTGAGGTCACGTGTAGGCATTTATCATAAAGATGAAATGTTCAGACAACACTACATTAGCTGCTGGGAGCAGCGAGAGGGAAAGAAACAAAACAGAAGACAGTGAGGGTGGAAAAAGCATCGACCTTAGAGTAGCAAAGATTTAGGTTTGAATCGAGGCTGTGCCACATAGAGCCATGCCACACAACTCACCTGACCTCGCTCAGGTGGGCTTATCCCTATTTTACAGATAATTGTTATGAAGATTTATGCATTCACTCAACCAGTACCTTGAGTGTCTACTATGTGCCAGGCTCTGCTCCAGGAAGTAGGGTACAAAGACAAAGAATGTCTTGTAGGGGACTTACATTTTTGGCAGGAGGTAGATAAAGCAATAAATTATCAGACATTGATGGGATATAAAATTTAAAAGGTTGATGTGATAGAGAATGACTGGGAAGAGGCTGGGTTATCTTAAGTCAGGAAAAGTTTCTCTGAGGTGACAATTAAGAAGCTCCCATCTATGCAAGATCTATGGAGGATGTTCTTTGGCAGAGTCAACAGCTAATGCAAAGGCCCTGGGGTTGCGGAAACTACAGTGAGAGGGTGGGTGTGCAGGAGCAGGGTGCTGGGGCACGAGGCCAGAGCAAGGGGCCTCGATTCTGAGTGTGGTGAGAGCCAGTGGAGGGTTTTGACAAGGACCATAACCTGATCTGATTTGTACTTTTAAAAAGATGTGTGCAGGGAACAGATCCTGTGGGGCAGAAGCAGCTAGCCTGACTGGTAGGTGATGTGCGGTGACTTGGACTGATACAGTTGTGAAGGTGGAAAGAAATGAGCAGGTGTGGGATGAGGTTTTGGAAGTCAAGTCCCCAGATGTGCTGAGGGATTGGATGTGATGCCCAAGGGCAGAGCAATCAAGGAATCTGAGTTTTGGCTTAAACAAGTGGCAGATGATGGTCCATGTGTCAAGAATGAAGTAAAATAGTGTACATAAAGCATCATCAGGGTGTCCGAATGTAGTGGGTGCCTCAGTTGCTATCTGCGCAGTAGCGCATGGGGAGCAGAAAGAGACCAGACACACTTGGAAGCGAAAGGCTGCCCTGGGACCATGAGAACACAGTTGAGATGCCAACTGTATATGGCACTGGGGCGTGTGCTGATGTGCTGATGAATGAGAAGGTGGGGCTGGGGCTGGGGGAGGTGGGAAGCTCCTGGAGCTGAGGGTCTAGCAGGAAATCGCTTCCCATGGAAATAACGTCAGGTGAAGATATTGCCTGTACAAAGAAGACGATCGCTGCACACATATGGCCAACGACACACCCTCTCTGAACGGGGAGAGAGCAGTGGCAGGGTCCTGGCCCACAGTTCCAGGTCCTTCTCTCATCTGAGTCCTGCTGTGAGGTGCAGCACTGTGGCCAGTGGAGGCAGATTAAGAATCCAAGGGCAGGTTCCCCGGTCCCAGTCCTGCTCTGCATTGGGCAAAGTACTAAGACACTATTTGCCTCTTTTCTCCCATTCAGTCTTCACCACAGCACTGTGAGGTCAATGCTATTATCCCCATTTTATTGATAGGCAAACATTTGCCCAAAGTCACACAGTTTGAGCACATGGTTTCCCTCTCCCATAGCTTCCAGCAGAGCAACCTGTCTTATTCCTTAGTGAAGCCCCACTGTTCTGCACCTAGCAGGGGCTTCGTCAACATTTGCTGAATGGATAAAATATAGCCTCAAAGCTTATCTTTAATCATGAAGCTACATTATTCTCTTTGAAGTATAGATTGAAGAAGCTGCCTTTATCCCAAACTTCTCTATGTGGAGATAAGACAAAGTCCAACTCCCAAAGCTCAGAAATGTTTGGGAAGACAGACTGCCTTTGGGCTTACTGTCACGGGTCAGAGCTGGTATTGCTTCACCAGGTGAGTCACCCAGAGGTGACAGGGTCAAATGAAAAAAGGCAGGCAGGGCTCACTAGCTCCCACAACTCACCAGGGGATTGGCACCTGCAGCTCGGGTGTTTATATTTGGATTACGTTTGCTGGCATGCTGAATTGGTGACTAATTGCAGCATTCCCAAACAAGGTACTTTAATTACAGCTTCTTTAATTCCAATGAGAGCTCCACTTGGAAAACAGAGTGGTGAGGAGGACGCAGATCTTCTCGCTCTGATCCGTAAGTGTGGGCTGAAAAATGAATGACCAGGAAAATTCGTGGCTCAGTCAGCTGCTGAAAGGACACTGCTTTGCAACTCTTCTGGGGAAGCCCCCTCAGGAGGGGACCGTTGACAATCTTTGCAGCCTGATCAAAGCTGGTGACCAGCGCACAGGTGGGTGTGCCGGGAGGTCAAGGCTGGCTTGGCTCAGTCTCCTGCTCCTAGCTGGGAACAGCTACCCAGAGGTGATGTGCCTTTCTGGAAGGACTTGCTCAGTTAGCTTGAAAAAGCGGAGCCGCCAATTGTGCTGTCCTCTGTTGTAAATCATTGACTAACGTCTTCCACCTCTTGAGCGGAACAAATTCAATTCAGAGCTTTTGAATGGGCTTCTGATGGAGCCTTCCTAGGTTTTACAGATCCTGTGACAGGTTTTCTGCATTTATTTAATGGGTCTCCTCCTGTCCCCTGCTGCTAGGCTACAAATGTTCTCCAGAAAACTGGGTCAGTTTGGCGGGAATAGTTTAAATGTTGTAAAATAGCTTATGTAAATCACTTTTAAATCTTTCTAAAAGATGAATTCGGGCAGGCCATAAATTTTAGCCACATTAATTTTTTCCCAGAGTGGCCTTAGGACTGGGAATCCGTTTCTCTGAGATTTCCATCAGGGACGATATATCTTTCTATATCCTTGGCTCTTTGTCCTCGGTGTCTTTAAATGCAACATTTTCTCCAAAGGAGAATGGCTTTGGAGTTCCCTTGGGACTCTTCTACCTGTCACTCTGATGGTGATACCAGTGATGAGAGAACCTTACCTGCAGTGTCTGACACTTTTATATAGGTGTTGTCACTTGAGGCCGACAGCCAGCTTTCCTGGACGGTAGACAAGGAAGCTATTGAGACTCCTCTATTACTGCTGAGCTCATCCAGTTGAGACAAGATCTGTGTTATCTGATGCCATCCCCAGCCTCTTTTCCATATCTGTCAACAAGCCTCGCTCTGCCAACCTCACATGGTTTCTCAGCAGTCTCCACCACGTACCTCATGCTAATTCTCAGTGTTTCACTTCCAGATGTGTATATGTAATGTGACCAGCACCTTTAAAGTGTGAAATTAATAGTAGTGGTGCTTTGTGGACATCATCTCTATAATCCTTACAACACTCCTTGTGAGTGTTGGCGGGGGGGGACGACACTATTTTTATCCCCATTTTACAGATTGGCAAACTGAGGCACATATAGATTGGTAAACTGAGGTGATTAGCCAACAGTGACACTATTGCCACTCTAATGTGGTGCTTTAAACTGGGGAACAGGAGCTAGAATTATCACTGCTCTGGCATGACTGTCTCTCCTGTTGGGATTCTGGAGAACTCTGCCAACCCAGTTCTACCTCGATACCCGTGTATCTGCCATCAGTCCAGACATAGATGCCGCTGCTGCCGTTGGCACTGGCTGAGATCACTGGTTTATATCTTGGCTTGGCAGAAATAGAGGGAGACTTCGAGGTATCCCAGGGGTAGCTATTGCCTTGTACCTGATCTGATACCTCACAACATCCCAGAAGCCCTGAGCACCTGGCTCTGTTCATTTCATACTAGAAGAAATTATACGGTTTCTATTCAAACAATGAAGCTCTGCTGAGCCTTCATGGTGACAAAAATGTGCTGTGGCCGTTTTACTCTGACTCCCATTTTGGGGTTTTAGGGGGAGACCTGAGAACCTAGGTGTCTTGCTGAGTCCGCTGTCAAAAAACCCTCTCTAGCTTAGATCCATCTCTGAGTTCTCCCTCCAAGTTATTGAAAGGGGTCTTCGAATCCAGCTGCACGTCAAGCACGCCATAGACCAAAGAAATAATATTTGGCAGATACACTTACTTCCGTTTATCAAGTGCATGCAGATGCTGGTATAATAATTAAAACACAAATTCACTTGAAAGCAGGCCTGAATTCAGAGTCCCTTTTGTGCTAACCTAAGCAATGGACTCAGCAATCTCAACTCTCTCTTGAGGGGATGGGGGAAAGTTTTGACATTAAAAACTGGTCCCTGTCACTAACAAAGACTGAAAACCATTGCTCTGGGGCACTTCTTTTTCAGCCGTACAATAAAGCCAGGGGGCTGCTGCCTTCTGGGAGAATCACAGGTGCCTTTGAGAATTTGATGGAATGTAGTTATCTTCTTCACACACATTCAGGGTGAAACTTTGCACACGAGTTCAGGTAGTTCACAAATGCCCCTCCCCCACTGCAACAGTCCATTTCCAGACTGGAATTTGGAGTCCACAGACCTGGGGTTGAATCTACGTCACCGCCCGCTTCACTGGCCTGAGGTTCTGCACCCTCACCCGTCCCTCTAGGTAGGAGGGAAGATTCAGTGAGATTATCCCAAGCAAGGGCCTGATGCCCCTTGCCTGCTCCCTGAGCAGCAGCCCGGCACCTTGATAGCTGGAGATGGTGAAACAACTGAATAACTAAGCACAAAGGCCCCATCAAGGGGTGAGAGACAGCCCATCCCCAGATGAGCTACTACTCTCTGGGTGAGGCTATTTAACTGCACATTTTACATGCTTTTTTATTAGCCTCAGTAATAACCACTTTGTTTTGCCTTGAGTGCCCAGAAGGGCTATTGGAGTGACTTGTAAACATTAATGCCTCCTCTCACCAGCTTTCCTCTGGCTGATTGCTGGTGGGGACTGCAGAGCCAGCGGGCTCCCCCCCCAACCCCTATTCGCTCCTGCGCATGCATTTCTCACCACAGCAAGGAGGCTGCCCACCTTGCTGCACCCCACCGGCCGTCCCCATGGGCTCTGAGGGCTTTAATGCTTGCTATTCAAACTGCGGTCTGTGGACCTGCAGCATAAATCACAGGGGCTTATTAGAAATGCAGAACCTTGGGCCCCACTCCAGATCTACTGACTTAGAAGCTGCATTTTGGCAAGACTGCTTCCTGGGATGATTCCTATATACATTAAAGCTTGGGAAAAATCGGGGAGCATTGCTCTCATAGTGGAAGTCCTCCATACACTTCATGGGAGCTTTGGAGAACTTCACATGTCTCATGGGAAAAATTTGATGCTAAAAATAATGCAATAGAAATAATGAGTGTCACCAAGTTTCCCCTCCTCAGTGCTTTGCAATCCGCAGCGTGCTTTGGTGGATGCAGAGATGGCTCTCCAAGTATTTTTATCGCAGGGGCGTTCTCTTTCCTAAAATTCATCCTCCCTCTCTTTATCTGGGTAACTTCTAAGAAGAAAACAGATGTGAGTTTGTGTTCCAGCTCTGCCGTTCACTGATTCTACAGCCTTCTGTAAGTTCCTTATCCCTCCAAGGCGAGGACTCTCATCTGTAAAATGGGAGTAATGATAAATAATGTTCTTCTCAGAGCCCTCGCTAGGATGAGTGGGATTATGCAGGAGGACACCTAGTCCAGTACTTGGCCTCTGGTGAACTCACAATAAATGGCAGCTGCAAGGTCTTGTTTTTGTGCTTCTCCTAACGTCATTTCCTACTCGACTGAGCTCTGCGAGGGCAAAAGCTGAGGCTGTCCTTTGAGTGCCCAGTATATGGCAGGTTTATTAAAAATCTGTGAAATGAATGCTTGATCTTCCAACAGCTAGCAAGGCAATATTTTCCCCATCATATGACTTAATCATCGCAAGAGCTCCGTGAGGTAGGTTTTATTTCTCTTCGTTTGTGGATGATGGTAGAGGCTCTGGCTCAGTAGAAAAGTCACCCAGGTCATACAGCTAATTATCTATCCGATGCAAGGACCACTACTCCGGCTGCTAGGGAGACCTAACCATGTGTCATGGGTGGGAGAGAGGAGATTCTCACGGTCTTCTTTGTGTACTGGCCATTGACTAGCAGCTGACTAGAGGAAAAGAATTTCTTAGCATCTACCCCAAGTCCAGCTTGCTGCCCTGCAAGCCCATTCCTCCAGAACAGCATTCCCCACAGTTCAGTTCTTCGACCTACTGTTTGCACTGCCTGGGCCTATCCACATACCACCCATGCTATTTATTTTCTATTTTATCACATCAGCTCACTTTTTAAAAAATTTAGCAAATGTATTTTAAAATGAAACTATATCACTGCCATAAATGGAAATCTAGCATCACTTTCCAACAATAGAAAGTAACAATAAACAGATATTAATACAATGAAACTAAAACGATGTTGTATATATAAGTAGGCACTGCCTGCAGCAGGCTCTGTGCAGAAAACCTTCTTTCTCTTCTTCCAAAGCGAGATTAACAATATTCGTTAGTGCCAGTATGTCTTTGGCATCCAAGCTTTTGACATAATCAGAGGGATTGGGAAACAAAGAGAAAGAGAAAAAAAGCAATGAAAAGGAAATGCAGGCACCACCATGTGATTCGATGCTATTTAATGCTCTTTGGGAATCCTTAAAATCATTTAATAAGCCCCCCAGGAGCTCCATTTCCTGGGAAACAACATTCTAGTACATGGCATGCCATCAGATGCTGTTGGATAGGATGAACACGCCTTGATTCCTCATCCAGTCTGTGTAGGATACTAGCAATGGAACATCAACCCTGGAACAAACTGCCTGGGTTTGTATCCCAGCTCTGACGTTACTAACCGTTGACCTGGGAGAAATTACTTTACCACTTTTGCCTCAGTTTTCTCATCTGTAAAAAGTGTATACTAATAGTAACTATCTACATAGTTGTTGTGAGGATCAAATGTATAGTCAGACACTTAGAACACTGCCTGGCACACAGCAAGTATTGTATAAATGTTAGACGTCCAGCCGCTGCTGCTATTGCTACTGCTGTTTTAACATGCTCAGGCCAGAATATAACAAGTCCTTGCCTATGATTCACGTCCTAACTCTTCACCTGTTTGAGGGGTGCAGGACTCTTCCCTTTCTGGGTCCACAGACAAAGCGATCTCTGGTGCTGGAGTCCCCCCAAAAGGAAGATCAGGGGGGCTGGGAGAGAAGAGCTTCAAAGGATTGAGGCATTTCTCAGGAGGGAGCTGGCATGTGTTTGGCTCCTGCTGTATAGCAGGCACTTTGACATGCCATCTGTATACTCTCCCCCATAAATCTGTAGTGTTTTCCAGATATTTGCTGTTCTCTGCTTCCCTTCCCATAATAAATTAGGCATATCCATGTGACTTTCTGTGGCCAATGAAATGTGAGTAGAAATAACGTGTCATAGCCAGCAGAAACTTTCAGGGATGGTGGGTGATTCAACACATTCCCTTTTTTCCTGCTTCAATAGTCAAAGAAGTATGTGTTCCTGCACAAGCCTGGCATGAGCGAGAGCTCCCAGCCAATGCAGGATGGAAAGTGTGGCCAAGAAGAAAACAAAACTTTGTTGTTTTAAGCCACTGAAATTTTGTTTAATACTACAACAAAATCTACCCCATCCTGGCTTAGACAATTCCTAGGTGCTGACGTACACCTGAATTCCTGCATCTACCAGAAACTCTACTGCCCTTAGAGTCCAAACTGGAGCTAGCATGCAGGGTTCAGTTGTGGTGGACATGCAGCACCTAGAGCCACCCTCACTTTTTACCTCTGTTCTGCTTCTCTCCTGATGATTCTCCAGTGAAGAAAGTGAGGAAATGTCAACTCAGGTCTCTACAGCTGCCTCCTTCTTGCAGAAACTTGAGAAACTATTTCCTCTCCAGGTTTGTTTCTCAGACTTGTCGAATCTCAGGAAAGGAGGAACCCCACAAGGTCATTGACTTAGGCCTGTGTTTCTTGTCTGAATCTCTTTGACCTTATCTCCTTATCTAGCCTTTGCCTGAATAATGTTAGAGACAGGAAAATTACTACCCTCATTAATGGACATAGAGCTGCACTATCAGTTGTGAGACCTCCTGTGCTACCAGACAGTGAAATTATAGTCTAAGTGTTCGGGTTACCTGAAGGGTGAATAATTTTGAAGATCCTTACTTTATAGGGTGGTCATATGATTTATCATCCTAAATGCGGACACTTTTAAGAATGAAAGAGGGTGCTCGTAACAATTTCACTAGAACAATAGGTATAAAATGGGACTATCTTGGGCAAACCAGAATGTATGGTCACTTGACTTCTGTGATTCTATGGCCACTAACAAATGGTAAAGATTAAATTTCATGGGCAGGAGTAGATCCCATCTTTAGTAACATACCCTGACTTTGGTCTGCCCCTACTCCACTGATGATAGCCATTCTTCTTTGAACCATCTACTGTTGTCTAACCAACTCTCTTGTGACAACTTCAAACCCAAAGCCATTTCAGATAGAAAGCATGTACATATAGTCATAATTTGCAAGCACACTTCCCCCATAGGCACTTCATATTCCTAAATACTGTCTTTATCACATGCATATTTAATGTCTTTTGATGGAGACACAGATGCAAATTGCTCAACCCCTTCTGAAGTTTAGAATGCTGCCAGGTCCCAGTGCAGTTGCTGTGAGAGCTTCTGGAATGCCTGGAGCCACCCGCTCTCAGTGTCCCCACAAGACCCGACTCTCAGGAAACTTACGCACAAGGTAATAGAAGGAGAGGCAGGGTTTATTAAGTTTCCTTTTGTAGGCTGTTTGATTGCATTTCTGCCCTGGGCACAGGCTCATTTGCATAGTTGATTTATAGCTTTAATTTGAATATTATAGTTGTTTCACATAAACCACTACTCTGGTTTCACTTTAGATTTTTCTTTTAACAACTCACTCAATATCACATGGAACCCAGTGAGATCAGGAGCCTCTAGTATGAGATTTATATTTCCATTCCCACTGGGATGGAGGAATATGGAAAGTGGAGAATGGGAAATGAACAAACTGTTAAGTTTTGGAAATGTTGACTCCCACTGCAGGACAGTCTGGCAGTCACACATGACTCAAGTACATTCAGCTTCAAGAATCTTTGATAATTGTGGTTTGTTTGTATATTACTGTTTCTCTAAGGGAACTTTCTTTTAAAGTTGTCTCTTCTCTTCTTTCCTTTGTTTGTTCTTTCCAAAAGACAGTTAAAATTTGTGGAGCATGTACCCTATGCACTGAGCTAATTACTCAGATTATGATAGTGCAAAAGGCAAATTTGTCCTGGTCTTCAGGGAGATTATACTCTTTCCAGACAATACAGACATCAAGAAAGAATTACACATTCAATTAATTAAGTCTGTATTCTAAACATCTGCTCTACTGAATAAAAATTTTCAATATAGTCTATTTAAAAGTACGGGAGAGATTCTGACGTTACTAGAATTGAAGGGCCAAGGTTACAGAGGTAAGGAATATGCAGGAGAGTGAGGCTGTGACAGTTATTTTCTTGAGGCGTTTGCCATTCCTTACACTGGAGAGGGGGAGAGGGGGAGGGGGGGAGAGAGAGAGAGAATAGTATGTTTAAGGATGTGGCTGAAAAGCTAAGTGCCACATTGGGTAGTCTAACATAACAGGAGAGAGGAAAAAATTGAAGTTCAACACTCTAAGGATGTGAGACCTTGGAAAACACACAAAGTTTTTAGGTCAGACCCTTTAAGGGCTACAACATAGAAGTGGGATTGAATCGGAAGTTGGCCAAGCCTTATAAAGCCTAAAAATGAGCGTCACAGAAGTGAATCACCTCACTGGTTTAAGGTATTATACCTTACTCTAGTTACCTACTAAGAGGATATATTCTCAATTACTGAACTGAAAGGAATTATAATAGAAAGCTTCAATTCAGAAGTGCAGAGAGAATAAAATATAAAGTATAAAAATAGAATAATGGACATATAGGGCATGGTATACAGTCTAACATTCACACAATTTGATTCACGAAAAAGCAGGAGAAAACGGGGAAGAAGCAATGTTTAAACAGAGAATGGCAAAGAATTTATCACAGGTGATGAAAGACATCCAGCCCTACACTCAAGAATCTTTATTAACCCAAAACAGGATCGATTTAAATGAAAGTGCATATAGGCACAAGATAGTAAAACTGCCAAAAACCAAAGAAAAGAGAAAATATTAAAAGCATCAAGAAAAATAATCACCATAAAGGACCAATAATAAGAAAGAC
>NW_012154618.1:4602661-4692037 GCF_000956105.1 Propithecus coquereli | reverse complement strand
TAACATAAATAGGTCAATTTTAAAAACAAAGAATGTCAGACTGATAAGAACAGAACAAAACCTAACTATATGCTGCTTACTAGAGACACAGCCTAAATATGAAAACTTAGAATGGTTGAACATAAAAGGGTGAAAATTATATATACATAATTATATAACATATATGTATATAACACATACTATATAGTGTAACTATACTTAAATAACATAAATAGGTCAATTTTAAAAACAAAGAATGTCAGACTGATAAGAACAGAACAAAACCTAACTATATGCTGCTTACTAGAGACATAGCCTAAATATGAAAACTTAGAATGGGTGAACATAAAAGGGTGAAAATTATATATACATAATTATATAACATATATGTATATAACACATACTATATAGTGTAACTATACTTACATCAGACAAAATAGGTTTTTAGGTGAGAAACATTGTTAGAGTTTAGGGGGAGATTTTCATAATCATAGAAGGGTCAATACACAAGTAAAATATAAAATTTTTAAATTTGTTTCCACTGAAAAATAAAGCTTCAAAATATATAAAACAAAGACGATAGAAACAAAAGAAGATTAAGAGAATGAAAAGACAAGCCACAAACTGGGAGAAAATATTTGCCAAACACGTATGTGATAAGACTCATCCAAAATATACAAATAACTCAAAAACTCAACAATAAGAAGACAACCTAATTTTTAAAACTGGGAAAAATATGTGGACAGATACTTCACCAAAGAAGATAAGCAGATGACAAAGAAGTGTATGAAAAGATGCTCAACATCATGTTAACATCACATTAGGGAATTTCTAATTAAAAGAACAATAAGATACCACTGCATATCTATAGGAATGGCTAAAATCCAAAGAACCAATGTCAGCAAGTACCAGTGAGGATGTGGAGCAACAGAAACTTCCATTCATTGCTGGTGAGAATGAAAAATGATACAATCATTTTGGAAGATAGTGTGCCATTTTATTAAAATACTAAACATATTCTTAGTATAAAATCCAGTAATTGTGCTACTGAGTATTTACCCAAAGGAGTTGAAAACATATGTCTACACAAATATCTGAACATGAATAGCAGCATTATTCATAATTGCCAAAAACTGGAAGCAACCAAGATGTCCTTCAGTAGGCGAACAGATAAACGAACGGTGGTACATCCATATAATGGAGTATTATTTGGCAATGAAAAGAAATGAGCTATCAAGCCACAAATAGAAATGGAGTAACTTTAAATGCATGTTGCTAGGTTAAAGAAGATAGTTTGAAAGGGCTACATATTATATGATTCCAACTATATGACATTATGGAAAAGGCAAAAGAGTAAATAGTAAAAGGGTCAGTGATTGCCAGGGGTTTGTGGGAGGGGAGGGATGCATAGGTGGTGAATAAGGAATTTATAGAGCAGTGGAGAAATTTTGTGTGATAACAGTGTATTCATGACATTGTGCATTTGTTGGAACCCATAGAACTGTATAATACAAAAAGTACACCTCAATAAGTGAACTTCAGTTAATAATAATGAATCAATATTGGTTTATCAATTGTAACAAATGTATCATACTAAAGCAAGATATTAAAAATAGAGAAAACTTTGTGTGTGGAGAGGAGAGGTTATATGGGAATTCTGTACTATATGCTTAATTTTCTGTAAACCTAAAAGTAAATTAAAAAAAAACCAAACTAATTTATAGGCAATTTCCCAGGAAAAAAGTAAAAGAAATAGACAAAAGTGCAAACATAGTAGGACATATTAACTATATCTCTTTCAGTGACTGATAGAACAAGCATATCAACATAGTCATTAAGAACATAGAAGACCCAAAAAAACATAATTCAAAAGAACCCTGATCTAACTGATATATGTATAACATTATGCCCAGCAATGGCAAAATACAAATTCTATCAAGTGCATGTAGAAAAAAATTGATGATAGGCAGAAACATAAAGCAAATCAATATATTTTAAATGAACAATATCACTCAAACCATGCTGGAGACAAGCCAGTTATCGATAACAAGTGAATACTAAAAAATCCACAATTTCTTGGAAAATAAGCAACACACTTTTAAACAATCTGTGGATTGACGGAGAAATCACAAATGAAATTATAGAATATTTCAAACTAAATGAAAATAAAAATATGATGTGAAACTTCTAATAAAGCTGTGGTTAAAGGGAAATTTTCAAGTCTAAATACATACATTAACAAAGAAGAAAGGCTGAAAATCTCTGTATCAATCTCAAGAAGTTATAAAAAGGACAGTCAATAGATCCCAGATGAAGTTGAAGGGAAAAATAATAAAGAGCAAAATAAAGATGAAACAGAAAATGCAACATAAATGATCAAAAGAACCAAAAGTTGAATCTTTGAAAAGGCTAATAAAATTGATAAATCAAGACTTGCAAGACTGAGCAAGAAAAAAAGGGAGGAAATATAAAATATCAACAGCAGAATTAAAAAGGGAGGTCACTATATGTCACAGAGACAGTTGAAAAGATAAGAGAATATATTAAACAGTTATGTGCCTAAAAATTGGAAAATAATAGATATAGTGAGCAAATTCCTTAAAAACACATTTTAAAAAAATAGTACAATAAGAAATAGAGAACCTGAATGGTCTTATGTTATTTAAAGTTATTGAATTTGCAATGAAGAACTCTTTCACAAAGAAATCTCTAGGGCCAGGTGTCTGTCTCCACTAAATTCTTTTAAACATTTAAGGAAGAAACAATAGCTTTACACGAATGCTTGCAGAAAAGCAAAAAGAAGAGGAGACATTTACAAATTTGTTTTATAAGGACAGCATAAACTTGATACCAAAACCTGACACATACAGGACCAGAAAGGAAAGTTACAGAAAAATCTCAAGAGCATAAATGAAAAGTCTAAACTAAAAATTAGCAAATCTACTCTAGTGATGTATATATACAAGTGTCTGTGTGTGTGTGTGTGTGTGTGTGTGTGTGTGTGTGTATAAGTAGATAGGTGATTGGTGTTATTTCAGGAAAGTTTGCAAAGATTGTAAAGTTTGTTTACATGTAATTTACCACATTAATAGAATAAGGAAGCTGAGCGCGGTGGCTCATACCTGTAATCCTAGCACTCTGGGAGGCCAAGAGGGGGCGGATTGTTTCAGCTCAGGAGTTCAAGACCATCCTAAGCAAGAGCAAGACCCCATCTCTACTAAAAATAGAAAGAAATTAGCTGGACAACTAAAAAATATATAGAAAAAATTAGCCAGCCATGGTGGCACATGCCTGTAGTCCCAGCCGCTCGGGAGGCTGAGGCAGGGGGATTGTTTGAGCCCAGGAGTTTGAGGTTGCTGTGAGCTAGGCTGATGCCACAGCACTCTAGCCCAGGCAACAGAGTGAGACTCTGTCTCAAAAAAAAAAAAAAAAAAAAAAAAGAATAAGGAAGAAAAATCATATAATAATATCAATAAAGACATTTATAAAATCAATCCCCATTCATAGTTAAAATTCTTATTTACATCTGTAGAGAATCTTCATAAAAAAGAAAAAAAATTCTTAGCGAACTAAGAATGGAAAGGTAGTTTCATAATTTGATAAAACTATTGACAAAAAACCCTATAATGAGCATCACATTTAATGTTAAAATATCAAAATTTGACCTCTCAGAAATGAGATTAGTATGTCCATTATTAATATTAACTTTTCTATCCAACATTGTACTGACAATTAATGTGGAAAACCCAAAAGAATGTATGGAAAAGTGAATTTGGCAAATTAAGTACATAGGTATAAGGTTAACATAAAAAAAATTGGTATTTTTACATACTAAAATAAATAAATGAAAAATTAGATTTAAAATAACATTTCTAATATCATCAAAAGCATCTAAATATTTAGGAATAATTTTACCAAAGCCTATATACAGAAATATAAAAAACATTCTTGAGAAAAATTAAAGAAAACGTAAGTAAGTGATATGTATAACATGTTCATGTATGGAAGATTCAATATTACAAAAATATCAGTTGTCACCAAATTAACATATAGATTCAATGCAATCCAAATTAAAATTTCAGAAAGTTTTTCTTTTTTGTAGATACCAACAAGGTAATTCTAAAATATGTATATAAAACAAAAGGGTCACAAATATCTAAGGCAATCTTGAAAAAGAACAAAATGTATAGAAGACTTACACTATACGATATCAAGACATTATTAGGCTACAGTCATTTAGACAGCATGGTATTGGCATAAGAAAACAGAACTATCTCATTGGAACAGAATAGAAAATTCAGAAAACAGAACCACATATGTATGGTTACTTAATTTATTATAGAGGAGACACGGTAATAAGTGTCCATTTCTTTGAACAGTGCTGGTCCAACTGAATATGCATATGGAAAAATGTAAGTCTTGAGTCCTACTCACATCAAATGTAACAATTATTTCCAAATAAGTTGTAGATCTAAATGTTAAAGATTGAAAAAAATGCTTCTATAAGATAATATTATCTATCTATCTTGGGGGTAGACAAAGATTTCTTGAACAGAATACAAAATCCACTCACAATAAAGATTGATAAATTGAACTACATTGAAATGAATAATTTATTTTAATCATTAAGAAAGGAAAATGCAATATGGAGAGTAGGGGAAGACATTTTCAATAAGTAAAGAACTCCTGCAAATCAATGTGAAAAGAAGAAAAAAACCAGATAACTCAATGGTAAAATGAGAAAAAGACTTGACTAGGCACTTCACAAGAAGATAATCATCCTCATTATTAATCAGGTAAATTAAAATTAAATTCACAATGAAATACCACTACAGAACAACAAGACTGATATAATGAAAAATACAGACAATACTGTTGTAAAGGATGTGGATCAGCTGAAATTGTCACAAACTCTGGGTTTGAAACATTTGAAAAAAAATTGTTTGATAATATCTATTATCACTGAATACCTACCATATTATCAGCTCAGGCTACCGTAACAAAGTGCCATAAACTGCATGGTTTAAACAACAGGAATTTCCTTTCTTACAACTCTGGAGGTCAGAAGTCCAAGACCAGATCTAGCATGGTCAGATTCTGGTGAGGGCTCTCTTTCTGGCTTGCACACAGCTACCTTCTTGCTGTGTCCTCACAGGGCAGGGAGAGGAAGCTCTTGTGGCTCTTCCTCAACTTATAAGGGCATCAGTTTTATTGGATCAGGGGTCCCTGCTTATGACCTCATTTAACCTTAATAACTTCTTTAAAAGATCTATCTCCAATTACTGTCACCTGGGAGGTAATGGCTTCAACATATGAATTTGGGGGAAACCCAATTCCGTGCATAGCACCTACATTCTCTATGATGTAGCAATTCCACCACTAGAATGCACTCAATAGAAATATTATGCCAAAAGACATACTTAAGTATGCTTATAGCAGTAGGTTTTATATTAGCTGCAAAGTGAAAACAACCAAACAGAACATAAATAGCAGAGTAGTTGGTCCTTTGCTACAACGGAATTCTATACAATGAGAAGGAGTGAGCTACTGCTACATCTAATATCTTAGCAGCATTGATCTACTGCTACATCATTAAGTATGCTACATGAACATACTTAAGATATACTTAAACATGTTCATAGCTGTAGTTTTTATATTAGCCACAAACTGGAAACAATCAAACAGTGTATAAACAAACAGCAAAGTAGTTGGTCCTTTGCTACAATGGATTTCTATACAATGAGAATGAGTGAACTACTGCTATGTGCAATCACATAGATGAATGTCACAAACATAATGTTCAACAAAGGAAGCCAGACACAAAAGACTACTGTATAATTGCATTTATATAATGTTCAAAAACAGCAACAATTAATTTATGGTAGAAGTCAGGATAATTATTTTCTTTGGTTCAGAACTTAAATGATATCATTTCATTGAATCATAATTTCCATACTTTCTATTATATAGTTGGCTGTCAACTTTATTAATGCTCCTTTGAAGGCAATGTGTCTTTTTTTTCCTTCTACTTTCAAGATTTCCTCTATGCCTTTTATTATCAGCTGCTTTATTTTGGTGTTCCTCACATGTCCTCTGTTCTGTTTTTGAAAAATTAATCCATTCCCTCCATCCTTGAGTATGTTATTTGTCCATTTTTTTTCAATTAAATAATCCTTTCGTCTTTATGTCCGGTATTTTGTTAAAGCTATCCATTAAGCTTTTAATTGTATATCCATGTGATTCTTTTCTAAAAATAGATTCCAATTTTCTGATGAAAATCCCTATTTTTTCTATTTTTTCTTTATACTTTTGAATATATAAATTATAGTTATTTTCAAGTCTTTGTTAACATAAATACAGTTGATCCTCATTATTTGTGGCTTCCATATTTGTGAATCTGCTTACTTGCTAAAATTCATTTGTAAACTCTAAATCAATATTCACAGTGTTCTCACTGTGAGTGAGTATTAATGGCAATGTGCAGTAGTGAAAAATTTGATTTACCATGTTTCTAGCTGTGATTGAACAAGACAATGCTCTGTCCTGTTGTTTCAGCTCTCATATTGTAAACAAGTGTCTTTCTGTGGTCTATTTAGCGCCTTGTTTTTTTTTTACATGCTTTGGCTTTATTTGGCAATTTTGCTGTTTCAAATGGCTCCCAAGTATAGTGCTAAAGTGCTGTCTGGTGTTTTTATGTTCAAGAAAGCTGTGATGTACCTTACAGAGAAAATATGTATGCTAGACGAGCTTTGTTTAAGCATGAGTTACAGCACTATTGGTCATGAGCTCAATGTTAGTGAATCAACAATATGGTACATGCAGAAAAAGAAAGACAAAACTTGCAAGTGTAAGTGAGACCACTCTGGAAAGTGCTAAAGGAACATCTATAGTGCATGGCAAAACTATGGAAAAGATGGAAACATGGTCAAAATCGTCGATCCATAAGGTGGTGACTGATTTAGAGAAAGCATGATGCACAGCTCTGCTGTGATGCCGAATGCCAAATAAACTTACTGTTACATTACTCAGAGTTAGGGAAGTGTAAAACACTTCTCAGAAAATGATGGTGGCTCACATATTTCTAAAGTAATACGGCATGAGAAATGTTAACCTTGCAGACAAGGCAGGCTCTGGAGATCAGAAGGCTGTGGAAAAATTTGAAAAATACCTGCTAAGTGTCATACAGGAAGAGCTATAAGGAAAATCAGGTTACCAAAGCTGATGAAACTGCCTTGTCTTGCAAAGATCTTGTCAAACAAACCTATGTAATGCCAATGGAATTTTGGCTGATAAAAATGTTGTGACCAGAGGTTTGAAGAAACCTCACCCTCTATTTCCCCTTGGAGCAACAGTTCAGTATTCATTGTTCAGTGTTCATGGTAACTTTATAGAACATAACTACCACAAAGAACAAGTACTGACTGTTTCTGAGTCATCTGCGGATCTCTTTTTATTATTCAATTGTCTTTCCCCTTTGTTATTGATCACATGGTCCTGTTTCTCTATACATAGTAAATTTGTATTAAATATGTTGAAAGCACTGTAGAGTTTCTGCTGATGTTTTCTTTCCCAGGTGGGTTCACCCTTTCCTCTGATGGACAAATGGGTGCTAGGGCTCTGGGAAAGGGTGGCTCATCTCCTGAATCAAGTCAGGGACTGAATGGGTCAAATGTGGGTTACACTTTTGGTAAGAGTCAGTCTCAATCTGATTGTCTCCTGTTGTTAGGTTCTGGCCATCAGAAATTTCAATTGAGAACCTGATTTTCCTTTTTTCTTCAATACTGAGTAAATGTAGAAATTTTTACTCCACTTTAAGGAGGCTTTTGGCTTAGCATCTTGAATCACTTATTTTTATAGCCTGAGAATTTGGCAAATATATTGAAGAGAATATTGCTTGTATGTTTGAGGCTCCTCAAGTCTTCAATTTTGTCACTTCAGCCCCATGTGACTGCCAAAATCCAGGTCTGCTGGTTTATCTCTCCCATAGCAGTGGCCCTCTGCCAGAGGCCAAACCTGGATTTGCAGATTTTTAGATGTGCTCAGATTAGCAAGTGTCCAAGGGAAAATAGTTGCGGATAGTTAATGTTGTTTCACTACTCCCTTGAAGGCTGTATTCGTTTGCTAGTGCTGCCGTAACAAAGTACCACAGACTGGGTTGTTTGAACAACAGAAATGTATTTTCTCTCAATTCTGGAGTCTGGAAGTCTGAGATCAAGGTACCAGCATGGTTGGTTTCTTGAGTCCTCTCTCTTGAGCTTGCAGATGACTGTCTTCTCCCCATGTCTTCACATGGTCTTCCCTCTGTATTTGTCTGTGTCCTAATTTCCTCTTCTTATAAGGACACCAGCCATATTGGATTAGGGACCACCCTTATGACCTCTTTAAAGACACTATTTCCAAATATATTCTGAGGTACTGGGGGTTGATATTTCAACATAGGAATTTGGGGAAGACACAATTCAGTCCATAATACTCCTGTCTATAGTTCTCAGGGACATTCCTCATAATGGTTCTTTGTCTCCCAGGAGAGTCTATGGGAAATTCCACTGTGTGGTTTTAGTTTTTGAATTTGGGCTTAGCCCTTTCTCTTGCTCTAAGAACCTTAAAAATTCAGCAAATATCTTAACAGAAAATTTCATCAGTTTGTAGCCATTCCATTTTCCATTTAATTTGCTCTCTGCCTTTGTGTCTGCTGCAAGCTCTGTTCTAATGCTTTCTTTGTCCTGGCCCCAGCATCACTGCTCTGCCTGGGCCAAGCTCAAATTTTCAGTCTCTGGCCCATGCCAAGAACCAGAAAATGTCCCCAAGGGCAGCTGAATCCTAACTCACCTCTGCAATATTCTCTTCCATGGAATGTCACTCCCTCTGGTCCTCATGGTTTCTGTAGCTCTTTGATACCTTTAAATGTATGATTTCTGAAACCTATTAAGTTTTTCTTATTCCTCATTGGAACAAGGCTTGCATAAACTTCTCTATCCCATCAGGAAACCAGGTCAGTGGTTACCTTTAATGAGGGGATGAGTAGTACCATGTAGGTGGTATGAGGACAGTCTCTGGCTTATTCTGGGAGTTGGAGTTGCAAAGGTGTATTCATATTAAGAAACCATTGAGTTGTCCACTTAGGCATACATGTTCTGGCATTTATATTGTATTTCCAGTAAAATATGTACTTTAAAAAAAAGGACAAGACAACATAGGAAAGGAAAACATAAAGCTATACATTAAATAAAATTTTTCCCAAGCTCAATGGAAAAGTAGCTGTCATAAAGGGGTTGAAGTTCTTATCCCAGTTTCTCTGCCCTTGGGTTCATACTCTTCCTCTGTCTTTTCCTACATGGAGCTCCACTCCCTTAATGTGAGGTGATCAGCACCCCAATTTCCTCTCTCTTACCCTTTCACTGTAGAATTTCCTAAATCTGAATCTTTGCGTCAGGACTGGTTTCCTAGAAATTTAGCAAGACAAGTGGAGAGATACTTACTAGTATTCTAGCATGGGTAAGGGAATTCAGAGCTTTGGATCTCACAGGTGTGGGTGGGGCGGGTATATCTTCTTACATGGTTTTCCCAACAGGATGATTTGCAGATACACTTCTTTAATTAACATGGTACTTGTTGGTGTGTGCACATATCCACATCTCTGAAGACATTATTAGTTCACAGAGACAGTAGGTTCTTAAATCATAAGAGTAAGAAAGTAACCATTCCCATGCCTGTAAGCTGCAGAACCTTTCCTTTTCCATAAAATTAGTAAATTCAATTATTATTTTTTCTTCCTGCCAAATTGAGACCTTTGAGGCCTGCTGGAGTAAGCAAGGGACCATATGCCCCTCTATAAGGGCTCCCTCAATTACACAAAGAAAAACGGTGAAATGTCTACTCTAGAATGAGCTCTTCCTGCCTCAGTCTCCATCTGGGGAAACAGAGGAGGCCTAATTATCAGTATGGTAAGGGCAACACAGGAGATGCGAAGTGCCATGAGAGTGAATTAGCGTGAAACCATCGGGTTGGGACATTCATGGCCTCTGTCTCAGCAGGCATGGTCATTCTGTTCACGTGCCCAACAGACCAGGTCTGGAGGGGCTGAGACCAAGGCTAGCTAACATCAGTGTCATTTTGTCTCCTTAGTAGTTCAATGCCTCCTCTATGGTGGGTGCATTCTGGTAGGCTCTAACATGAGATACAGATTTCTTTTGGTCCACACCCGTATGTCCATCCACATGTCTCTACCACGGACATCCTTGTCTCCATTCTTTCAGATTTTTTTTTTCCTCTATGCTTTGAGAAACCATCCCGGAATATATTCCTACCTTGAGCCACTGAAGTGGTGGCTTATCCAAGTTAGTGCGTAAGGACTGAGTTGATTCTGAGGAAAGGAAATAATATGAAGTGTATCTTTTATGCCCTTGATCTCAAAGTGCATATGTGTGTGCACACACGCACACACACACACTTTCCTATATGCATCTCCAACCACTCTTCTGCTTATAAGTTGGGTTCTGGCAGCATTCTGAATGATGGTGAGTGCTCTGTAGGTTATAAACACATCAGCATGCCTGTAGGATGGAAGTCACATCTTCAAAATTGCAAGATTATTAGAGATGTGGAAATCGAGTATCACACAGGTTAAGTATTAATAACTTGTCAAAGTCACTCAGCTACGAAATGATGGTTCTGAAGCCTAGGATGAATGGAGTGGTCATCAATGAAGTGACATGTTGGTCCCTAGTGTCCTAAGTCTACCTCTACCCTCATGTCCACTGCACACTCTGCAGAAGGCGTTCTCATAGAGAGGAAAGAGCTCAGCTTTGGAGTTAGGCAAGCTTGGGATCTAACTGACACTGCCAATTTCCAAACACGTGTCTTTGGGCAAGTTCTCAGGTCTCCCTTTCCTCCTCTGTAAAACAGAGTTAATTATACCTGGTTTATAAGATTGATAAAGATATTTAAATGTGGTTAGACAAAAGCAGCTAGTATACTTTGAGCACATGATGAGAGCTTAATAAATATTCATTTTCATCTCAGGAAGATACTGTTGTGATGGACAGAGCCACCTCCTCAGTCTCCAGGGGAGTGAGCAGCTTATCATCAGAGGCCTTCCCTGACCCCACTGAGAAACGAAGGCCTCATTGTACATCAGCCTCAAGTTGCCATCTGGAAGGCTGTTATACCAACAGCAATTCATTTCCTCAGTTCTGGCTTTCTTGTTAATTATTCTGAAAACATACATACATTCCATCAATGAGCCTGCTTTCAAAATTAAAATTGTAGTCATTTTTCATCCTTAATAAAGTCTCCTTCCTGTCTCCTCCCTTCTGTTTCACAACTGAAAACGTCTTAATTCTAGAAAATTGAAAGAATATCGGAAAACAGGAAACACGATGTATAGACCTCTTCATATTAATATAAATTGCTGTTCCTAATAATAATTGCTCCCCAAAGGAGTAAATGATCTCTCCTTTATCCACTGGCTGTAGGGATTTTATATTCTCTGCCTTGTTCAATTTACACACCAAGGCTCTGTGTCTGTGATCGTTAACTTGTTATCTTCACTTTAGACATGCAGAAAGCGATGCTGCATGAGGTTACCTCCTTTGGTCAAGATCACATTGCAAATGTCAGAGTCAATATTGGAGCCTAAGTTTGTCTGGAATCAAAAGCCATGCTTTTTTTCATGTATGTGTTGGATATGTGCCATTTCTGCACAAAATCACACACACACACACACACACACACACACAAAATACACAAACCCCATGCCTGCTCTTGCATGCACACACAGTTTACTGCCTATTTGTGGTCTATTATAGAGAGGAGGAAGCATTTCCCTTCTCGATCAGATCAGTTTCTGTCCTTGTTTCCCACTGATCCCAGTGAAGACCTAGGAAGCAGCAGTGGTGAATGAAGCTTACTCATTTGTAGACAAGAAAGGTATTGTGTTAGATACAGCCTAGAGGGTTCTCCTCAGGCCAGTGGACTAGCTCAAAAATAGTATAACAACACTGGTATTTTAGGCTGATTAGAGGAATCGCAATCGGTTTGTGGGGCGGGGACCACTTTCTCTGGATCCACACAGAGCTGAGCCCCTATGCATTAACAAAATAAAACACAGTAAGTCGGGAGCATTATATAACAGTACCGCAGAAAGTGTTTTTGCAGATCAGGTGTCTTGGGGACTCAGGTCAGCACTGCCACTGATGTGCTGTGTGACGTGGAACAGTCACTTGTCTTAAGCCCCGGTTTTCTCACCTCTAGAATGCGAGGTTGAGCAGGACAAGCCGGGTCTCTTCATCTGGGTGCCCCTGGCACTCGGCCAAGCCTTTGTGATTATGCAGTCCGCCGGCCGCTCTCCAGACCGCCGGGCAGGCTGCTGCGGCAGATCAGTGGCCTGCATTGCTCTCACCAGTCACCCCCCTGGAGGACGAAACCCACTTTTCCTTTTCCCTTTCCTGATAGTGCAGATTTTAAAGGTCGAGGGAGCCTCTTCCGTCACTGACGCTACTTTCAAACAAATAGAAGGTGAAGTCTGTTTGTTTCCAAATATCTTCCCCAAAGATAACAATATATACGAATTTTTCTAAATATTTTGGAATCCCATTTCCACAGCCAGGCATCCCTTCCTCCAAAGAGCCCTGAAGGGCAAGGTTGGGTCAATGCCATCTCAGAGTCTAGCTCTTTGGGTTTAACCGCAGAGGACAGAGACGCAGAGAGGCAACTCCTAGTGCTCCTGTGGTTGTTGTTCTGAGGGTGAAGGCATGTATTGCTGGTGTCCTGGAACCATCTTTGTCCCGGCTGAGAATCATTTCTGTGGCCAGTGAAATGACTTTTAATGACTAGGAGAGTGTGTAAATGTCTCTAAACGCACCTAACTGTGTAAAGTGCCTCTGGATCACACTTGGAGCCTGACTGTGGAAAAGAAGGGGAGGATAGACGATGACTTCCGACATTCATCCTGAAGGTTATTCCCTAAGCGGAAACGAGGCATCACCAGGCAAATGTTTGCTGGAAATTTGGGGAACGTAACACTTCCACGCAGTCCAACCCGAGGACAGGGATGAATGCTGAGCAGAGAGGCTAATCCAAAGGCAGAGGTACCAGGAAGGAGAAAGTGTTGGGAAGGACCCCAGATTTGGTAATATTTGGTGAACCTCAGACTGGGCGGAGGCTGAGAATATCACTGCATCCCTCAACAAGGAAACCAAAACCAAAACCAAAACCAAAACAAAAAAATGCTCCTACCTAGTTCCTGCTTCATTGTCCTTGCCTCAGGCTTTTGCTAATGTATCAAGAGGAAAAGTAAGAGCAGAAGAAACCAGCACATTCCTGTCAGTGTAGGAGACTTGCTGTGAGGAAGGAGGCCCCAGGGCAGCTCTGGGTCCTCCTGTTGCCCCAGTCCCCTTGTGCAGAACACAGCCTACACAACTGCCCGCAGCAGCCCTGGACCCTCAGAGAGGCCATGTGTGCTCTTGAATCGGGACCTTGTCCCATCCTGGGGTCCTCTCTAGCCCTCGTCTAGCCCTGTAGTGTCTGCTGCACAGTCACCTCTCAGATGTCTGCTGGGACACTACAGCCTGGGTTGGATGCCTGTTTCAGGTGTCTCCACCTCACCACTCACGGCTGAGCTGCTGTTGCCTGTTCTTCAGATCGTCCCTGTGAATGGGGGGCTCCCAGAGGCCACTGACTGTGTCTTTCTCTTTTTTTTTTAGTACTGTCCACAGTGCTGGGCACAGAGTGGACACTTGGTAAATCTGTATTGCAGAAATGCAGGGAAAAGGGAGGGGAGGAGGGAAGGAGAAAAGCAAAAGGAAGAAAAGAAGGGGAGATAGAGTGAAAGGGAGAGAGGAAGAGAAAAGGAAAGAGAAAGTGGGAAGAGAAGAGAGGTACAAGGAGAGGAGAAAATGAGAGAGAAGTAAAAAGGAAGAAAGTGAAGGAAAAGGGAGAAAGAGGAGAGAGGAAAGGGGAGGAAGCAGAGGGAGAGAACAGGGAACCAGGTCTGTCCCCAGGAGTTGGAGCAGCTCCCCACAGCCCTGCCTGCCCCTGGCGTCCTCTCCGCCCTCACTTGCCACCATCTCATTGTCACACCCGCCTGGTCCTAGTCTGTCTCTAACAGAACTGGCTGGTGCAGAATCTTTTCTCCTGTGAGAAATGCAGCAGGTCGGAGTTTCTCTTTTGTCCCCTTCCCTAATTGTGTTCTGGGATTTCCATCAACAAAGTTAAGGTCCGAATCTCGGGAGTGGGCTCAAGCCAGCTAAGACTCCTGTCTTGGGGGTCTCCTCATTCAAGGTTAGCAGGATCCTGCCAATGCACAGAGAGCTAAGAGACTGCTGCGAGCACTGTGGGCTGTGGAATCAATTGGTTTCCAGGGCTTATTAAAAGTGCTTCCTTAGGGAAATGTCCTCTTTCTGCCAGAGTAGGGAAGGCTTGCTCTGGGGCCTTCTGTTTAGTGACATGTTCTGGAAAAGGGTCTGGGGTCTGGGATTTCATACCAGGCTGATGAGAAATTCACTTGGTTAGTGAGGGATTGAGAACTGCATTTAAGTTTTCATTTAAAGGTGATTTTTTAACTTGCAACAATGTAACCTAGCAGAGCTTGTTTCAAAATGAGCAATCCTAGGTTCCAACCTCATAGACTCTGATTCGTTGAGTTTGGAGAGGGCCCTGCGATTCTGCCTCTCAACAGCCACCTCCCTTCTGCTTAGTCCTGATGCAAAGTCTCAGGACCCAGGGTAGGTAGGGGGAGCTGGCAAGGGGAGTCGGTGGGCTGGCAGCTTTGAGTACAGTGAAAACTCTCTGCTTGCCAACTTTGGGTCCACCATGAGCAGGAAAGAGGCTGGTGGAATCTCCAGTGGTATTGTTTCTGGAGAAGGGACGCTGACCATTTTTCACTTGGGGGCCAGCCCTTGGGGGGTTGGGAGTTCCTAGTTTGGATCTCAGTTTTGCCTCCTTCAGAACCCTTCCTTCATTCCAGGGTCACCGTCACTGGGAATTGGGCCACATCACATTCTCGTTACCTTCTAAGATGGCCCCACCAGGTGACAGATGCTGCTCCCTCCCATGAGGACAGACATGATGTTGTGTGAAGTAACAACAGTGTACTGGCCTGGCTTCTTCCAGACAAGCTACAACCTGGGTAGTAAATTGGAGACTTTGTGGAAGAAGGGGGTAGGAGGATAAGATACTAAAGATCCCCCTGGAGGTCCATAAATGTGCATTGACAAGGGCAGACTGCACAATATCAGCTGGGCAGGAAGAAGCGGGTGCAGGGCAGTCTGGGAAGAGGAGGTGAGTGAGCACAAAAAGAGCTGAAATTCCTACATCTTCTCCTCTCTCCACTACCCATTACCTGGGGAACCTGGTACCAGCCTTCTGGCTCTCAGGGCTTCAGGTATGTAACCTTCATAAAAGCAGGTCCTTATATGTCCTGGGCATAATGGAATTATGAGCTGAGAACACAGTCTAACACATAGAGTACTATAAAAGGAAGCTCAATTTTTATTTATGCCCCTTGAAGAATCTCCAAGTTGATCCAATTCATAACTTATAGACATATTATGGAAGAGCATCTTTCCTCCCCTTAATTCCTCCTCACCTGCTGTTGCTCTGCCATCTCTAAAAGTCTTTCTCAATGTCCAGCCTATGTGGCTTTTCTCTCTTCTTCCTTCTTCACCACTCCCAGGCCTACGTTATGCAGACGGCCTGAGCTCAGTTGCCTAAGCCTTCTCATCCTCCCTCCAGCTTCCCCAGCACATGCTCACTTGCTGGCTGTGCAACCCTGAGCGTGTTCCATAGACTTAGCCTCAATGCTCTTGTATATAAGGTGGACATTTAACCCTGTGTGGAAGGTCTTATGAAGATTAATGAGTTCATGTTTACAAGATGCTTACAACAGTACCTGCAAGATGCTTACAACAGTACCTGGTATACAGTAAATACTTAATAACCTTTACCACTATTGTTATTACTAATAGTAGTACTAGAAGCAATAGTATTACTAACTTCTGATGGTACATCACTAAGTATCTGAGAATCAACCAACCAACATGGAAACTCTAGAGACAGCACAGGGAGGGGACAAATCCTAGTGTGCAAGGTCACATCCCTCTGTTTGCTGTATATGCGTATGGGAGAGAGGCTTACAGGGAAAGGTGGGAACCTCTTTACAAAATCCTGCACACACCGACCCCAGGTATTGTAAGCACTTAGGTATTAGGAGAATTCTCTTCTCTTTGTACATAGCTCATTACCTGTTTTCAGTTTTGTCTCTTCTTTAAAATGATCCATCCTTTTTGCACCATCCATCTCCAAATATTTTAAATCACCATGGAACACTATCCTGAGACTCTCTGCTTGCAGTTAGTTTCTGACCTTCTCTTTTGATTTTCTTTCTTTGTTGCTATAGTTTTCCTGCTGATCACAGTGTTAAGTCTCTTGGAGACTCTTCTGAAGGTCTCTTCTTGGCAATTTTCTTGCCATGGGATTTCAAAAACGCCCTCTGTGGCACTGGGGAGAGGTAGAATGAGGCCAATTTGGGCTATTTTCTTTTTACGCCATGTTCCACGTTCCAGTGATGCCAGGCACAGAGCAAACCGCACAGAAATAATCACTGGGAAGGGGGCTGCCGCCCAGTACCCTCCAACTGCATTGGTGACCCTCCTCCCTGCCCCCACTGAGACTGGTGTGATTTCTGTGCGCACAGGGAGACAGGGCTAAAAGGCCCAATTTGGTCTGAGCCCACGGCGGAGACCAGGTGAGTCCCAATTTGGAAAAGACTATAAGTGAGTTTGTCTGGGCTCTGTTTCCAACATATAAGTAGGAAGCAATTTAACGGGATGTGGCATTTCAGATTTAAAAGATATAGTCAAAACAGGGGCTAGGATTTTTGTATTATGAGCTTTGAATATCCTTTTTCTCTGTTTATAGGATTTCTTTTTCTAATCATCCGATTTAGAAAGGAGGAGTCCTGATTTAAGAAAACCCCAAATCACAAATAAGATAAAAATGGGGAAGTGTTGATTTGCTTCTTGATTTTATTCTAAATTTAAAAAAGGATCTTTTAAAGTTGTGAACTCCCCTTCTGGGTACCTTGTGTATCTGTTTCAGAGAATTATTAATAACTCCCTGCTCAAGTCTTCCAGGAGTTAGGATGGTGTGGAGGGCGGAGGAATAGAGAAACTGAAATCTGAGGCTGTAGGAGCCACTGCCAACAGAAGCTCAAAATGGAATGAAGGTGAAAGTGTGTCTGAATTTCAACTGAATGAAAAAGGGAATCATAGCTGATTAAGGAGGGGAGCTGGTTAATACACATTCTAGTTAATCTTTCACAGAGAGGCACAGCTTTAAGGCTGGCCCCTGCTAATCTGATGAACTTTCAGAGACACTACTCGGGTTTTCATGGGGTTCCTGGGAAGCATGTGGGAGCAGATGGAAGGGATGAAGGCAGAGAGAGGGAGAGAGAGAGAAGACAAGAGAAGGGACAGATATCTTGGTGAAGTGGCCCAAAGACACCCAGCTACATCAGTATCCAGAATTTTTAACTTGGAGAACAATCCATCCTACCTTCTCTTGACACTTTCCCAGGTAATTCCTGACCCTGTCACTGCTTTGTCATGCCTCAGAGGCAGTGTGGTAAGGTGGTTAAGAGCTTAGGTCCCACAGCCTGTCAACCTGTACTCGAGTCCTGCATACACCAACTACACTTTGTGTCACCTTGAGCAAGTCACCTAACATCTCTAGTCAGTGAGAGGGGGATATTATTACCTCACACTGCTCTTAGGAAAATTCAATAGTGCATGTGGCACTGAGTCTTGTACTGGGTACGTGCTGCCATTATTACTTTGATGATGATGATGATGATGATGATGATGTTGATGTTGATGAATTTTCCCCTGGAACACATAAGAGAATTTCTCTTTGAAGAGCAGAAGTTTCCACAGCTGTGCCTAAGTGGAGACCTGGTTTGCAATCCCGTTGACCTCAGCTGGTGTGCAGGCACCAGATGGAAATCTGAACTGCTAAGCCCCAGCTCCTCCGCCTGCATCTTCCTTTTGCAGAAAGAAGCTCTCTGTTGAGATGGTGGTGCTTTTGCTCCCACCACCACATGGGAGCTATATATTCACCACTGCTCACTCACTGCCTGCTCACACCTGCTGCAGAGGAGATGTGCACCCCAGAAGTGGTCTGCTCCAAGCATGGAGTGATAGGCTTGGCTGGAAGGTGAGCTCAGTGGGGTCAGAGCTGAACTTGGTAAGCCCAGCCCAGGAGGGGCCACACCCGACACCCACAGGTGAGCATGCCCTGTACATCCTGCCTCTACTCCTGGGTATGGTCACATAGACCAGGCTGCAAGTCTGCTTACTAGCTCTATAGAAGCCATAGAACTCATCTGTGAAGTGGAGATAATAATGATATTTACCTTAATGGGTTGTAGTAAATATCAAATACTCTTTCCCATCCTTGATGTCTGGCTCATGTCCTCCCTTAATGACACCGGTCACAGTGGATGCCCCCTCCCCTGACTTCACTCCACTCTTTTTGTGTCTCTTATCAGCATTTTGCGTACGTTATTGGAGAAGTACTCTTATGTATGGGTTTTGTTATTTTAAACAGTAACTTACTAAATTTTTCCTATAAAATAAGATGCCTGGACTTGGAGTTCACTCATTGTCACTACCGGGTAGTATTATTTTTATGACTATCACATACTTTATGTGTCCATCCTACTGTTGCTATATTTGGGTTGTTTCATTAAAAAAAAAAATGATCAAGCTGTGTTGACCATTCTTGAAATTGTCTCTCTCCAGGTTTCCATATGCAAGAGTTCCTGCAGGAGTGGAATTTCTAGGTCCTTTTTTCATCTATTTGCTAATTTTCTAGAGGATGGAACCTCTTCTCTTAGGTACCTGTTGCTGACTTTTACAGAGTAGATGGCCAAAGTTGGTTTAAGGAACAAACTAAAAGGAACCTGGTTAATGTTGAATTTCATCAGTTTCTGGTTAAATTTTGCCTTTACAAAAAGAAATAAAATAGAAGAGTAAGTTATCCACAGATTCCATTTCCTAAATAAGACGACAGCTTTCAGAAAAACGGAATATGAAAGGAACAGTTCTTCAAAGTGGGTGGAAGAAACCCAAGCCAGTGTGGTGTCACGAAAGAACATCAGACTGCACACTTCTTGAAGGCCAGGACTGGGTGTTCTTGCAAGTGACGGCAACAACATCCACATCAAGTATGAGTCAGAAATTAATTGAAGGGAATTCTCTGTAAGTGCTGGGTCCAGCCTCACTTCCTCCCTGGCTCTCCAGCTCTGCTGCTGACAAGCTCTGTAACCTTTAATGGTTACTGCAGTGGGCCCCGACATTTTTGGTACCAGGGACTGGTTTCATAAAAAACAATTTTTCCACAAATGGGGTGGGGTGGGGGAGCGGAGGGAGGTGGAGCTCAGGCAGTGATGCCAACGATGGGTGCAGCTGTAAATACAGATGCTGGCCCACTGCTCATCTCCTGCTGGGCTAATGGGCCACAGACCTTACTGATCCATGGCCTGGGGGTTGGGGATTGCAGGTTTACTGGATCTCCCTATATCTCAGTTTCTTGAT
Source organism: Propithecus coquereli (assembly GCF_000956105.1). Classification (NCBI taxonomy): domain Eukaryota; kingdom Metazoa; phylum Chordata; class Mammalia; order Primates; family Indriidae; genus Propithecus; species Propithecus coquereli. Next base: position 4,672,466 of record NW_012154618.1, on the reverse strand, counting down.
CTGTGAAACCTCATCCATGAAGGCAATCCAAAGAGCCAGGTGCCAAAGTTTAAAGAGGAAATAAATTTCCCAGGTATCTCAAAGTGACTGTCCTTGGTTAGAAAGCTGGGAGATCAACAAAGCAGCAGAAGGAAAATGTATTTCTTGCTGATGTGCAGCACAGGCTGTGAGGCCACGCCAGGAGAAGATCCACATACTGCAGCAACTGGCTCCTCACTGTTGGGCTACTTAGAAAGATCTTCCTATTTCTCCAAGTCCAGAACAGCCAGTCCTTTCCATCCTCGCACCTAGATGGAGAGCCCCAGAGTCCCACAAGCCTTGGGTACTAGGCTGAGATTTCTGGCAACTGTGGTGTAGCAGACTGCAGGCTTCAAGCAGCTAAGAGGCAACCGAAACTAAAACCATCAGTGCAGCCAAGCAATAAGGAGGGGATTACATGGACTGATGGGGCGAAGAGAAGTCTTCTGGCAGAACAAAGTGGGATCTAGAGGTCTTGCTAGGCCATGCAGAGCATTTCACATCCATGATCCAGGTCAAACAGAGCTGCCAAAGTTAGCTGTTGTATGGCTCCTGCCAGCAAAGAGGAAATAAGCCTGGTGTGCTTGCTGCCTGTGCCCGGTAGAGTAATCCATCTTGAGGTGCAGCATGGATAAACTGTAAGGTTCCCATTGCCCTTGCAGAGAGAGGCCAGCAAATCCTTTCAAGGGAACTGTGTCCCTGGTGTCTCATGACAGATGCCATCCTGACCAAGCTAGCAGGAGGGCTGCATCTTGGCTCAGAAGAATCTCCTTTCATTGGAAACTCAGAGGATGGATCAGAAAAGCCCTTCTTCATCTTGTGTACCTCAGGAGCCTCACAGATGGGACATCTTGGCCTCACAGTTGCTCTTTAGGCATTGGCCCCGTTTGGAATAAGTGACAGAGAACAGAGTAGCTTGGCTATCAAAGGGCAGCCAACGCCTGGCAGAGGGGCTCTCCAGATGGAGATAGAGTCACCAGAAGCACTCGCTGCATGGGCTCTGGTGGCTCAGGCGGCTTAGCTATATCAGATCACAGGGAACCAAGAACCTCAATTGCCTCTGATCTCTGAAAAGTCTGGATGGGTTTTCCCCTTCAGATGGGGGAGCTTCTCTTCCAGAGATTTCTGAAGCTACTATAGAGAGAATGGGGCAATGCATCTTTCATCAGATGATTCAACAAAGTTTGCACATCAACAGGAAAAACCATCTTCATCGAGGAAGTACTTTTGCTCAGCTGCAAAGCCTCCTTGGCTGTCAGGTCTGCTAACCCCCAGGGCTCTGCAGGCCTTGACTCCCCCTGTCCAGGATTGCCCTTCCCTGACCTCTCCCACACTATGAGCCACCGTTGAGGACCTCCATGCCTGAACTCCCAAACCTCCTCCCTCCAGGAAATGGCCCTCCCATGTTGCCCTGAGGCCTGTTCTATAGGAGTGGTCAATGTATGTTTGGCATCCTTAGTTGTGTGTATCTGGCCTAGAAGGTGAGATAAGCAGGGGAGAAAGTAGGCCATGATCTTGGGGATTAAAGACAGTGGTAAGAATTTTGGTTCTGCCACTTACCAACTACACGTCTTGGGCAAGTCGCTCAGTGATAAAGTAGAAAAAGACTCATGTGCTTCATAGATTGTTGTGAGTATTCAATGAGATTTTCTCCAGAGAAAATGGAAGAGGGAGAGACAAGGAAAGAGTAAGAGAGAGAGAGAGAGAGAGAGAGAGAGAGAGAGAAAGAGGGAGAGAGAAAGAACAGGTTAAGCGTAGAGCCTAAGTGCCTAGTAGGTACTAAGTGCTTGATAAAAGGTAGCCATTATTATTCTGATAGAAAAATGCCCATGTGCACAAAATAGAGTTTTTTCAAAGGTGTTAAATAATTTCAATAGAACTCTAGGTTAAAAACCCTGACCACAGATTATCAGAGCCAATGACTTTATTTTTTAAACTAGGAAAGTGAAGCTAAGTCCCAAGAGAAGTGACTTCCCTGGGTTCACCAAGCCACTTAAAGGGCAGAGCCAGAGCTGGAAACCAAGGCTTCTGACCCCAGTGACCTCTCTCCCTGGCTGATCGCCTTGGGAGGAGTCAAACAGGCCTCACGGTATCACCTACCATCTGCTAAATGAGAGCGGCTGGCAAGAGATCTCCTTACACTGCAGGGAACAGAAAATTGCTCAATTCATTTCCTTGTAGACAGTGGTGAAAATCTCATTCAGGAGAAAAATGGGAGTGTGTGAGTGATCAATCTGATGTCACCCTGATGTACCTAACAGTCCTCACAGATGGCCTTAGTGTAATGAGCTGTCAGTCCTTTTGGGCTACAGTTGTGTGGGACATCTTCTGTTTGTCCCTCCAGAGCCACTCCCTCAACCCTCTCCACCCTGCTTCCTGTCCTTGGAGGCTGGCCATTGTGGACCACACTGACGGGCTTCTGCCCTCTGGAGTCTGGTGTGGTTCAGCCAATCAGAAGCCCTGGCAGGAGATTGGAGGGAGGAAGGGAAATGAGGATGGAGAATTACTTTCCTCCTCTTCCTGCGAGGTCACCTCCAGCTAGCCATGTCCCTTGACACAAAGTCACTGCTTCTCACATGGAGGTCTAGGTGGGTTTTTTGTTTTCCCCTGGAATTTTTTTTATTTCAGAATATTATGAAGATACAAATGTTTTGGCTACATGAATTGCTTTTGTACAGTTTGAGTCACAGTTATAAGTGTGCCCATCACCAGATAGCATCTATTGTACCTGTTAGGTGTGATTTTACACATCCCCTCATCCCTCCTCCCACCTGCTTGATTTCCATTGAGTTTTACTCCCATAGGTACACATGAGTGTTGATTGATTAGTTCCAATTTAATAGTGGGTACATGTGGTGCTCTAAATGACTCTCTCCTTCAGGGTTTGCACACTCTTCCTCCCCTTATCCCTTTGGGCTTAAGGGTGGTGATTTTTCTGCTCTTATTAACCCTGGGGTGTTGTGCCATCACTGTGGCTTCCCTATGTGCTGTCTACACCTTTGTAAATAATCCTTTTGTAAACAAACTATCCCTGAATTATCCTGAGTGTGCTATCTTCTTTATTTGGGGATTCTAATTCAGGCACTAGTCATCACCTTGTTTTAAAGTAAGATCCAGCTACCGTTCCCAGGAGATGACCTGTGTTGACTAGGGAGAGAATTCCATATCAAGCCTGTCCTTCTCAATATGCCCCTTTCTTGCTGTATCCCCCTTATTTATCCCCTCTTGGGAGCTTTGCTGAGGTGGAATGGGTCTGACTCATCTTCCTTGCCATGGAGAAATGCATGTATCAAAAGTGGCAGATAATTGTGAATTGAGGGCACTTGGGCATCTGGTCAACCTCAGTCTCTTTTCTATCTTGTGAACTTTATGGGGCCTCCTTTGGTTTCCTGACATGAGCTGAGTTTCACAGAAGCAACCTCGAAAGCCATTAATTATAGTAGTTTTATAACTAACTCTAACCCTATACCCACTCTCAATAGTTAGAAGAACTGTGCCCTTGAGACATGGAGACATGATCGGTTCAAATATAAGCCCTTATTAGAGTTGGTAGAAAGAGTTGGTAAGTTCAGGAATTAATCTCAAATTCATAATTCTTGAACTTTTCTTACTTGACATTTTCTTGTTTTTGTCTTACAATAAAAACTAGATAGTAAGCTCTTTGGGGACAGGAAATATACTTTTGTAAAATTAATTAATTAATTTTTTATTTACAAGTATTTATTTGGCCCCTGCTGTGAGTTAGGCACTAAGCCAGAGAATGGAGATGCAATGGTTACCAAGAAAGATAAGGTCACTGTAATCAAAGAACATATAGTGTAGCCCAGGGTAAATATGGCTGCAAGCTGGTTGCCTGTTTTGTTAATAAAGTTTTATTGGAATGCAGACATGCTCAGTTGCCTATGTAATATATATGATTCCTTTCCAACTACAAGGTTGAGTTGAGCAGTTGTGACACAGATTGAATATCTTGCAAAGCCTGTAATACTACATATCCCTTTACAGAAAGTTTGCTGACTCCTGGCCTAGGCATATACCTTCCTTATTACCTGGAACAGAGATAGGTACAATTATTATTTTCTACAAATACTTTATGATTAGATCAACAGATTATTTGCAGCTGAAAAGCATCGCCATTGTCCTGTTAGTAGGAGATAATACTTAGCAGATTATTTTTAAGCTTTGCATTTTAAAGAATTTGCTGAAATTTCTGGATGCTGTTGACATACAAATAATTTTCTTGCTCTTTTTTGATGGATCAGTGTGAATTCAATACACCTGTGCAACTGTGCAGAAGTTTCAAAGGAGAAAATATTCCAATGCATGGGGTAGAGGGAAAGGATTGAATAGAACCTTGATTGCTCCCATTCTAGGATGTGTCATCTGGTTTTCTGCTGCTCTTAGCCTTCTCTAAATGCACTTCTGCTGTGAATTTCTTTCCAACTCTTTGCTCATAAATGAGTGAAGAAAAAGCAATGAACTCAGAAGTCCCTTTTAACCATTGCCCTCTTGTTGGTATTTAACAGCATGAATTTAACAGCTGTGGGATTCTCTCGGATTGAGGAAGAGTTAGAATGAAAAGGGCAAAGCCATGTGATGGTCAAGCCATGTCCATCCTCCATCTAACATCTCCGAATAACACCCAGGATAATGCTTAAATAAAGTTGGTGCGAGCTGCTCTCTCCGACTCCTTGTAGGTTTAGGATCCTTATCTTGTTCTGGGAACTCTTACTGAGTATTATTAAAATTTGAAAGAAAAGAAATGCAACTGATTCTCCAGATAAGTAGGTTTTTTAAATTAAAGTTAGAATTCTAATGAAAGAAGCCATGTCATTCCCCGAAGATAAGGGTAGGGCAATGTTGTAGATATTCTTGGGAACAAAAAGAAAAAAACAAAGACAGCAGATCTAGGCACATCTGTAGGAAAAGCTGACAATTGTTACTTTGTTTTACTCAGTGCCTAAAGCTGGTTTATAAATCCTCCTTGGTACCATGAATGCAAAATATCATGAGTAGAAATTACTCTAATCCAAGGTAGACATAAAACCTTTGATTATCTCACTTTATTTGAATAATCAATTCAATCTGGAAGGAATTCAGAAAGGCCCTCCTGTGTCCTCGGGACTTTGATCATCCTAAGAAAATATAGCAATGATGAAGTCAATGATACTTTCCTCAGAGGATTTACAAACTAGAAGAGAAGTGTATAAAAATGGGTCTATATAAATAAAATGGTAGTATAATTTAATTGTCACAAATAGTTTAAATGGGCTGAAAAACCCAGAGGAAGACAGAATTAATGAGAGATGGAAATAATGCAAAACATTTTTTGGTATTGGACTAAGGCCTTGGAATACTAAGAACAGAGGAGGATATTCCGGTAGATGTAATAATGTGAACAAAGGTAAGGACTTAGGTCAAACAGTCATATGTGGTTGGATTACAGACAACCAGCTGCTTGGTAAAGAGATAGGAAAGGTCACCCTGGATTTCAAACATCACCAAAAAAAGTTTGGACTTTAATTTGTAGACAATGGAGGGCCATTAAGGACCTGAGGACTGGATTGGCATACTTGAAACCTCTCTGTAAGACTGAGATGGCAGCTATGTATATGACTGAAGAGATGAGAAATCGGAGGCCACTTAGATGGGAATTATAATACTTCAGGTGAGGATGACTGTGGTTGTAGGAATGGATTTGTAGTGAGATGCATGAGGCAGGCCTGGCACCTGTCAGAATATGAGTGAAGGCGAATACGAGGGCAAGTTACTTAGTGTCTGATTATGTGGAATTGATTTACAGAGAGGGCTGCAATATAGAGAGACATGCAGTAATATGTATCCGAATTCTGATTGCAGCCAAGACGGACATGCACATGACAATGCATTTGTCCAAAAAGAAACATATTTCCAGAACTTCTATATTGATCTGTGTCTATTAGACCATTTAGGACCTAATTGAAAGATGCTGCTCTGCCAAGAAAAATGTTTGAGCCACATAAACATATCTTGCTTATATTTGTGAAGCAATTATAGTATAAGTGATTGTAGAAAAATGGTAGAAAAAAGGTAATGTCTTTTAAGCCTTTGTTATCCACTAAATATTCCAGTACAGTGCTAGGCATACAGTAAGTGACACTATATGGGTGCAGAATAAATTCCCCAGATAGACAACCTCTGAAACAATAGGTCATGTACACATGAAAGCCAACTTCCTAGAATGATGAGCTGTGGAGAGAAGAGGTCTGGGAGATCTCTAAGGTCGCAGAGATATCCATTGGGTTCATCTGTACTTATGCCAAAAGAATTCTTTAAAAAGGCCCAAATTTAAGAAACATTGTGAAAGAGAAGAGGGACTTTCAGGGGATTGGGAATGGGGCTGCCTAGAGGGGCTCATTGAATGATGACATCAAGGCACTTTGGGCAGGCGTGACAAAGTTGGGCAGAGTTGCATGGTGACAGAACTGAGACATAGAAGGGAATGGCACACACAAGGTCAATTCTGGGTGAGTTCAGTCAAAGTGGAAGAATTTGCATTCATCCATGGGTTAATGGGAACACAGTTTGGGACATTAAAGAGTGATAGAATGTGTTAACTAGAGCTCTCCTCACACAGAGCTCTCAGGAGCTCCTTAAAAGAATGTAACTGAAGATTAGGAAACCTTCCAAAATTCAGTCTTTTCCAATACTGCCTGTGAGACTGAAGCTGCTTCACACATATAGGCAAGAAGGTTTGCTTTTACTTCAGGGATACATGCTATATAAAACTTATGTATCTTTAGCACACATATCACTTAATTTTGAAATATTATAAGCATATTAGGAACAAGAAAAGTATGGCTATTATAATTGCTACTATTCAACATCATAATGGAGGTTCTAGACAATGCAATAAGACATGGAAAATAGGTAATGTCTACTAGAAAGAAAAAGATACAGCCGATACTATTTGGATTTATAGGACAATCTAAGTAGTTTTTCAGGCAATCTTCTTTGAATTTCCTATTAAAACTCTTAAGAAAATTTAGCAACATGGACAGATTTTCTTTCTTTCTTCCTTTCTTTTTTCTTTCTTTCTTTCTCTACCTACCTTTCTATATACCAATGATAGTTATAAAATACATCTTCTAATATGAATATGATGAAAACCATAATAATTACTGAGGGACATAAAGGAAGATTTTATAAAATTTTCATGTTTATGGTTGAGAATATTCAATAAATTCCTCATAAATTAGTCTAAAAGTTTAGTTCAATCCCAAACAAATTTCTACAGAACTTGACAAGTTGATTCTTAAATCATTGCAGAATGGAAAATGTATAAGAATAAACTGGTTTTTGAAAAAAAAAGAACATAATGATGATAACGTCATATTATACATCATGATATATTACAAAGCTATGGTATGGGAATGGAAATAGATAAAATGATCAGTGAAACTCAAAAGAATCTGGAGATAAATCAGAGATGAATACATACTAGAGATAGCCTTTCTTATAATTAAAGAGAGAGCTTAGGGCAATTGGTAGCCACCTGTGAAAAAATAAAATTCTATCCATATTTAAAACAGTGTACAAAATAAATTCCAGGTAAATTAAAGATAAAAATGCAAAAAGCACTATTATAAAAAAAGAAACTATAGAAAAGAATTAAAAATAAATATTGGGATAGGGAAGATTTTAAGTTAGAAATTAATTTGGTTCTATATAAATTATCTAACAAAAGACACTATTAACTAAGTTTATAGGCAATAACACGTTACAACTATTTTCTTCCACTCTAGCAGATAAATCTTTAAAATATGTAGAGTTTCTATTAATCAATAAGAATAAAAGACAAAGAGGAAAAGAACTATGAGTAGGCTATTCACGGAAGAAATGCAAATGGCCAAAAATAAATGAAAAGATGCAAAACATCACTAATGGTTGGAGAAATGCAAATTAAATAACAATGAAACACCAGTTTTTTCCCCATAAATTTGGAAGATGAAGAGAGAGGATGAGGGGAAGAAGATGATGATGAAGACTTCTATTCACTGTTGTTGGTATGATACTGATACAGGCTATTCTAGAGAAAAATTTCACAGTGTTTATCAAAATTTTGCATGCATATTCTCTTTTTGGCAATTTTAAGTATTTTCCCTAAGAAAAAATATTCCCATATGTAAAGAAAAAATGAACATTGCAATGTTGCTAGTTATAGTTACAAAGTAAACATAACTAAATGTCCATCAGTAAGGTACAGTTGAATGAAGTATGCCACATGCATACTATGAAATATTATGCAGCAATGAAAAAGAATGAGGTAATCTGTATGTACTGAAAGAAAAAGGTCTCTTAGACATATTGTCATTTGACAAAAAAAAATTTACAAAAACATACACAATACTGTTGTGTAAAACAAACAAAACAAAAATTATAATTCTAAATTTAAACATATATATATTTATATTTAAACATATATACGTAAGTATATAGACATATGTACACCAAACTGCATGGAGTTCTTACATTTGGGGAAGGCTGTGAGATTTGTGTGACAAAGGGGATCTTTTTGTAGAATTATTTATTTACTTGAAGTTTTACAAGAATGTCCAAATTGATTAATTGTATCATTAACAATAATAAATGAATTGAAAACTAAAATGAACCAAAATCCAAACATACAGGATTATGGCTCATGTCTAAAGAAGATTGATCTAACTACTTTGCTTATATTAAGTAATTATATGTCCCTTCTTCTAACAAACTTCTTATTTCCCTTTTAGGATTTATCCTTGGAAATGTCAATGCCTGAGACCCATTCCTTAGCTAATTAGGCACATAGTTCTGAGTATACAATTACTTTAAGGGATAACAGATGTTGCATCTAACGTCCAAGCCTTGGCTAATGTGTAGATCATTAACTTACGTCTGACTCATACTAAATTTTGTGAAGATATGAGGGCCCTTCTTTGTTCAAGTGCTAAAAATGTCAGTTCTTCAATGATGTGAATGTATTGGCTTGCACTAGCTTTTCTCCAGATTTTTACATTATCCTGAGTTCTCTACATAATATAGATCACATCACTGACTAGAATCTAGGCTTTAACCATAAACAATGGATAAGAATTGAACTTTTAATAACATAATTAAACAAATAAGCCAGAATGGACACACACACACACACACACACACACACACACAACTATTTTTGCTCAGCCTTATATTTTCTCTGCAAAACAGAATATAAAAATTGTGGAAAATCAATTATGGCAAAGCTTAGCTGAGTAAAAAGTTATTTTTACATAGACGTTTATTCTAAAACATCTTGGTGGGTCACCTCCCAAGTCCCCTTTCTATGGACTTCATCAGAACCAGTAAACTGGGAACAAATTATGTCCAGGGCTTTGCTTTTATAGTCTGTCTTTGAAAAATCTGGGGTTTGAATTTTAAAACAAAAGTCAAGTCAACTGCCTGAGTTTGCCATGTCTTTGTGTCCAGCACAAGGTCTCCACAAGTTCAATTTGGTTCAGCAAACGTCACTGAGCACCTGCTAGGTCTCAGCAGAATACTAGGTTCTGGGGTGTCGGAGTGAGTCTGACTAAGCCTTTTCCTTGGGCTGCTTGCAGTCTCATCATCACAAGACAGATTAGAGAGGGGATTACTGAGGTGCATGGACCACCCTACCTGCTCAACTCTTAGGTGTCGGTCACCGTGCTAACCCTGGGCACACAGCAGCATACAAGACTCTCTTGCCCCCGTGGGGTAAGAGTCTAGAGGGGATGAAAATGAAATGTGTTATGATGGCAGTGAAAATAGTGTCCTAGGAGGGACCTATGAGGTGTAGCAAATCTGTCCCTGACAGGGTCAGGAAAGGCTTCTCTGGGGCAGAGAGATTTAAGCCATGCCAGGCTTGAAGGAGGAGTAAAACATTGTAAACCAAGGGACGAGGGGTAAGGAATTCCGGAGGGCATGAGCCTGTGCCATGAGCCTGTGGTAGGCACCTGGGGGCCCCGCCCTACAAAGGCTTACCTTCCTGTCTCCACCTCTTCCCTGCCTGCCCAGAATCCTACAGCGTCTCCTCTTCCCTTGTCTCTGGTGATTGTCCCGACTCTTAAACCCAGCGACAGATGCTGGACTCCCTTCTTGGTTCTCCCTTTTCTATTCTGAGTGACATATGTGTTCCTCCTCCCCCACCTATCACTACCCAAATGACAGCAAAATAACCAACATCATGCTGCATTCAGGCAATTCCTCCTTTTCAGCTGCCTTTCACATGGACGCAACCATGCCCTTGTAAAATCGCAGGCTGCTTATCCTCCTGAGGGTGCCCTGGAGTGCTAAATCATCCACACAGCCCCACTGACGGACCTGGCTTTCAGGAATGACAGCAGTCAGGCAAACCCTCCCCCAGCACCATCTTTTCTCTTGTGGACTAATAGACCATTCTGATTTGCCATTGAATTTGGCATAATCTGCCCTTCTTAAGGGCTACACATCACTAGGGAAAGCTGCTGAGCTTATTGTACAATAATGACCTCTTGGAGTGAATACTAAGAGTGAATACTTGGAGTGAATACTATTATACTAAGAAGTTTTCCAGAATCTTTCCATATATGACAAATAGATCTCCCAAATACCACTCCCACACTCCTTCCATCCCCTAATTAAAACATATAGATGTGTATATGCGCTAGGATTTGGCACCTGCTTCATAATCACGCAGTAATATGACTCAGCTATTTTGGAAGGAGAGTAGGATGGGGAGAAAGTTTGCCCTTGTCGGAGAAAGAAAGGAGAGAGAGAAAAGGGTGTGTGGGGGAAACCTTGCTCTCTCCCTCCTCTGAATGCTAGGAGTTCACTGGGCAAATTTTGTTAGTTTTCTTCTTTTGTGTCAACTAAACATTAAGCTCTTACAGACTGGTGGTTGCACTATACACCTAATTGCTTCCAAATCCCAGCAAACATAAAGCCTTGTGAATAGCAGACCAGTGAACGATTTTTGTCCACACTGTTAAAGAAAGTAGAGAGAAAATTCTTAAATAAAGGAGAGGAAAATGTATATGGTGGGCAGGGGGAGAGTCAAGTGCTGACATTGACAACTTAGGCTTTCCAAATGTGTCAGAATATTTTCTTTTAAAATAAATTGCTAATATTTTTCACCTGTAATTTAACAGCAGGGGAAAAATAAGGAAATATTAACCTAAATTTTGATGTGGGCAAAAGCACTATGGGATGGGCATTTCTGGCTCCCACCTGGGAGCATAAATGGAGATTATTTCCTTTTGCAAGGAAACATTGTTTTGGGGAAGGTACAGAAGGGCAATTCAATCATATTACATTGTTTATGCTTTTTGACCTAGGAATTCCATTTCTAAGATTTATCCTAAGGAAATATTTTTTTAATATTAGTAGTGGAAAAGTATTGACAATCCTAAAATATTTTTCTCAGTATTCTTTGTAATAGGCAATATTAGAAACAACCTAAATGTTCAATTGTGTGGGAATGTTTGAATACACCAGGGAACATTCACTTGATTATAAATTGTGTAGCAGAGTGGGGTTAATAGATCCCAGGTAGTGAATTCCACAACCACCACCATCTGTTCTAGGTTACATGGCCTGAGTGAAGTTGCTTCCTGCTTATGTTTCTTTATCTGTAAAATGGGTATAAAAGCTCATGCCTTGTTAGGCTAATAAGTTCATTGTGGTATCTACAGAAGACTTCTAGCACTGTGCCTGGACTATGGTGGACATTTCATAGCTCTACTATTATAAAGCTGTTAAATATTCATGAAGTTGTGTAAAAATAAGGAGGAAGGCTTATGCTATCTTAAATGTGAAACACCATAGAATTCCACATTAAAAAATATCAATTTTTAAGCAGGAAAAAAAAAAGACTGAAGGATATACGAAAATTGAACAAAAATGTATTATTAATAGAACTAGAGTGATGTGAGCTTCTTTTACATCTTCTGTATTTTCTGAAATTTCTTTAATGAGTATACACAATTTTTAAAATACAGAAAAACTTAATTTATTGACAATAATCTATTCCTACATTTCCTTGCCCTTTTGATCTTTCTGGGTATGCACGAAATCAGCACTATAGATAGAAAGAAAAGATCAACTGTCGGGATCTATTATGGGTGGTAGATAAACAAAAAATTGAAAATTGAGAGATGTGAGTCTTTTCCTGCTTTGTGACCTTGGGAAATTCACTCAACTTCTCTGACCTCTATTTCTTTGTGGAAACAAGAATAATGATACATGAGTGATCATGTCACAAACCTACAAGAATGTCATGCAAGATCGAATAAAGACTTTTAAAAATGGAAAATGCTTTACAGACGTTCATTACCTTCCTATTCCCGGCTGTCACCTCTTCAAAGGTTGACTCCTGCCCCTTTTATCACGTGTTCTGCTGACAAAGCCAACTGGGTTGGAAACCACGATCCGTCATGAACCACACCCACTTTCATCCTTATTTCATTTCTTGTCTCTACCCCTTATAAAGAAAATCAATACATGGATCTCACATAGCATTTGTTTTCTCTTTTTTCTTCTTTTTAAATGAATTTCAACCAGAAACATCTGTTGTCAGATTAGGAGTGACTAAGCTTGATGTGATTTTCTCAGTTTAGATATTTAGGATCATCAGCTCTTGCTCTCATTAACTTGCTGCCAACTGGTCTTGCAAACCAAATCAAAGGGGCAGAAAAAGGAAAGAATGCCAAATGCCCCAACAGCCAAAGGAAGACATTACTCATGAGCTCAGACCTGTCCAGGCAGGAAATTGCATTTGTGTGGTGGGTGAAGCAGTCAATAGCACACTAGATTATTATACCATCATTTTCAAATGTTAGGCTATCCTTCCATGCCAAAAGCTATCAAAGAAGAAATCTTGAAATGTTGGTTATCTGTATAGCCAGACACATAGCTTTGTTCATAAGAAAATATTTATTTTTATTTTTTAAAGGACTTCTCACTACCACCTCACATATATCACACTTTGGGGGACTCTGAGTATTATGTTTTCATTTCCTTTGCCTGGCACATCTGCCTCCCCTGCATACCTCTGTTTGCATGAATTCTCACTCTTTATCCAGGTGAATTCACTGATGCTGGTTTCTCCTGAAGTCGTATCTACATCCTTTATTTCTGTGCCTCCTCAGTGAGACAGAAGGTCTGAACTTTTCTAAATTTTACTTAATGAGTAAGTGTAACTTTTAAAACAGGAAAAAAAATCTTATCAAAAAAGTAGTTGTGTATATATACATACCCATATGTATGTATTATTTATACCTATATAAATGTCTCTAAATTATCACTTAGAAAAGAGGCAGTTATTTCATCCTTGAGGCCTTAATGAAGTCTCTCATGTTAAGACATCTGTCCTCCTCCCAGTTATGCTATTTTGAATAATAAAGGATTGCTTGGGGAAGACAGTGCATCTCAATGTTGGCTGCACATTGGGACCACCTAGAGAACTTTGAAAAATCCCAATGCTCAGGCTGCATACCAGGTCATTAAATCAGAATCTCTGGGAGTGGATCCAGGCATCAGTGCTTTAAAAATACTCTCTAGGTGATTCCGACATACAATTAGATCTAAGAATCATTGTGTTAATCTGAAACAAACTTAATCGATGCTAGATGTCCATAAAGTTTGTCTGACAGAGGCAGGAATTCAACACAGATTTAGTGAGTATTTCTGGGGAGGAAAGACTTCATCATTGCAAACGGTATGCATCATTATATAAAAAATTTAAAAATCACTTTAAAAAGATACATAGTCATTATAAGCTGGGAGAATCTCATATATCTATCTACAGGGTAAATGAGAAACACATTCATATATGCTGCTAGTGCGTTCGTTCAGCGGCCCGGGCTAAAATTTCCAGTGACAGAACTATGCATAAAATCAAAAAGTGCTGTAGTTGAAACAACTTAGTCAGCCATGAATATGGTGTGCAGGGAAACTTTTTTAGATGATTCAAAAAAGGGAGTCCAGTAGTGATTCAGACACTGACGTCAAAGGCGTACGTGAAAAGTTTGAATAAAATTGTTCTAGGAAACTTGAGTGTAGAAAAAGCAATATTTCCACATCAACGTGTTAGGTAACCTTTAATTGAAGTATATGCTGTAATTTGTAATTAAATTAAGATGTAAAATACTGATCATTTCAAACACAACTCGACACATTTATAGATTGAAATTCATCAAAAAGATTTATGTCAGTGGGAAAATGCTTTATATTTGGGGACCCTTATTTTGTTGCATTTATGTTATTTTTCTTTCTTCACTTGCTAAAATTAAGCTCCTTAAGGGCAAAGACTATCTCTTATTGATTTGTTTTTAAACATGCCCCAGCATAGGTTCAGGTTTTGTGGGAACAGAAGCACACACCTTTTGGGTAGATCTTTGTGCAGAGAAAGATCAGACTGATGAGGGCACTGCCAAGACCCCTTCCGCGGCTGTGAAGTGAGGGGCCCTGAGGCTTAAGCTTCATGCATTTCAGGAGAAATTCACTTTCATATTCACTGTACTGCCTAGCGTCCATGGCTGGCTAAGACATCAATATTTCTTAAGTTTCATTGCTCTCCTTAGTCAAATAGTCTGTGAGATCCTAAGATGATTCAGAGCATCCTTTGTTGGTCTCTATTTTCTAAGAAAGCAGAGGCCATTTCCTGCTTTGGAGTGGAGTGGTCAGTTGGCATAATGCCCATAGAGCATTAGAAGGCAAAGATGCCTTCAATTTAACTACTGAAATTTGAGATAGAACAAATGCAAGCACCACATCTGAGGGACAGATGTGGCAAATCATGTTTGGGCCATCGAGTTCCTAAAATGGAGGTGGGAAGGTAGGAAGCACCTGGCAATACCAAAGTAATATGGGCTAGCAGTAATATGGGCTTCCCTGTCTGGAGATTCCTATCTCTTGCAGAGCCAAAAGGACCTATTTAAGAACAGTTTAGGACTCTAACTGTTTGGACCACTGAATTCTGTGTGGACTCCTTGCAGGCAATGGTATTATCCCATTTAGCTGGTGTCCCTGGCACATGTTTCACACTGTCTAGCTGGGGCTAGAACCCTTATTGAATTTGTACGGACACTTTAATGCAGTCAGTACGAACAATCAGCTTCCACATTTCAGCAGGGCACATGAAATTAACAGTTAGGCACTCTTTTCCATACTCTCTCTTCAACCCAGAATTCCGCTGATGAGGTTGGAGGTGGCAGGGAAGATAGCCTGAGAGGGGGCTAGAGCCCAGGTAGGAGTCTAGCCAGACTCCAAACTTAGAGATACTGGATCCTGCCACATTTTGGGGGAAGAATTGGCTGAAACTTCAAGAAAGTTCTTTCACTTGACAATTTGACACTTGGAGTCTCTTGGCTTTTGGGTAGAGCTTTAAATTTCTGACTCAATCCACTGGAAGTGTAAGAAAAGAAAACTTGCCACTGTTTCATATTAATAGAAGTTCACCCAAAGTTAGCACCAGAAGCCTCTTAAAGGTGACTAAGGATTCATTTTGAAGATGAAAGCGACGGAGGTGACGACTCAAGCAGTCCTGGAGAGAAGAAAAGGAGCAGCTGAGAAATAGCAGCACTGGAAGAAAGAAAGATCAAAACACACTGTGTGGAGGGCAGCAGGAGGCATCGATGACATCAGATCCTAGGACCCTCCTGACATTTCCCAAAGCACAGCATCCTTGTGGGAAGAATCCTTTTGAGAACATCAGTGTGAAAAAAACACAAGAACATGAGTGTTCTCTGTGCGGAGGAAAAAGGAAAAACTTTAGGGAGATCCATGATATAGAACTTCCATCCCAAGATTGTAATTCTGGTGCATGCACAAGGAGCAGCAGCGGCTTAAGTAGGGGTTGGGGAGTGGGGTGGTGGGGTGAGATCTGAGCTCTATTTCAGTCCCAGGTTTAGAACAATTTTTTTTTAGTAACTCTCTAGCAAGGATGGTTTTGGGGGAACTTCCATGGTCTTCTGGAAGGTGAATTAAAAAAAGAAAAATTCAGGCACTAGAGATTTCACATACATCTAACTCATCTGATCTGGTGGGGGACCCTCGATGAATTCTAAAATCTTGCTCTCGTAAAACTTCAATGACAGTGACAGCTGCTTCAAAACCCTTAGTGACATTTCCTGGAACACAGACTTCACTCTGAGTTTAAATTTCACTTGACACATTTTAGGCCTGGTGTTTTTAAATGAGGGAGGAAAAAAAACATGTTATTAAATATTACTGCAACATTTCACTTTGCTTAATGGCCAATAAAATGACACAATGTGTTCCAGAGGCTCAACCTTCCGGTTTGACCATCTGGCCTTATGAATATACCCAATTTCTCTCATCTTTTGCTGGCTTTCCCTCTACTGCCTACTGGTGAGTAGTTGGCTGTCAGCATAACCAGCTTCTGCCTGAAACTTTCTTAAAGGACATGTCCTGATACATATCCAACAATACTTTGAGAGTTAAAAAAAATAAAAGCCAAAATAGAAGAACTTCCAGCCAGTCAAGAGTGTCAGCCTTCCTGTTATGGCTTGAAAAACACATCAAGAATATTGGCATTTCTTATTCAAATAAAATGCTCAAAAGAAATAGCTACTCACTTCTTTTCCTACAACATTCTGGATTTAACATTTAGGGAGGAGCGCTGACCTCTTAAAAAAGAGAGGCTTGAACCACTAAAGAGGAAAAATGCTATTGAAAATCCAGAAAAAGTTATAGAAATGTCAAGTCTGTCCTATTTAAACTGATGGAATCTCAGAATTTCCAGAGAAGGCTGGCAACTGAAAAGACAATGAGTCACCATATAGAACATTTATAGACCATCTCACCCCAGAGGATGAAACATACGAATATAGAAACAGTCGCTTTGAGGGTTCAAGCCAAAAATGCTTCCCAATTTTCCCTTTTCCTCTCATGATAAGAACACTTTTGCCATTTTATCTTATACCTTTTTAGAGTCTTATAAAAACAATTGGAAGAAGTAGATAGCAAATACATAACAACTTTTGCCAGAAACTCCTCTAGATTGTTTGCTTTAAAACACACACACACACACACACACACACACACACACACACACGATGCAATTTCCACTTGGCTACGGTGAAGTAATTCTTACCAGATCAGTCTTCCTACTATGAACAACCAATACAAATGAAATGAAATATACAACACAACTGTTTTCAGGCATTGAATCAACAGGCAGAGAAAGCTGCAATCCCTGAGATAAGGGAAACTCAACTCACAAGTACAGCCCCATAATCATTCAGGGTTCTACCCAGGTACGATTTTCTGACCTCAACACTGTGACCTAGAGTCCAAGCAGAGTGCGTTTGTCCCACTGAGCAAAGGAGGCAGAGATCAGAATTCAGGGCAGCTAAAAGAGCCAGATTCTATAGGGTAAGGCACCAGAGAGGAGAAAGCTGAACATGGGGGTGTACAGGAGTTCCTTGGTATCCTTGGTTGAGAGGTAGACTGTGCAAGTACAAGGTGACATTAGGTGGAAAAGCAGATGAGAAAGTGGATATTAACAGCATTGAGAATGGAATCGTTCTTAGAGACTTAATCAGTGCTGGGGGACATTGGAAGTCCAGTTCAGCTAGAGTGGAGACACCTCCCTAACACTCCAGAATCTACATAAGACATCAAAAATTCCTTACTTTAAAAGTAAGCACTGCATTTTTAGAAAAAGGCCTGCTCTAGACCTGCCCAAATATATTCTAAAATCAAAGACTGAAGTAAAATCAACAGAGCATCAAGGACTTTTGAGATAGTATTGGGAACCTTATCAAACATGTAATTAGAATCTCAGAAGGAGAAAAGAGCAAAAAAAAGAAAAAAAGCAGAAAAATGTTCAAAACTTAATGACCAAATATTTCCTACATTTGATGAAAACATGAACTTACAGATGCAAGGTGTTCAGTGAATCCACAACAGGAAAAATGCAAAGAAAACCACACCTAGCCAAATCAAACAGAAGGAATTCAAAAATAAGGAAACAAAGTGTCTTGTAAGTGGACAAAGCACAATGCATACAGGAGAACTCACAATGATAGTGTACTTCATCAGAAACAGTGGAAGTCAGGAGACGATGGAATGATATTTTTTAAATGCTAAAAGAAAAATAAAAACCTGACATGCTAAATTCTATATATAGAGAAAATATACTTCATAAACATGAAAATGAAAACTGATACAATTCATCACCACCAGACCTGAATTATAAGAAAGGCTAACAGGTATTTTTCAGGCTGAAGTGATCTAATACCAGACAGAAATGTGGCTATGTGGGAAGGAAAGAAGAAAACTGGAAATGGTAAATAATTAGGTAAATATATGACTATTTCTCTTATAATGTCCTTGAAAGGCATCTGACTCTTTTAAGAAAAAAAATAATGACGTTGTAATTTGATGTTCATAATGTATTTAGAAATAAAATATGTGGGAAGGAAAGAAGAAAACTGGAAATGGTAAATAATTAAGTAAATATATGACTATTTCTCTTATAATGTCCTTGAAAGGCATCTGATTCTTTTAAGAAAAAAAATAATGACGTTGTAATTTGATGTTCATAATGTATTTAGAAATAAAATATATGACAAAAATAGCACAAAAGATGTGGGGTT
Organism: Propithecus coquereli; assembly: GCF_000956105.1. NCBI lineage: Eukaryota > Metazoa > Chordata > Mammalia > Primates > Indriidae > Propithecus > Propithecus coquereli. Next base: position 4,653,816 of record NW_012154618.1, on the reverse strand, counting down.
GGGTAAATATAATTACATGATCTTGCAGTATGAAATGGGAATTGGAAAAAGAAAATGAAAATTGTCAGGTGTGAAGTATGAAGAGGTACAATATCGATTTATAATTAAGCATTGATAGATCAAAGTTGTATATTTTAACCCCAAATTATTCAATAAAAATAATATTATAGCTTTAAAAAAAGAGCTTATAAAATGGTTCACTAAAATATTTGATTAAGAAAAAAGAGGCAGAAAAGAGCTAAAAGAGGAACAAAATACACATTGGAAAAGTATAAAACAAATAGCAAGATTATAGACTTTAATATTAATAGAACCACATCAATAATTACATTTAATGTAAATGGACTAAAGATTCTAATTAAAATGCAGAGATTGGTAGGCTAGATCAAAAAGCAAGTTTCAATTATATACTGTACATTAGAAACATATTTGTAATATAAATACACAGATAAGTTGGAAGGTAAAGAATGGAAAAAGTCATACCTGACCAAAAGTAAACATAAGAAACCAGGTACAGCTATATTACAATTGAAACAAGTGGTTATCAAGACAATAAGTATTACAAAGCAATGAATGAAGATGGACATTCTATAATGATAAAAGGTATAATTCACCAGGATGATGTAATAATTTTTAAATGTGTATTCAACTAATAACAGAGCGGCAGAAATCATGAAGCTAAAAGTCAAAGAAAAATAAATAAATCCACCATCATAATTGAAGTTAAAACATACTTCTTTTAGGAGTGGTGCCATATTTGATATATAAAGTATGTTAAAAATAGGCAAATGTATTAAAAAAATCTAAATAATGCTATAAACTAACTTGACCCAACTGAGAGATTTATGTAACACTATACTCAACAACTATAGAAAATACATTCTCTACAAATGCACATGAAGTATTCACATAGACCATATACTTGGCCATACAATAGTCCTCAGTGATTTTTAAAAGATAGAAACCTAATAAAGTATGTTCTCTGATCACAAGTGAATTAAATGAGAAATTTGTAACAATACAATATCTAGAAAAATCTCTAAATATTTGTAAATTAAATAATCCATTTGTAAATAACCAATGTTTTAAGTCCCACGAGAAGGTAGGAAATATTTGAAATTGAATAGTACCGAAGATACGACATATCAAAAGGTCAAAATCAACCTGATTCAGGTCATCTATGAAAAACTTACAGTTAACAGCATATAAAAATGGTGAAATATTGAATGCTTTCTCTCTAAGCTTGGAAACAAGGTAAGATTGTTCACTTTTACTACTTCTATTCAACATCGCACTAGAAATCCTAGCCACTTGAATAGTTAAGAAAAAAGAATACAGATTAGAAAGAAATAAAACTGCCTTTATTAACATATAACAGAAATGTAGGAAATCCTATATAATCTTAAAAAGCAGTTATGCGAATGGATGAGTGAATTTAGTAAAGTCACAGGTTCAAGGTCAAAATACAAAAATCAACTGCATTTCCATGTATATTAAAAATAAATAATTAGAAAACAAAATTTAAAAATTTATATTTATAATACCATAAAATATCCAAGGATGTGCAAAAACTCCACATTAAAAATTGCAAACCATTGCTCAGAGAAATTAAAGAAAATGTAAATAAATGGAGAAATATATCATGTCCATGGATTGGATGATATAACATTGTTAAGCGTCAATTCTCCACAAATATCAATACATACATCCGTATCGATTCAACAAAATCATAACCATAATTCTATCAGCCTTTAAAAAAAAGACAAGCTGATTCTAAAAATCATTTGGCAACACAAAAGATCTAGAATAGCCAAAATGATTTTGAGAAAGCAGAATGAGTTGGAGTGCCTACATTTCCTGATTTCAAGGCTTCCTACAAATCTCCAGTAATCAAGGCAGTGTGATTCTGGGTATATATACACATTTAGATGAGTGCACCATAACTGAGATTCCAGAAATAGACCACACATATGGTCAATTGATTTTCAACAAAGACACTAACATAATTCTGTACAGAAAGAAAAAATGGTTTATTCCTATGGTGGGAAGAAATGAACCTCAATCACTCCCTCACATGTTGTAAAGAGATTAATTCAAAATAGAACACAGACTTAAATATAAAAGCTTGACAGCAAAATAGAGGAGAAGTTCAAAAAAATCGTAATGAGCTAAGAAAGCCAGATACGAGAGAGGACACTTACCATTTCACTCATTGAAAGTGAATAACAGCAAAATAACAGGCAAAACAATGGTGATGGGACTCACAACAGTCATTTCCTGTGGGGATAGGCATTGGCTGGAAGGAACCGCAGGGGACTTTCCGAGGTGATGGCTATGTTTTATAACCTAATTGTGGTGGTGGTTGCATAGATTTATATATTTGTCAAAGCTCATTGAATTGCATATTTCAAATGTGAGCTTTTTGGTGCTGGTAGAAAGTTCCCTGTGGAAGAATATGAGTAGATCTTCCTTCCACATGTGTTTTTTGACACTTGTGAGTCCAGCCCACATTGACACCAGAATTCCTGAGAGCAATGAGCTTAATTCTGTGTTCAGGATAGTTTCCCGACACATTGTCAGTGATTATCAACAAGATAGACAGATAGATAGATATATTTTCTTTATAATGATTTTCTTTTATAATGCTAGAACAACAGAACATTGTGAAGAAACTAGTGGCATTTAGCTTATTTGCTATACATTATTGATTAGCATTTACACCTATAAGCTGTGAAATGCAGTTCAATATTTTTATCAGATGTTTTCTATAGCTCTTCGTTGGTAGAAACATAAAGACAGAGAATTATGGTTTAGAAATTCCAATAAAGATATAATCATAGTATATAGTTGCACTGTGATAATAATATGCCCAAAACGATATGAAAGATGGCTATTCTAAGTCACTTTGATACCATAAGAAACTGTGGAAACAAAATGCATTCCAATTGATATCACTATGTGTAACAATGGCATGCCAGGTTGGGGGCGGCCTGAGGGAATTATTGATTCTTCATAATGCCAATATCATCATTTTTCTTCATTGACTTTAACTTTATCACTCACATGTTTACAAATCATTAAAATTAATCTGGACATGAGATCACGGTGGCTGGAATTGTACTGTGCTCAGTGACTGGGCTGTTTGCACTTTGAATGTCAATTCAATTCCCACCAAGGCTTAGGAAGAAGTAGATTTAGTGACAAACCCATCATCTTGGGGACAGACAATGGCAAATGACAGTAACAAATAAGCAATAAAAAGTTCAGTTTAAAAGGTTTCCATTAGCAGAAGAAATGGGAGGAAAAGGACAGGTTGCTTTTTGTTTATTTGAACTGTGCCCAGGTCTCTAAGTACAAGGCAACACAGAGTTCCATAATTGCAAATGACTGATGGTGGCTGAATCTTCAAAAACCAAGTATTCAGGTTGGCTTCAGCAAGGGGGAAGGTCAGATGATTATCTTGGAAATTATTTGGCTCATCTCAAACTCTGTAGCCTGAAAAGCAGGCCTGGATTTCTTTGGGAGAGTGGCTTGCAGCTGAGATTTTTTTTGGCAATCAGAGCTGCAGTTTGGGCTAAGCTGTTCAGATGAAGGAAGATAGAAACTTTCAGAGTTTGTAATGAATAATTCTTCAAAGGCATGTGCTTGGCTTTCAGTGGGGTATGAATGTTTTCATAACTGGTTCTTCGTTAGTTTTGAGGGGATCAAGGCTGGGTGTCCCATTAGGAATGGGGTGGGGGTAAGATCTGGGCTTTGCCCGGGAGCTCGTTTCTCTGCAATGTGTTTTGGACCAGATTCCTAAGACTCTATTATGATTCTCAGAATGTATGTGTTCTGAGAGAAAGGATATCACGGTGAATAAATATGAGAAATGCAACATATGTTTCTCCCTTTTGGCATGTTATAAAATAAATTGGCATGCACAGCGCTCTTTCAGAAATTCTGCTATAAAGAAATCTGTTCCCTTATCTCTTGTCACCATTACTGAAGGCCTCGGTATCTGTAACGATCTTTCATTCGACGCCTGGACTTATGTCCTCATCACCAGTGATCTTTTCCTCTATCCCACCTCATTGTCCCACATTCAAACATATGAACTCCCGATTTCAAGCATGTCACTTTCTGACCACCACCTCCTGACCTTCTAGCTCACCTATCCCATAATACCTACTCCAAAAATTGCACATTTGTGTCGTTATTGGGTAAATGTGGGCTTCGGACCTGGATTGTTGGGCTTAAAATCCCAGCATTAAACAGCTATGGGAGTGCACACGAGGTTTTTCTCTCTGTCCTTCAGCTCACTCCCCTTTAAGAGGCAAACAATAACAATAACAAGTACCTCTCAGGGTTATTGTAATAACCTTATAAGTTAACACATACAAAGTACTCCAAACAGCGCCAAGCACAGTGGCCTTTGCTCAATACCTGTGGAGCCTTCACCAAGCTCTCCAATCCCTCGTGCTAACGTCTCACTCTCCACTGCCTCCCTCTTGCACGTCCTTACGTTCCTCCTTGGCTACCGTAAATTCCATCATACATCCTTACGGTTGGTTCCTTCTAAACATCTTAACTTCCTCCTTCTGTTATTTCCAGTATGCATGTATGTAAGCAGCAAAGCCTCCATCTGGTTACAAATAACCACCTACTTTTTGCTTTCACCAGAGCAACTAGATGTTGCTGGAGAAAACCACCAAGAGGGCTCACTCCTTCCAATTGCAATTTATCACCCAACATCTCTAACGGATCCTTAAACACCACCTGGCAATCCAGCCACACTTTCCCACATTTTAAATGATCTATTTCACGTGTTATTCTTCCTCCTCCCATCTACCACTCCACCATGGACTATTCTTCAAAGAGCTGATGACCTTTCCTCACAGGTCACAGAGAAAGCAAAATCGACCTGAAGGAACTGTGTCTCTTTATCCCCTACCAAATCCAGTGGTTCACCTGCCTCTGTCCTTCTCTGTCTTCTGTCCCTGAAGATCAAGGCCAGCTCCTGCAGCTGGGCTTGCTGGGGTCCCCTTAGGAACCTGGAGCCACATCTGCTTCCTGTCTTTTCTGTAACATCAATTGCTTCCTCTGCGTTGGATCACTGTTGTCATGGAAATGGTCTCTTGGTTTCTCTTTAAAAATAGTTTTAACACTCCCCTCAATCTACATTCTTCTCTAGCCACTGTCCTGTTTCTCTGTGCCCTGTTTTGTACAGGGTACAATGGTACATGGTACACCTGTTTTGTAACTTTCATTATGAAAAATTTCAAACACACACAAATGTAGAACTGCGTAATAAGCCCCCGTGTTCTCACCATATAGACTTAAAATTTTTAACTTTCAGTCATATTTTCTTCATTAGTTTTTCTTTTTTGTTCTAGCACTTTAGAGCAAATATCAGACCTCATAACATTTTAATCCTAAATATTCCAGTTCATGTTTGAGGATAAGGGTATTTTCTTACATAACCATGATAACATTATGGTACTTGACACAATTAACAAAAATTCCTTGATGTCCTCTAATATCCAGTTTACTTAATTATCCCCAAAATATCTTTTTATGTTGGTTAGTTGAACGACAATCCAAATAAGGTTCATGCATTGCATTTGATTTTATTTCTTAAATCTCCTTTGATCCAGAACATATTTTTTCTATGGACTTGTTAAAGATGCAGATTAGTTGTTTGTAAAATGCCACACAGTGTAATTCCTGGGGGAGCTCCATTCTCTCCTCTGCTCTTCCTTCTTGCCCTCCCTGGGCTGGGTTTCCTGCCCCCACACCCCACGAAGACAACTCCATGAGGTTTCTGTTAACACAACCAATGGGCATATCTCTTCCTTCGCTTTACGTGATCTCTCAGCATCCTCTGACAATGGACCACTCTCCACTTTTTGAAACCCTCTCTTCTCTCAGCTTCTGGGATCCATACTCTCCTCTATATTCTCCCACCTCAAGGAGGGCTCCTTCTCAGCTCTTTTCTTCCTTTTCCTGCTATGACTGACCTCAAAATACTGGTGTGACTGAGGGCTCCACCTGGGCCTTTTCTTTTATCTCTGCCCTCTCTGCCTAGCTAATCTCATCCAGGGCCATGATTTTAAACGCCATCTACACACAGTCAACTACAAAATCTGTATCTAGCCCTAATTTCTTCCAAAATTCCCAAGTAAAATTTCTAACTTCTTACCTGAATTTCCATTTACATGTCTAGTGTGTACATCAAATTTAATTTATCAGAAGCAGAACACAACTTTCCTATGTCCTCTCCCCCTAAAATCTTCCTTTTACTCAAGTCTTTCAAATTTTCAGTAAATGATACCACAAAACATCCAGTTTCTTAAGCCAAAAATTCATGCATCATCGTTGTTTCCACTTTCGCCTCTAACTCTCACTTTCAATCCTTTAGCAAGTCTTATTGACTCTACCTCTGAAACAGAGCCCAGCCTGCCCTCTTTTCCCCATTTTCTCAGATACCGCCCCAGCCCAAGGCACCATTCACGCCTCTCAGAGCTTCTACACCCCTCATAGGTATTTCTGGTTCTACTTCTGGCCCTGTTCACTTCATTTTTCCTACAACAACCAGAGTGATCATTTTAAGAATGTAAATGAGAACATGTTATTTCCCTACTTAAAACGCCCCTGCAGCTCCTCTAGCAAACCCATAATAAATCCAGATTCCTTTCTCTGACCACCTCTATAACCTGGTATCCTGCCCATCTCCCTCCAGCCCTCTCTAGCCACAGAGAGCAGGAGTTGGCATGTTGGTGATCATTGACAAGGCTGATGGCAGAACTTTGCACGCCCCTCGCAGAGCCTCAGCTAAGCCGTTTCTGATATACACTCCTGGAACCAACAGACACACCAGTCAGCAGGGGCACAGATGGTGAACTGCAGGCCTCCCAGCAGTGGCAGGCTTTTCCTGCATTGCTTATTATCTCTTAAAAACACTGCTTTAAACAACAAAAAGGGCAATGTTCTTGTTCTTTTTTGGCACCCAGTTCTGTTCTTCTTCACTGAGCTTTTCACAGTTTACGATTATGCAGTCAATGCATGTGTTTCTATGTGTGTGTGTGCATTGCCTGTCTTTTCCATTGGTCTCTGAATTCAAGGAGGAGAAACTTCATGTTGGTTTTGAAGACCACTCTATATGCAGTATGTAGCACAATGTCTGATTGATAAATATTTGCTGAATGAATAAATGCATGAATGTAGTTCTGGGTGACTCAATTAGCATCTTTGCTTTTATTGGGAATCTTGTGTGCACTTGTGCATTCAATAGAAGTAGATGAAGTAGATACAGGGACGTCATTTGTGTGAGCCATTGAAGCGTCAGTGAGATTAGGATTATTTTGGAAGAAAATTTGAGAAATACCACATCTGCTTTTCCTCCATCTCTAAGAACAAAACAAGATGATGTTTCACAGGTGAATACAAGAGTCTGTATTCAGAATGGTCATGGATGCTAAGTACCAAGAGTTTATTTATTTTCTTTTGTTGTTGTTTAACTAGACTCCCGGTGCACATAATTAGATTAATCAGAATCTGTTGCTTGTGACACACTCTCAACATTGATTAATGCCTGGCCCACTTTTATTATTTAATTAGCTAACTTAAACATTTTATTAAGCATGCACAAACCTACCACCAAAAGTAAAAGCTACAACCTTGTCTATAACCACATCTAACCGTACGCCGTCTCCCACCAACCTGTCCCCTGCTTTCTCCAATCCAAATTTTGTGTCCGTCATTCTTTTGCTTTCCTTTCTATATTGTTCTATTAAATATTTATGCATGTATGAAAATGTACCTTTTATTTAAATTGTTTTAAAGTTTATATATGGTGTTTCAGCTGTATGCAATCTTTGGGGGCTTAATTTTTCATTAATACTATATTCCTATGATTCATCCAGATTTCTGCATGTAACTATAGCTCGATTATTTTCACTGTTGTATATTTTATTGTGTGACTATAGGACCATTTATTCATCCACGATTCCATTGATGGACATTGGGCCAATAATATTACCCTCACAAAGCTACCATTTTGGTGTTGTCTTTGATCTCTGGAATGCAGCCCAGTTAATATCTTTTGAGTGTTCATATAGCGAGAAACGTGCTAGGAGTACAGGAGATGCCAGGACAAATAAGGTATGTATCTGTCCTGTGAGGGATCACAATCTGGAAATAGAGACACAGACACCGCAAATACCACAGGAGGCAGAATTTGCTAAATACTGCACAGGTACCACTCATTGGGGTTAGAGCAGGGGTGGATAGGAGAGATTCCATCTAAAGTTCTAGGAGGTGTGTATGTTGGATCATGGTGCATGCAGGTGACTTTGATAAGTGGAAAATGGGGGAAGAATGGAAGCGAGAAGATATTTCAGGGGTGGAAATAATGTGAGAAGTTCAGAGACAGGAAAAAGTAAAAAGAATTAGAAGACAGTGATATCCTAAGGTGGCTGAAGCTTGAGTTACCTGGCACAGAGGCGGCATTTCATGAAGGGAAATTCAGAAAGGGGGAGAGGAAGTAGGGTTCTGGCCCTGGAAATTGCGAAGGTTGGGAGGAGGAGTGGAGCTTTTATTCCGTCTGCAGTTGAGAGTCATTGAAGGAGACAGTGTTGGCAATTTTGGTGGCTCTGAGGGTGAGTGGGTGGGTTTCGATGGGTTTGGGTCTTCCTTTGGATCACTTGCCAACACCCTGAGGAGGGTATGTCTGGTAGTCTGGGAGACTTTGGCCTTCAGTTTCTTTACCCAATGTCTTCCTTGGTATTTTCTACAGAATTTGTGGGCCTGCTTCTTACAGTTAGGTCAGAGACACTGTCTCTGAAGATAGTCTTTTTTTTTTTTTTGAGACAGTCACCCTGGCTAGGGTACCATGGTGTCATCATAGCTCACTGCAACCTCAAACTCCTGGGCTCAAGCGATCCTCCTGCCTCAGACTCCCTAGGAGCTGGGACTACACGCATTCTCACCACCACACCTGGCTAATTTTTTCTATTTTTAGTAGAGACAGGATCTCACTCTTCCTCAGGCTCGTCTAGAAATCCTGATCTTAAGCAATCCTCCTGTCTTGGCCTCCCAGAATGCTAGAATTACAGGTGTGAGCCACCGCGCCTGGCCTGAAGACAGTCTCTGAAGACAGAAACACAGATTTTTGAATGTTCTATGTTGGGTCTAACACAAGGTTTTTGCTCTAAAAATATTACATGTCTTAGCACTTTTCTTACAACTTTTTTTTCCCTAAAAAAAGTGCTAAGGAGGAACAAGAATTTTCTTTCTTGTTTATTTTGAAGATTTCTCTTCCAGAAGAAGATGACTTCAATATGCCTGCCACGTTTCATTGAACAAAGGAAAATAACAAGTGAAGAGAAAATTCAAACCTCTTCCTGCTCCCTCAACACACACAGATACACACAAGCTCACGGTGGACCTACTGTCCAGATGGAGACAAACTGCTTTATTTTCAGAGACATTTGTTTATCTTGTGCAAAAGAGAGAAATATAACCTCCTTTCTCTAAGTGACTCTTGAACATAAATAATTTGGAATCATTTTGAGGCATGCTATATCCCACTCACTGAATTCCTAACCTAATGCCAAGCTCAGTGCAAGGTGCTGAAATGGGGACTAAAAATGTGTCAGGGACAACTTTGGGAAGACCAAGAACAGGGAGAGATCTGCTGCTATGGGATTTAGCCTAAAAGAAGAGAGGAAGTCCAAATCCTAGTGGCTTAACCCTTAATCATCTGGTTCTGTGTGCATCTTCCTTTCTCTATAGCAAAAGCTTTAGTGATGCACTAGTCCAGACAGGTTGGGAGATTTACTCATATACATGCCAAGGGGTTTTCACCACATGTCATACTGAGAAGACGTTGTAATGACAGGAAATTGGAGTTCTTACTTTCCCTCAGGGACTCCATGAATTTTGTAATATAATGATCAATTTTTCTTTTCAAAGAAGTGTAAAATTTTTTTCAACGGAAATTTTACATAGAACCCCAATATATAGACAAAAATGAGCTGCCCCAGGTGGGTATACTGCAGGGGAGGCTGCATGTCTCAGATTCCTGACTTTTTGGTCTTCCTTTTTATTACAGAATTTGTTAATGCCCTTTCATGGAACTCAGAGGTCATGATCCATAGTGGAGGATCCAAAGCAAAACAAAACCAAAGGCTACAAGGGCCAGCTGGGGTGTGCTTGGATGCCCTCACGTGGGCTGAACACTTTTATGCCCAGCCCTTTACATACCTTATTTCACCCAGTCCTCCCACTCACCCTATGACGTGGGCTTTGATAGCCCCATTTCACAGATGAAGGAGCTAAACCAAAGGGAGATTCAGGATTTTACTCATTATTACCTAGTTTTTAATGGTAATAAAGATTCAAATACAAGTCTTTCTGACTTCAAAGCCAGAGCTTGTGTCTGCAAGTTATGTCTAACTCCCAAACTTTAATCCTCCTGGAATGGGCAGTGGTAAGCCCCTTTGTGAGCGTGGAAGACAGAGGATGTTTTTAAGATCAAAATTTACCCTCTTGGTCTCTTTTGTCGCTGAGTAAACCTTATCTATGTCCAGTCTGAAAGCCACTTTATTTGATAAAGAGAAAGTCCAGGCCACACAGATGGGGTATGAGTAGGACACAGGGGAAAAAATAGAGGGAAAGGGAGGCTCTAGGACTCACCCAGGTTTACAAAATCAGCACCAAAAGACATTAGACTTCCTACCTCAATACTTTATTCCTAAGATTGACCGTAGTCCCATGTCTCTGGAATAAAAGCAAATATTTTGCCCACACCAGAGCCTGGTGTCTTATACATGTTGCGGAGATGGAGCCCATGGGAAGCCCTGCAAAGCAGCCTTGCATTAGGGCTGGCATCTGCAGAAAATGCACCAGGGCATGCAAAGCCCAACTCTGTCCAGTTTCTGGTCTCCAGATGCTCAGGTCTGCCAAGAGTGGAAGCTGTTTTCTGACGGGATCCCTCAGCAATGGTACAAATTGAGGCCTCTGGTAAGGCAATCACCTCTAATCAGCGTTTAATAAGACTATATAAGCAGCCTCAGCTTACCTCTGTTTCAAAGAGGCAACTACACATAAACCTCAATTACTCAGACATTTAAAAATCAATTTCAAATAAAATGTCCAGGTGATGGAACTAAAGAGATTAGAAAGATCTGGATGTGTGCACAGGCCTGGCATGCCTTGTCAATGCAATTGAGGTAGGCAGCTCCTGTAATGCAATAAACCTGGCCGACTTTGTGCCCCAGGGGTGAAAGGGGAACAGGTCTTATCTCCCAGCTCCTCACCCGAGGCAGAGGAAGATTCCAAGGACAGAAAGAATAGGACACATCGGTGACTTCTGCACACTCAAGCTGTGTTTGGAATGTTTTCTTCATCTCAATTTATAGCTGGGAAGAGGAAGATTAGCCTCAGGCTACCACTCAGGATCCCTGCCCCAACCTGGCCTCCACCTGCAGCACAAAATCAAATACATTACTATTTCTGTAGATGACCATGACTTTTTGCCAGGCATATCTATTCATCATCCCCATCGACATGCCATAATTTAGGTCAATAAACTTTTATTGAGAATGTTTCATGTGTCAGGCACTGTGCTGGGCAGGTGGGACATAAAAGAGAGGGAGTTCCAGTCTCTGCTTTGATTTACAGAGTCTGGCTCCCTCCAACAGGCTCTTTTACACCTCAAGTCTTAGCCCAGGTGGAGAAGAGAGCGCCCTAGGGCTCGGCTTTAGCCCTTTCCTTTGATTCTGTGAGCTCAACATGCTGCTTCCAATAATTTCCTCTTTTGTTTTCCTTTGCTAAAGCCAGTAGGATTCAAATGTCTGTTACTTACAACCAAAGAAAAACTAATACACAGGATAATACCATCAATAATAGTTATCGTAGCCAGCATTTAATGAACAAATATTAGCTCTAAGTACTATGCTAAATACTTTACTTGGATTATCTTTTTTGATTCACAAAATCACCCTGTGAGGTGAGTATTACTATGATCTTAATTTCCCCATGTTGTAGTTTAACGTACCTTATAGCAGCGTTCCCCAACCTTTTTGGCACCGGGAACCAGTTTCATGGAAGACAATTTTTTCATGGACTGGGGGTGGGGGAAGGTGGAGGGGGGTGCCGTGGTGTGTGTGGGGGTTGGGGAGCTCAGGCAGTGATACACAGCCCGTTTCCTAACAGGCCACCCACAGATACCAGGCTGTGGCCTGGGGTTGAGGCCCATAGCATTATAGGGTTGTCGTGTGAATTAAAGAGGTAAATATTGTAGTGGGCACCAATGGGGTTGGCTATCCAGTACACTGTCCCCATCCTGGGAGTTGCCACCCTCCCCATTCAATACCTCAAAAAGTTAAACACATGACTCCTACAAAACAGAATGAATATGAATAAAAAATCTAATCAACTTATTAATCAATGAGGGGAACAGTAGGGATGGTAAAGCCACATCGAGGAGAATTAGAGGAAGAAAATTTATACAGTTAGTCAAAGGGATACTGAAGTAAATTTGCTAATAGATATAAAACTGGTTAATGTCTTACAGGACAATAAAGATGTAGCCTCTGGGTCTTTTCTACCTCATAGAAATTGACCAGAAGACACATAACTTCAGAGTATCTGGGCTCTAATCAAATAGTAAGTAGCAAATTCAAACACATTCTCCGGCAGTCGGCAAACTTTCTAAAGAGCCAGATAGTAAATATTTTTGGCTTTACTGGTTATAGGATCTCTGTGGAAACTATTTAACCCTAACACCATACCACGAAAATAGCCTTAGATAACACCGAAACAAATGCACGTGGTTGTGTCCAAATAAAACTTTATTTACAAAAACACATGGCTGCCAGTCATAGTGTGTCAACTCCTGTCCTAGCTGATTAAATAATATTTGCGTGGGCCAGTTCATGTCTAAGGGTGACACTGCAGGGCCATGCAGTCATCCTTTCGCTTTATCTCTAATTTTTGGTTCATGTTTCTTAACAACACTAAGGCGCGAATGGAACCTCCTGGATTTGCTGGTGCAGTGTCTTGCCCCATCTCATCTACACGGAAGCAGTGGAGGCTTCACATTTATTCAGATAGACCCCACTCTCGCCCTGCCTACCCTCATCAGAATCGACGGGACCACGGTTGGCACAGGACCCAGTCTCCAAGTTTGGAATGGTACGAAGTTATTCCCGCCTCAGGCTGGTTGCTTTCTTGAGTGGAAGACTTGTAAACTCTGGGGCTGATTTTCTTCTGCCTTATTGGGAAGCGAGGAGGACTTTGAGGTCAGAAGTAACCCTAGTTCACTCCTCACTCACTGCCTCTCTGCACCTCAGTTTATTGTCTATACAGTGAGGGTAATAATGTCCCTACTTCGAGGGGTTGTTATGCAGTTTAAATGTGAATCGGGACTGTGTGTAAAGCTCTCAGCTTGGAGCACAGTGTGCACTGTAGAGATTACTTCTCTTGTCTTTAGGATTCCTTCTTGGTTCCCATCCCAGGTGACATCAATGCTAAATGGCTTTAGCATTGACACAGGAATTATGCTGATGCCACAGCTCTGCCTTCTCTTTGCTTGAGTTCAATGCCCTTTCTCCTCCATGCTGATGTTTTATTTCACTGTTGACATCTAACCTTTGACTTTCATTCAAACTGCTTCCAGTAACTTTGTGCTTTGCAGTGGAGTAAGGATGCTGACTGCTCTGTTTGCTTCTGGGAGCAAGAAAGAGTAGGGGAGCCGAAAGGAGCAGACACTGGCTGAGCAATCATGTGGCAGGGGGCTTTGAATAGATCGTCTTCAATCCTTGCAACCATCCACGATCCTCACTTTATAGATGAGGAAACTGAGGTTTGAGGAGGCTTAAGTTGCCAGCCCAAGATTGTCTTCCTAGAAAGCATTTGGGGCCTGGGATTCCAACCGAGGCCTGAGTGATTGCAAAGATAATGAATGCTTTTATCCGCTATGAAAGAGCACCTCAAAGTGCTCTTCATTTGGCTGCTATTTTGCCTCTGAGTTGCTTCTCTTCCTTTGGCAAAACTGGTCCTGAGTGGCCCAATGAAGGAAAAGAACAAACAAACATGTTTCAGTGCCTAAAATTAAACAAGAAGCTTTTAGCATGATGTGCTCAAATATTTCAGCAGCTCATACCCCATTTGGCATTTCTAAGTAAGTCGATAGGCAATGTCACCACTGTGGGTGTCTCACTTTTTAGGACTGTCTTGCCAGTGTTCACACTAGGCTCCAGAAAATTCTCTGCTCTGACTATGACAAGAATTCAGAAGCCAGAGTCAGATAAAAGCAAGATGCATGGCCAGTTCATTCCAAAAGGTTTATGTCCCACAAAATGCAGCTTCACTCCTTGAGGAGAACACGTCCATATATCTGCTCGCAAAGGATCATGCCCTATAATAGCTGGGACCACGCACTGTGGTGATCTAGAGAAACAACAGGACAGGGAAAAGACAGATGAACTTCTTGTAGAGGATACTTATTTGTAGCTGCTGGACATTGTAACATCCTAGCTATTTTTAAGAAACAGGTAGGTTGAAGTCAGGGCTCCTCTTCCCTCCATCTTCATCACAGATCTTGATCCATAACCCTGTTCCATGGCAGGTAGAGCATAGTCATGCCACCCAAACTGGCCAATCAGATCCTCCCACTGAAGACTTTGAGTCTTAAGCACATGACACATCTATACAGGAGCAGTCAGAGATTAATCCTTACAGCTCTTCTGGAGTCTACGGTCTACCAGCAGAGTGGTGATTCTCCAGGAATATCAAGGCTGGTGGCAGCTGTTCAAAAACACTGTTCCTGACACAGCATGTTTATGGTACCCAGCTTCTCTTGGTTTCTGCCCATTTTCTGAGTTTCGTTTTCCAGATTCTTGTCAATGTTCTGAGCTATCCAACAGTTGTCTAAGAAATTCTTATTCTACTTAAGCCAGATTTGGTTTCCACAGTTGGCAACAGAATACCCTGAGTGATCTGTTTCTCAACGTCTACCTGTAAGGCCTGGACTCCTGCATATAGTACCATCCCTGTTCAAAGGAGGGAACCTCGAACCTCAAAAGAGGTTGTCAGTGTTTCTACTCAATTGGTAGAAAAAGACAAAAGGCCTCAGAACTTTATATATTTAGAATCTTAGCGCTCAGGGCTTATTTTGGCTATCACTCTAATTTTGCCAATCCACTCATCTAAGACAAATGTACGTTACAGGAGTCCAGACAAGGACTTTTCTTCCTGCCTGTCATCAAAAGATAAGTTTTGATAATCTCATATCAATGCCAAGGTTATTTCTTTCACAGGAATGGAAGATTCACAAAATGAACCAGGTCAAAATTCTGCTCCGGTATTCATTAAATAAGTAAACTAAAACCTAGATACATAGGGCTTGCTTTTGTTCCAGCCTGTCCCAGATGTCTTAGTTTCAGCCTAGTCACAAAGCGACAAAGGAAAATGACATTTATTGGACACTCGCATCATCACATTCATTCCTCAAATCTTCATGGTGAGGTAGGTGTTTTTACACCCATTTTTCAGCAGAGGAAAGAGACTCAAACAGACAAAAGGACTTGCTCAGCCACAGTGCCGGTAACTATGAAACCAGGATAAAAAGCAACTCCAAAATCCATGCACTGGCCACTCTTCTAGTTTTGGAAAAACTGAAGCAATTTCTGCTGGTAAATTCAACCACAGATGAGACCATTCTGGCCAAAAAAGAAAGAAAGAATCTACTTTTGTCAAATAATGCAAATACTACAGCCTGGGGGATTGCTTTAATTGAACCACATTTCATTTTGAAAGAATTGCTTTAATGGATATACAGAGTGCCCGGCACATAGTAGGTAGTAAAAATTAATATTGAATTTGATTAAATAATTTCTGACTTGTTAAGAGGGGAAAATAATAATAGATGTATAAATAATAAACTAGACTTGCGTGTGGTATTTTCCATCCTTTTCAATTTGTTTTGTTGCTTGGCAAATATAAAAGTCCAAATTCTTTCTGAGCTGTTTCATAACTGATAGATGAACTCAGCCTAATTGTTGATCCATAGAGAGTGGTTAGAAATACCAATACCCTCAGGGTTAAATTTCCCAACTTTTGTTGTGGAAATATTTAGTCAGCTAATGATCTCTTCTCCCTCCTGCTGTTGGCTTTGGCAGGGATTGTGCCCCTTGTTTTTAAAGAAACAAAAATAATCCTCAAGAAGGACTCATACCTGTCTGAAACTTCCAGAGAGCTAGAATGAGCATGACTTGGAACAACATGGAGGAGAGAATTTGAATGCTTTGCTAACTATAATTAAAGCAAAAGAAAAAAAAAGAGTCTGTAAACACAAGAATGTGAATCCATGATTTATATCGATCATGCAGAAAGAAAAATCATGTGCAGAGACCCAAAGGACTAGTTGAAAAAAAATTTTTTAACCTCTCTCTTTTTTTAGAAGTCTTGCTATGTTGCCCAGGCTAGCCTCAAACTCCTGGGCTCAAGTTATCCTCCCCTTGCCTTAGCTTCCCTAGTAGCTGAGACTACAGGCACGTGTCACTGTGCCCGGCTAGGAAATTTTAAAAATGTGATCTCTGCCAGGTAATATCAAAGTAGTCTAAAGAATTTTCTATTTGAGGACAGCCCCACCCATCCATCTGCCCACCTATCCTCAGTATTGTTGGACTTCTATTGAGGAGAACACAAAGCTGTGAAGACAGGCTGTTTCCTTCAAGGAGTTTAATGGAAGCAATATAATTTATTCTTTGTATATATTTTTAGCTAATATTTATTTAGCATTTACTATGCAACATGCACTATACTTAAAAAATCAGGACAAATATTCCATTTGATTTTCACAACTATCCATGAGAATGTTTTTACCCCTATTTTTCTTTTAGAAAACTGAGGTTCCGAAAAGTTATGTAATGTATATGTACACAGCGAGCTAGTGGCAGAGCTAAGCCTCTAACCAAGTCCCTCTGACTCCAGAGTTAATGGCATGCTTTTAAGTACTTTGTCATAATGTCACTTTATACAAGGCACAAGATCAGAACATGAACCGGGGTTATAGTCCTGTGTCTGGCAAATAGTGATAGTTGTATTTTTAGAATGTGAAAATTGTAATTGATATAAGATGTGAGTGTGTGTCTATTTCCCGGAGGATTAGTGTAAACTCTTGGAGAGGGGATTAAGGAGGAAAAAAATGTATCAAGAAAGGCTTTGTGAATTCTTGGCAGTAAGTTCAATCCTTAAAATAATGGTTAGAAGTTGAATATATTATAGAAGACAACAGCATGAGAAAAGGTGTGGAAAGAAAATGTGTGCTAAGAGTTTATGAAGAAGAGGGTCATGTAGACACGATCACTGAAGAGTATTTATCTTGCACTCAAATAGATCCTTCTTGATTGCCCAAAGCCTAACCATCCACCATCTGAGAGCTGTTTCTTCTGGAGATTAGGGTTTTAGTCTTTATTCTATCAACAACAGAGTGTTCTATTAAACATCAGAACTCCTGGGAGGGGTAATGTACCAAGCAATTTGTTTTCCGCTATGAAATTAGTCAGAGTCCTGGCAGGAAAGAGATGGAACTCCCATGCAGGGACTGTTTTATAGGTGGGCGACATCAAAAGGAACCAACAAGGGCTGGTTAAGTGTCCAGGGGGTAGCAACAGCGAGGTTTCCATGCCCTCTCTCCCCTCTTCTGACAGGGAGTGAGCTGTCTCTGGATCCCCCAAGAGAGCTGTAGCTGCAGCTCGGATTGCAGATATGGAAGAGGGATGCCTACCAGGAATTCACTGGACTTTGAAAGGGGAGCCCAGACCAGCAGAGAAAGAGATGAGAACAAATACACCAACCTGTCTTTCCTCCTGCCTTCCGGGGGCCCAATGACGTCTCCCACCGGCCAGACTCAACAGGAAGCCAGAGGACAAAGCCGCACAGTTGACCCATGCCCAAAGGAGACCCTCCCAGGACACAAAGCAGGTTGGGGAAGAAGAGTGGTGACCAGATCTGGAAAGGCAAATGGAGAATGGCCAGTGCCAGGACTTACAGTGGTAAGGCAGGACAAATGTCATTTGTGACTAATTGCATTTAGAGTATTATAATAAGCTTGCAAATTATTTTATTTTAGTTTTGCAAATTAAAGCAGATTCAACATTATCCTTGCAATAGGTTCCTTTACATACCTGCATTTAGATTTTCTTTTAAGTTTGTGAGAGAAAAGGGTGGTGTTGCAGCTATGGGTTTGGGATTATGCATGCCCCTTCGTCTGCTCATCAGTGTGTGTCTGCTGCGTGACTGGCATCTGTCACATGTGCTGTGTGGCAAAGGTGCAGTCTCCTTGCTTTGAGTCAAGCAGCCAGCCTATGGTGGCAACTGGTAGTTGGTTGGACCCCTTCCCGGCTGTGTGACTGAGCCACTGATAATGGAACAGGAGGGATGGTGTCGAAGCAGGAAGAGGTGTATGTGATCAGAAAATTGAGAAAGGGAACAGGGCAGAAGGAAGAGACAAAATAAAAAATACAATGGAGTTAAGATTTTGCCTACAGCTGGCCCTGTTATGCTAAGGAACCTCTTCCCTCCCCCTCCCAGGCACATGAAGCCGGTTGTAATCAGAGGAAAAGAGGAGCATCTAGCATCACACCTTCTCTGATTCGGGGCAGGGGGTGATCTCACACACACATACACACATCCTCTTTCAGAGTAGATTTTAAAATTAGGACAGTAATGAATCCAAGCTGCTGTTATCATAAGTGGAAGGCAGAGAGGGGGTTGTTTGGGAAACAATTTTCTCCCTTATCTCAGAGTCAGCTTGTTATGTGAAGAGCATGCAGGAGAGAGAGAGTGTGCGTGTGTGTGTGTGTGTGTGTGTGTGTGCACGCACACGTGCAAAAATCTCCCTTTTGGCTCTGAGAACATATGATCCTCAGGGAATTTTGGAAAAGGAAGCCCCAAAGTACTGTTTTTATGTTCATAATTGTCTATTTCCCTATTAAGAAATGGGCTCTCATACATAATTATTGGCTGGAAATTAAGCATCTTCTTGAAAGCATCTTTTGAAACTCTGTCTCTCTTTCTCTGCACACACACGTACACACACACACACACAGAGCCGTATGCATGGTTGTACACATAATGAAACTTGAAGACATATGTACAACACACTGCAGTAAGTTAAATAATGCAAACATATCTTTGGCAAGACTTGAAAAAAAAATGCTAGATTTTTCCCAGAAATAAACAGTTCCATAATAACTGAAGCGAAAAAAAAAATAAACTAAAATTTCCAAGTCCATCTTAGTTACATGGAAAGTCACTAAAGTTTTCTTAAGAAGCTGGTACCAAAATCCTAAATATCCACTCTGAATTCCAACGGTCAACCTTCCATTCCAAGTTGTTACTTATTGGTACAGCATTTCCATTATCCAAATTGAGCAATGACTTATAGATGAACAAGGAATGTAGAATCCGGTATTTGAATTCATCAAGCTGTTTCCAGTAAGTAATCTGAAACTCTGAAAAATGCCAAAAACATAATCACTAGTCCAAATAGCCCTTTTTATTTGTATAAATAAAGATGAAGATCAGTATCTGGTTTATAGGGATTATTTCCTATTATGCTCATATTTTTAATGTTGTGACATGGACTGTAACCGTTGCTTTATACCATTACATTGTCACTGTCACTTGAAACACCCTCGAGAGGAAGGCGGATGATTGACTTGAAATGTACTAGCAAGACAGATGCAGTCTTTCTCTGCATCTGAATACTAGGCCCAAAACTTGACACAGGAGACTGCCGAAAAGTCTCTCCCTGGCTCTTCCTGGGGTTTTCATTCAAATGTGAATGTTTCCAATAGGCTGTCTCCATAGGAAAGAGGCCTAGAAAATTCATCCGAACTTCAAGAGAAAACAAACAAACATGAATTCTTGCTATATCTCTTACTTAAACTCACACTATGAACACAACCAGTTTTGATCCACACACTCTGTAATTTCCCCAGGGTAGGGTAATTTTGTCCCCTCTAGACAACTTGCAGAGTTCTTGAAAGACCCAGGAAGAGTGGACTGCAGTTCAAAATCTCAGGAACCAATGGAAGGGCAGTGGGTCAAAGGAATAGGGGTCTGTAAACACTATGTGAACCAAACCTGGCTCCACACCTTTTCCATTAAGGAAACCTGTCTCGTAACCTGTCTCTTTCAAAACTTGTGACTGCCTTGACTTCTCCTCATCCTCTTTCAAAGGAACTTATTTCTCAAGTCCTTATTGCTGCATTCAACAGCTTACAGTAGATCTCAACTGGTAAGCCATGGCTGCCAGTGAAGCACCATTGGTTGTCCAGCTAACACTCATTTTCCATCTCCCTTCACCAGCAGAAACCATCTCCCACTCTAGAAGCTGAACGTGCCAAGCTGGCTTTCTCAGCTTCCCTTGCAGCTAAGGCATGGGCATGAGATCCCAGCCTGGCCAATAGAGCAAGTCTGTTGATAGGCCCCTGGAAAAGGTTTTCTTCTCCCAGTACAAAGTACGCACACACTTAAGGGTGGTTAAAATTAAGAGACTGACAACACCAAGCATTGGAGAAGATGGGGAGAAACTGGACCTCTTCCACATTGCTGATCAGAGTGTAAAATCCAACCACTTTGGAAACAGTTTGACTGTTTTATATACAGTTTAATATAAACCAATCACCAGACCCAACAACCTCACTCCTAGGTATTTATTCAAGATAAATTAAAACATATGTCTATATAAATATTGCACATATGTACTCAAAGCATAGCATACTCATGATAGCCCAAAACTGGAAACCCAAATGTCCACCAACATTGAATGGGCAAATTATGTTTTTCTACAAAATAGAATACTAGGCATTAATAAAGTGAAACAAAACATTGATATATGCAATATTATGAATGAATCTCATAAACATGCTGAGTGAAAGAAGACAGATACAAAAGTGACTGCCTATAGCTGGGGGTAGGAGAAAGCATTGGCTATAAGTGAGCACAGATGAACTTTTTGGGATGAGGGAAATGTCTTATATCTTGACTGTAGTGGCATTTACATGGGTGCATATACATATTATCAAACTATACACTTGAAATGGGTACATTTACTGTCTCTAAATTTTACTCAATAAAGTTGATTTTTTAAAAAAGAAATATCAATGAAGAATGACTCCTCTTCAGCTAGATGCTATTCTCTACCTAGAATGCTTGAAACTTGGGTGACCATCTTGGGATCATGAGAGACCATCCTATGACAGATCCAGCGTAGACGAAGTAGAAAAATGGCACATGCTCAGTTCTTGATGAGAGGAAGGCAGGACAGTGTGGGGGCTGAGAGCGTGGGTTCTGCAGGCAGATTGCCAAGTTCAGAGCCCTCTTACCACTTACTATCTGCATGACCTGGAGAAGTCCATTCACCATTTTGTGCCTCAGTTTTCTCATCTGTAAAATGAGTATGATAAGAATACCATCTACCCTCATAGGGCTTTTAGAAGGAATAAATCAGTTAAATTGTAAATTCTATGATGGCAGAAATATTTCTTTTCTTTCATCATTTTTACTTTTATGCACTGATATAATTCAAGTACAAGGAATAATACCTGGAACCAATAAGACCTTAATAAATGTTTGTCAACAAATGAAAGAATACAAACAAAATATGTTAGAAGAGTGTCTCACACTTGACAAAGTGAGTGCTATATGTGGTTGTCATTTCTGCTATTGTTGTGCAGCTGCAGATGCAACCCAAGATCCACTCTGTTTCTAGCTAGCTTCTTTTGAGACAGAGTCTCCACTGTGTTGCCCTGGGTAGAGTGCAGTGGCATCATCACAACTCACTGCAATCTCAAACTCCTGGGCTCAAGGGATCCTCCTGCCTCAGCCTTCCAAGTAGCTGGGACTATAGGCACATGCCACAATACCCAGTTAATTTTTCTACTTTTTTAGTAGAGACGGGGTCTCAGCTCTTGCTCAGGCTGGTCTCAAACTCTGGGGCTCAAACTATCCCTCTGCCTCGGCCCCCCAGAGTGCTAGGATTACGGGCGTGAGGCACCAAGGGCCTGTTTCTAGCTTTCGTGTTATGTAAACATGAAATGTTTTGTTTCAGAAGTCATTTTTAATTTGCTATTCTGGAGGACCATCAAACTATAGCCTATAGGCCCAATCTGGCTTGTGGTCTTCTTTTGTATGGCCCACAAGCTAAGAATGATTTTTATGTTTATAAAAGATCGTTGAAGAGTAGGAATGTTTTTAAAAGATTGTTGAAGGAAGAGGAGGAGGAAGAAGAAAGGAAAAAGAGGAAGAGGAGGAGGGAGAAGAAACAATAGAGACTGACCTGTAAAGTTTTACTGATATTTACTATCTGGAAAAAGTTTGCCAACCCCTATGTTATTCTACTCATGCAGCCCAAAGCATCCTTATACTTTGATCAGTGTATAAAATTAATTTTTTTGTTTCAATGTACATATTACAGCAATGTCCATCAGACAGAAGGTTGAACTTAAGAAGTCCCGTGAATGAAGTGGAATGTTGCACACCTGCCTCTGAGTCAGAGGAACGTAAGGGCAAGCTAGCATCAAGGATCATGCAGTTAATGGGACATGTGAGAATGCTCTTCATGCATGTCTAACTAATATTGGTCAGAGAGGTACACAGTACAATCTAACCCAGCTCTGAGGGCATCCAAGGGAATTGTGAGATTTTAGAGACATTGTGAGGCTTTGTAATTATGTTAAAAATCTCAGTGTTTTAGTTTTAATAAATATTTCAGTATTTTAATTCTTTTGTACATGATGCCTAAAATTCAAATGCAGAAATATTGAGAGCAGTCACTCTGATCTGTCTCCCATGTCTGCACTTCCATTCCATTCTTCTCTGGTTATTATCCTAAATCATCACTTTTGCCATGTAACCTCAATTCTTGATTATTTTTTCTTGTATAAGATCTAATATTTGCCAAGATTCATCATCCTCTGGACAAATATTACCAAAATGGCACACTACGTGCTATAAAGTGCACTGGAGTCATATCCATAATCTTCTTTGATCTCATATTACATGAAAAAGTATGATAGGTACTATCGTTAGACCAGGATGTCTCATCCTCACCTATTAACATTTTGGGGATAGGTAATTTTTCATTGCAGGGGCTGCCTTGTGCATCATAGGATGCTTAGCAGCATCCCTGGCCTCTACCCACAGATGCCAGTAGCCTTCCTCTCCCTCAGTCCTGCAATCGAAAATGCCTTCAGACGTTGCCAAATGTCTCTGGAGAAGAGAAGGTTCACTATCACACCCAGTTGAGCACTGTTGTGTGATGCTGATTTTATAGATAAGGGAACTGTGGTTTTGGAAAAGTTGGAATGGAAAAAGTCAATTAATAGCCCAAAGGTACTTATCAGTAAGATAAGGATCATAACCAAGACTCCACACTAGGTGTGTCTTCAAAACTCTTAAATACAAAGTAGTAGTTATGTAGGATGAACAAGGTTTAATGCACAGTATCAGGACTACAGGTAATAAAATTATACTGTTTATGGGATTTATACTAAGTGAATAGGTGTTAGCTGCTCTTGTCACAAAAATTTTTAAAAAATGGGTAATTATGTGAGATGATGAATATGTTAATCTATTTCACTATAGTAACCTTTTTACTATCTATATATATCCCATAACTTCATGTTGTATACCTTTAATATATACAATAAAATTTATTTAAAAAATAAAAATATTTTTGAAACCAAAAAAACTCTTAATTAATCTGCAATAGTTCCTATTTGAACATAAGCCCTATTCTTCCCTGCAAACGGCATTTGGTGTACAGGCTGAGCTCTTCACATCTGAAGGGCATATACCGATCTGCTAGCCACCTCTCCGCACATTCCTTGCCTGGGATGTCTTCCTCCTCCCCGCTCTTACCTCTCTGACAATGCACATATTGAACTGCTTTGGATTAATTCATGGACCAGTTTAGCCAACTCTGCAGGAGGAGGGGTCATCTTTACAAATATTTGAGGAGTGAAAACCCCGGGGGTGGGGTGTGGGAAAACACCTGGATTTCTTATCAGGCTAGACATGTGAGACCTCAGAGTCATTGCAACTTTATTTTTAAAGGAAGAAAGATATTGCACTCCCCACCCTCCCCCAAAGATGAAAAATAAGTTAAGCCAGTTATGGAGCCATAATAAGTTAGAGTTACGGGAGGCTTAGAAAGTATCTTATTGAACCACCTAAGTTTACACATGTGCTGAGGCCCATGGAGGACAGTGAGAAATGCAAGATCAACAGCCAGCTGGTGGGGAGCCATGCCTTTGCACTTCCAGTCCAATGTGGTTTCCATCACATCCTCTCTTCCTATTGATAAAAAAGATCACCAAAGCCAGAACTGTGCGACTGGGTTTCTCAGGTGGTTTTAATTATTGTTGAATTTTGCATTGAAGCATATTTAACAATTTTATTTCTGAATATTATAGATAAAATTCATTATTTCTGTCATTGCTTCTCATGTTAATATTTTCTGTGTTTTGAGCACTTATTATATGCTGAGCCCTGTCTCTCCTTCAGTTCTTACAATGTGAAGCAGGTACAAAGATTATTATATCAGCTAAGAAACAGGAACCACTTTGGGACTTTCGAACATAAGGGATTTGATTTGGGAAACTGGTAATTGTGGAGTGGGAGGGCTGAGAAGGCGAAAAGGGGATAGTGATGCAACCCAGAGATCAGCAACAGCAGGAAGCTGCTGCCACCTCTGGGGCTGGAGGTGCAACGTGGGGAGGTGGTGTTGTCACAGTTCCAAAGTGTGGCTCTTTGAGAGAAAGCCTGCCCTGTACAAGCTGGAGCTTTGCTAGAGATGCTGCTATCGCCAGACCCTGCAGGGAGTGGAGAGATACCTGGACATCTCTCTGACTCCCACCCTCTAGCCTTCCATCAGGTGTCCCATTGGCTGGACCTACCCAGGAGCCAGAGAGCAAGTGAGCTTGGGAAGTGTGTTTCCTTGTGTTGTAGAGCAGAGAGGGACGGAGGATGGATTTTAGGACAAGCAAGCACTGACCTACACAATTATCTCCGTTTTACCAACATCTTTCACTTTCTCTGTGACTGCCATCTCAGCAGTGCCCTCCTAAATAGAGACAACTGGCAGGCAGGCCCTGTGTGAGGAGCGATAGCCCAGGCTGTTGTTTTTAGGTTCCCTTCCCTGTATCCTAAATAGAAGAAGAGGGTAGAGCCAAGGCAATAGAAACAGTCTGGCACTTAATGTCTTGATGACTTCACTGGGATAGAATCTACCAGCCAATCCACCCAGGAATCCACCAGCTGGCTCCTTCAGAAGTATAAGATACATTAGGTATCAGGCTCAGGTATTTTCCAAAAGAAACACTGACAAGTTATGCGAGTGATGAGGACATAAATAGAGGCATATTATGAACTGAATTGTGTGTCCCCCCCCAACTCATATGTTCAAGTCCTATTTGAGATAAGGCCTTTAAAGAAGTAATTAAGGTTAAAGGAGGCCATAAGGGTGGGGCCTTAATCCCATAGGAGAGGCGTCACAGAGGGAGAGACACAGGGGTGCGTGTAAGAAGAAGAAAGGCCATGTCAGGCCACAGCACGAAGGAGGCCATCTTCGAGCCAAGGAGAAAGGCCTCAGGAGTAACCAAACCTGCCAACACCTTGGGCTTGCACTTAACAGTCTCCAGAACTGTGAGAAAATAAATTTCTGTTGTTTAAGCCACCCGGTGTGCAATATTTTGTTATGGCAGCCCGAGCAGATTAATACAAGCCACCAAGCACGATGCATCCAACGAGAGTCAATGTTCATCGTTGTTTTCGAAGACAGTTCCAGGAGATCATCTGCTGTGAACTACCTGTTCCCTCAAATTATTCACCAGGCAACCAGGTCCTTCCTGCAGTCAGAGATGAGGTTTAAACATACACCCTTGGGGGAGAAAAATCGCAGCGACTCAATTCATACACAGATATAAATGATCTAGAGAGTGAGTTGCTAATAGTGGGGAGAAAGACAGAACAAGACAACTGGATATTCAAAAAGAAAGGGATCCGCAGACTAGTGTGGGTGGGGGAGAAAATTAAGGGAACCGAAGATGAAATTTTCCAAGTTTTCAAGTTTGTCATGTTGGCCTGGCTGAAGTCATGGTTAAGGATTTTTTTTTCTCTTCATAGCTGTGATTTTCAGAAAAAATTAAATGCCGTATATGGAAGCAGATCAGCAAGCTGTTTTTTTTTCATATGTTTCTTTCTCCAGACCATTTCTCATAGAAAATTATTAAAGCAATCTAATTTGGATGCTTTTCCTTTATCTTACAATCCTTGATTGATCAGGACACAAGAGTTTTGTGTCAGTATAATTATGAGTATATTATTTTAATGAAGAAGTTAAAAATAAAGTCCAAATAGACCAATAGTGCTCAGATAGGCCGTGACAGTTTGGGATCCTGAGAGCTGCTGTGTAATTGCTTTTGGGCAAAACCGTTTTAAGAAGTAAATTGATATTCTGCAGTTGGCATTGCCTGCAGGTCCTCCCAGGGTCTGAGCTGCAATTCGGGATCTGCTTGGGATTAAATGTTTCCCAATTTCCCCTGGAGACCTACCCAAGCCCCGTAAGGCACCAGTGAACTCCACAAACACACCTTTCCCTGAAGGATTGGGAGGGAGGGTGTGGGGAAGGACAGAGGTGAGGAGTTATCTGGGGAGAGAAGCAGGCTTTGCTGGTAAAGGCTGTCTCGGGAGGAGGAAAAGGAGAACACTGCAGCAAGACTTGCAGTTTGATTAAAGAGAAATCTGTGCACAAAAGTACTAGATTACTTCCACCTCCAGAGATCAAACTGGGGAGGGTTTCTGAGGCCATTTGTTAGTATTTTTTGAAGTCTTGCTACTCGAGTGTGGTCTCAGACCAGCAGCATCAGCAAACCCATGAGCTCATTAGACATACAAACCCCCAGGCCCATCAAATCAGAATCTATGTTTCAACAAGATTCTCAGATGATTTCTATGCCCATGAAACTTTGAGATGTACTTCCCTAGAGCATGTTCAGCCAGATGCATGTGAAGGGGCATTGAAATATTCTGTCAGGACTTGATTGTACACTCAAGACTTTCATTCCCATCATGAAGAATGAAGCTGGGGGAAAAGGACTTAGAGAACAGAAAAGGGATTGGTGTTGTCTCAGACCCAACTCTTACACCTGTGCCAGGCCAGTGTTCACCAGCAGCAGACAGCACCCACTGCAGGTGCAAATGACATACCTGGCCTATGGGCCAAGGGTGCCCTGGGCTGTCACTGCAGTTGCTGTCAGAAAACACATCACTCTGGGCAGCTGGTGCAGGGTTCACAGAGCTCTCTCTTCTCCCTTTCCAACCCTATTTTCCTGGTCTCAAGAGGTATGCTGAAGCACCAATGTAACTAATGTTTAGAGACAAGGCAGTTAGGAGGTAATTAAAGTCAAATGAGGTCTTAAGTGTGGGGTCCTAGGCTGATAGGACTGGTGACCTTTTAAGAAGAGGCACAGAGAAAGATCTCTATCTCCACGTGCCTACACTGAGGAAAGATCGTGTGAGCACACAGCAAGAAGGTGGCCATCTGCAAGCCGGAAAGAGAGCCCTCAACAGAAACTGACCATGCCGGCACCCTAATCTCAGCTTCAGCCTCCAGAACTGTGAGAAAGTAAATTGCTGTTGTTTAAGCAGCCTGAGCAGACTAAAATATATTTGCTCCAAGAAAATGGATTGTTGGAACCAAGATTCCTGATAAGAAATGTTTCTGAATCTGAACCTTGTCTGCTGACATTGGGAGTGCTGATTTTCTGCTGAGGACCATGGCTAGTTATAGCTTCTGAGGAAATACCCATCGCTGTCCATAGGAGTATGTGTTACTCATGTTCTTTATTCCTGGTAGAAACACATACGCTAGGGGGAGGGAGGATGTACCAACACTCACACTGCAGACTAAGTAACAACACACACACTGGCCCTTTTAGGGTCTAAAATCTGATTTTTCCCAGGACTGAGAGCCTCCCTGGGACACAGGACTTTCAGTGCTAAAACCACAAAAGTCCTGGGCAACCCAGAACAGTTTGATTACCAGGAATGGGCTAAGTTTCACCTGTTGGAAGACCAATGGTGACATTTAGTGAGAAAATGAAGCAGCTATTGGAATGCAATTAGAACCCTAGACTAGAGCCCTGGTCTAGTTTTACCATTGTGTAGACTTAGGTAAGTTACTTCACCTCTCTAGGCCTAAATTCTTCTCCCTGGGAAATAAGGGACTAGATTACCTCTAAGGGATACTCCAGTTGTAAAATGCTGTAGTGTTTCATTTGTGGATGATTCTGTCATTTTAGAGTTGGGGAGATCCAACTGTATCAATCCACAGAATAATTTAAGGAGAGGAACAGGGTTCCGAGCACCTGAGCTAGGTGCAAAGATGTAACTGTGCCTGCATTCCTGCCTCCCTGGAGCTTGCTGTCTACTGGGGGCAACAGAGGATAAACAAGAATGGTTGTGCCAAGTGCTGAGAAGGAAACAAGAAGGTGTTGTGATAGATGGTGATCGGACATCTCAGAAACAGGAATGTTGTCTTAGCTGATACTGGAAGAGCCAAACATGAGAAAACGGGAAGGTACAGGGAACAGCAGCATATTTGCAGTGGGAAAGACGTCATAATGCTGAAGGAACAGGAAAAAATCCCCACAGTATGAGTGGAGCACAGTGAAGCCGAAGATAGTGGACAGAGATGAAGCTTTAGAACCTGGCAGGGGCTAGATCATGTCAGGCTTATAGGCCGTGGTGGGGAACTCAAGTTTTATCCTAAGTGCCAAGAAAGGCTATCAAAGGGTTTGAAATCATATCAGAGCTACAAGAACTGATTAACCTTATTAAATAAATTATTATTATATAGTTATGGATTACACAAATAATTACCTGCAATAATAATGTAATGTAACAATAAGTACATAATGTTCCTGTTCCATAAGTTTTGCTTTAATTATGTTTTGTAAGTTTGATTCCATTTTGTTCTTGTTTCCTTCGTTTGGGTTTCCTTATCCTTTTGAAGTTTGGTGTCCGTTTCGGCTTGCTTTTCTTGTTAACGGGCAAATTAATTTTGGGGTTTAATTTCCCCAACCTTCCCCTTTTGGGCGGGATTTTTCTTTGGAGCTTTTCTTTTTATTTAGGTTTTATTTTTTTTTGTTTTTCGGCCAATTGTTTTTGTTGGTTTCTTTTCCAGGAAGTTAGGTTCCGGCTTTCCCCCCCCCCCTTGCCCTTTTTCTTGTTGCCAACCACGGTTTGACTAGTTCTTCAGGGGGTTTTTTTCTTTATTTTTGGTTTTTGCCGGGGTTTTGATTTGAGGTGGGAGGGTTCCCCATTTCCATTTGTTTTTTTTTTATTTTTTTTCCCCCATCAATTACAGAAGCATTTGAGGCAGCTTCAAAAATTAAACACTGCAAAAAATAGAGCAATAAAGGGAGGAAAAAAGAGGGTACAAATCTCTTCGTCTCTCAGAAGGGAATAACTGTACAATAGATGAACTTAATAACTGAATTCTGCCGTGAATTTTCTGGAAACCAAGACAAGAAGGGAAATGTTTGTTTGCATGAGGTTTATTATCTGATAAAAAAGCAAAACAAAACAAAACATCAGAATCACTCTGCAGTGACAAACTTTTTCTTTGAACTCCATAGAAAGAGGAATTTATCTTGTAGATGTTTAAATAAAGCACATTGGGTATCTAGTGGACAATACGTTCAAGGAAAATTTTGAAGGAAAGAAGACAGAAATGCGGTTAAAAATAAATGTTTCTTGGGCCAGTGTCTGTGAAAGTTAAGAGGGGTATAAATCCGCCAAGGCATTTTTGTAGGAAGCTAAGGTATTGTGGTCTGACACTTTGCTTTACAACAGGGACTGTACTTAGAGAACCGAGAAGAAAGAAGACATTTCTTAACACGTCCATTAGGCCCTTTCTCGCAAATTACAGCTGTTTCAAGCAGTCGTTGGTCGGTATTGAGTTGCAGTCAATTTGGGAAAGTACAAATTTCAGGGAGTGCAGACAGTTAGTACTATCAGACAAAGTCTGTTCTAAATGGCCAGTGATGAGAGAGGCTGAGTTGTCCTGCTGGGCTGGGAGCTTAAGACGTGACCTTGTCTTTTCCAGAGCACATCCTACTTCATCACAGGCTTGTGGGAGAAAGGGTAGACCTTTGTCTTGGAAAAGAGCTTTGAATATTCTTGAGAACTTGCACAAGTCCTTTGTTGTGAGCCCAGATTCCAATCCTGTAGCTCATGAAGCAATGCAGTGTGTGGGAGGATGTAAGAGGGAGCACTGATTGAGGACAATCATTTCCTGGGGCAGTTTGTCTAATTTTATAGCTTCTACTGCAGTTCTTTAAGTCAAATCTACATGATACTTGACACATTTCTATACTTTCATATCCATTGTGCTCTAATTTGTTTATTTTTGTGGATTCACTAAATTCAATGGCTGGGTTATATCTATATCTTCTTTTCCTTAGAATTATCTACTATTCAGAGTTAAGATTAACAAAATATTAAGTTTCTTTAGCTTATAACTTGATTATGTGTGTGTATATGTGTATAAATTTTTGTTCAGCTATGTAATATATCACATCCAGTCCTTCTAGCTGGGTCATTCTTAACATAAATAAATATAACATCAATGCATTTATACAGGGCATCTATTATAACGCTGACCAGGTAGTTAACTATACCAAGTAGCATGGCCCTCACAAGAGGACTTGTTCCTGGATAAACTCAATCTACCTGGGTGTGGGTGTTTTCCATGTGGAATCCATTGGACCCATTATTAGTCTGTAGTCTCTACAAACTCTTCAAGATGAATGGGTTATAGTCCCTTCCCTCTAGGAACCCAGAGGAAGAGTTTAGCACAATCCCTGTACATGGAAAGTAATTAATGCATATTTACTGAATAAATAAGTGAGCAAATGAAGAGAAAAGTTCACATAGCGGCATAGTATAGGGCTGAATGTGAAAGCCAAAAGACAAAAATATCAAGTGCTACTAGGTTTAATGAAGGAAAAAAGGAAAACCACATTCTTCTAGGTGAATCAGCAAAGGCGCTATAAAAGGGATCATATTTAGATGAGAACTGGAGGGTAAAAAGAATTCTGGACTATGAAGGTGGGAAAGGAAATCAAGTGTAGCAATCATTGCCTTTATCTGGGCAGCACCAATCCCAGTCTTATATCGATAGCAGACTCTGCCACACCGGCCAAAGTGGCAACCATGTGAGCCAAGTGAGGCCAGTCATCACCCACCTTACCTTAGTCACTAGGATTGAGCACCTGGAGACACCTGGTTCAAGCTAGGCTAATCATGTCATATCTCCTAAGAACGTGGAACCTGATGACACAAGATAGAGAGGCTAATAGGGCGTTATTAATAGTTGGGGTAAAGTCATCTTGAAGATAGCCTCTTAGAAGAAGGTTCATGGGCTTTTGTTGCTTAGATCTCCGAGTTGCCCTGGAACATAGAATTTCACGACTCTAGATTGTTCTGTTCTTCCTTTGGGTCTGTGAGCCACCCTTCCTATTAGTACCCTCCAACTTCTTTGTTTTCTCTTAAGTCAGTCCAAGTCAGTTTCCATTGCTTGTAATCAAAGAATCCTTAACTGTGCAACTACCGGAGAGAGCCATGAAGGCAGAAAGATTGAGTATTTTAGCAGGAGTGAAGTATAGGGAAATAATGGGATATCATACTGTAGAGAGAGGAAATGATCTTCTTGTTGGAGGCTTTGGAATCCAGGATGAGGTACAGTTGATCCTCATTATTTACATATATGGGAGTCCCAAATGCATCTACTCACTAAAATTTATTTCTAACCCCCAAAATAATATGGCATTTTCATGGTCATTCACAGACACACCCAGAATGGCAAAAAAATTGAGTCATTTGATATGTATATTCTCAGGTGAGGTCAAAGGTCCAATAAATTGATGCTTTTTAAAAAAAAATTAATTTTTTTATTTTAAAATATTTAATTGACAAATGTACATATTTAAGCTGTGCAACGTGATGATTTATGTAATGATTATCACATCAAATTAACACATCTTGTATTAGCTATCATAGTGTAAATAAGTATCCTTTTTACAGTCTATTGAGTGCTATGTAGTTGGCATTTTTGTGCTTTTTGTTGATGATTTCACTGTTTAAAATGGCACCTAAGTGTAGGGCCAAAGTGCTGTCTAGTGTTCCTAAATGCAAAAAGGCTGTGATGTGCTTCAAAGACAAAATACAATGTGTTAGACAAGCTTCATCAGGCATGAGTTATAATGATTTTGGTCATGAGTTCAATATTAATTAACCAACAATATGTATTAGATAAGATGTCCTTAAACAGAAACACATAAAAAAAGGTTATGTATTGATTGGTTAATGAAAATGCTATGACCAGAAGCTTTCAGGAACCTAACTCTGTATTTCCCCTAGGAGCAATGGTTCAGTATTCACTAATTCAGCATTTGCAGTGACTTTATAGAATATAACTACTGCAATTAATGAGAATCAACTGTATTTAGATTTAACTTCACAAGCGAAGGGTAATTATTGAAGGTTTTGAACACAGAACTGATGTGTTCTGTGCAATGGGAGAATTATTTGTGTGACAAACATGCAGCATCCATTAAAGCTGGGAGAGACTTGTGTCAGGGAGAATCCCCACTGGTTTCTAGGAAGTTGTCTTCTGGCAGCAAGGAAGGTAAGAACTTTCTTAAGGGTTGTGATACCAGAAAAGAAAGCATGCAGGTAAGATATTTCAAAGGTAGAAGATACAGGAATTTGGGGACTGTGGGACCAAGTTGAGGAACAAATCAAAAGAGATACTGAAATTTCCAGTCAGAAAGAGGTGACTAGGAGAAAGATTGGCAGTGCAGAAAATAATTCAGGCAAGAAGTTGGCCAGAGGAGGAAGATTATGGACTCAGTTATAGATGTACTGAGTCTGTAGCCTTTTTGGCATGCCAATGAATAGTTTATACTCAATAAACAATAGTTGTATTATTGATAATAATCGTGAGGAGAAGGAAAGTGAGGCAGAAGAAGAAGAGCAGGAAGAGAAAAATATGGCAGACACCTGCCAGGAAAATTGGCCTTCAGTTGCCCCCATCAAGGCCAATATCCAAATGGCTGAGCTCTGGATAGCCCAAATACCAGTCACTGCATCCCCTGGTGTGTAAATTAAGGGTGTGATCCAGCAAACCTGCTGGAGATTATAGCTCTCAGCAATCGACTTTTGCAATCCAATCATAACGTGGAAGGATATTCCTGAGCTCACCAGTGCAACTTGGTGGCTGACCCAGGAGAGGTTCTAGCATCAGTGAGAGGCTGTGTCTAGGAACAGATATTGCCCGTGGCTAGAAACAGCTATTGTTCATGGTTCTCAGAAAGACACTCTCCTCTACTTCATCCAGAGACTCAGACTTTGTTTTGGGGAGCTGGAGCTTAGATTCAAGGATGAGCCTAGAGAACAGATATCCTATTGCTGCTGCTGTTACTCTGTCAGAGTGGAGCTTTGGGTGGTGCCTTCAGCTCTCAGCCTGTGTCTATGTGGCCAAGCTTTCTCCCACCTCACTAGCCTGGCGTGAGCAAGGAGAAAGTCCTTTCTTCCAGTCCCCATGGATTGCCTAATTCCCTGGCTCCAAATTTTTATCTTCCCAGTACAATTGATCTCTATTTCATTCAGGGAAAAATTCTGTCCCCACCTATTTGGATAGTCTTATCCCATGGACCCCTCACTTGGACAATCACAGACCAGCCTGGGATTGGTTGAGTTCTGAAGGTCTAGATAATTTGGTATAAACCAGTCACATGGTTAAAGTTCTACAGATCTCCATTGCACATCAATGCTCTGTAGGTTGGTTTGGATGATCTGGTGTGTGCATACTGTATATTTGCATCCTCTGGGAGCCCCAGAGAATAAGATATCACCCTTCATTCCTTCCAACCTTGCCAGTGACCATCAATTCTGCAACTCTGTCCTGTGGCCCTAGAGGTGAGCTTGCACAAGAAGAAATGCCAACATCAGCTGGCAGGCGGAGTAATCAGTGTCTATAGGTCCCGCAGCATTTCCTCACTCACCTGGCTGAGAGGATAAAAGGCAGTACCTTAGAGGGGTTGAACGGCTGATAAAGAATCCAAGCTAGGTCCCCAAGGCCACATTTAAACTTTTTAGTATCACAATATTGGAAGAAAAAAAAAAGGCAGTTGCAGAAGAGTCTCTCAAAATGACCATTTTCTTTTCATTATTTGCTTCCCTTCTTC
Organism: Propithecus coquereli; assembly: GCF_000956105.1. Lineage (NCBI taxonomy): Eukaryota > Metazoa > Chordata > Mammalia > Primates > Indriidae > Propithecus > Propithecus coquereli. The sequence continues at coordinate 4,619,503 of NW_012154618.1, read as the reverse complement.
TTAAATACCCTCTGTGACTTTCCAAAATAAAATAAAGTCAGGAGAGAAAAATCATTCCCTCTCCCCTTCTGATACATTGCGGCTGATTTTAGGGTTCTCCTAAGACTCACTGAGGCGAATTTCTTTAGGTAGCATAGAAAGCAACTTTCAGAAAAGGCGCTTACAGATGTTACAATGAAACTAGACACCTTTGCAACTGATTTATCAAAACCCTTGACGAACCATTTCAAGGTAGGTGGCAGAGGCAATAATGTTGAGCAAAGGGAGTACATCCAGAGGCCGAACTGTATGGCATGTTCTAAAAAAAAATAAAATTGGGAGAAATAGGAAGCCCACACAGAACCATTTTTTCGCATTTTGTTCATGTTTCTTTACTAGTTTCTGGGCATGAACCAATAGAATTTTTTCAGAGCCTATTCAAAGCCAGGGGGAGATAGATAAATATACTAGTTTCTTTCAGCTTCTCATAAGGGTGCAGGTAAAATTGTCTTCTGAATTTGAGGATAATTATAGAAAGTTACTTTTCTGTTCCTTTAAGTAGGTACAGTCAGAAACAACTCCCTGTAAAGTCCCAGTGTTTGACAGTTAACCAAAGGGAGCATCAGCTTTGAATAAATGTATGTATTAATGAAAGCATAAACAGCCCACGGTATACTTTATATTAAAACCTCTGCTGATAAAAAGAGACAAAGGAGGATTTGCAGCCCAGGAGAACAAAGGTGCCTGGATGTCTTCCAACAGGACTCCCAGGCCAAGGAAAGGACTGGGCTGTGGCAGCCTGTTCAATCAATGCGGTGAGTCAGCACCAGGGACAGAGAATGGACTGAGAGCAGTGTGCGTTGCAAGGCTGCTTGCTCTGGTGGCACTGCAGAGGTTCCTGGAGGGATGGAGTCACATGACAGCTAAAGCCCACCCTCTGCCCACCACCCACCCCTGTGGGAAGAGATGTCAGGGGAAAAATGGAGTCTGAATCCTGGAGCATTCAAGGTGGGTGGGGCACCCAGAGCTCATCTTGTCCAACCTCCCATTTACGTGGTCCAGGGAATGGAGGCTCTGAGATGGGAATAATAAAAGCTGAAATGACGGGCTTTTTATGTTCCAGTTACTGTTCTCACCACTCTCCACATAATGACATGTAAGTTAATAATACAATAACTCTTTTAATTTTCACAAGAGTCCTGAAAGTTGGTGCAATAATCTCATTGTCCCCATTTCACAGATGGGGAATTTGAGACAAAAGGAATTTAAGTAACTGACCTAAGGTCATATAACCAGAAAGTGACAGAGCTCCTCAGTGATGACCTTGGGATCATGACCTCAACCCTCTGAGAGTCTGTCTTTTTATCTAACTATCAGAGATGACAACGCCTTCCTTATTGGGTTGTTGTAAAATCTGAATTACCCCTCTGGTAGCTCTTGCTACATGTTAGACATTTTGTCCATTGAGTGGGGCTGAACATGCTTGTTTAAGAAGCAAGGCAGGGACCAGCTCCATGCTCTAGTTAGTCAGGTTCTCTTTGTTCTTCACTTAACCTGGGCCAAAAATTGACATGGGAGTGTGGGGGAGTAAGAGAAAAGCAGGGAAGAGGAAGAGGTCAAATCTATAGAGAAGTGAAAAAGAGCCTGTATTAGACAGCATTCTCCAGAGAAACAGAGCCCAGAGGATGGATCTCTCTCTCTCTCTCTCTCTCAAATAAGGAAATGGCTTTGGCTCATGTAACTGTGGAGGCTGGTAAGTCCCAAAAGTTCGAAATCCAGAGATCCAGGACAGCTAATGCTGTAGTTCTAGTCCAAAGTTGGCAGGCTTGAGACCCAGGAGGCGCTGATGTTTAGTTCAAGTCCAAAAGCAGGAAACAAACAAACAAACAAACAACGAAAAAAAACAATGTCCCCATTTGAAGACAATCAGGTAGGAGGAATTCCCTCTTATTTCAGGGAGGGTCAGCCTTCGTGTGTGTGTGTGTATGTGTGTGTGTGTGTGTGTGTGTGTGTGAGTGTGTGTGTGTATGTTTAGACCTTCAACTGATTGGATGGTGCCCGCCCACATTAGGGAGGGTAATTTGCTTTCTCAGTCTATTGATTCAAACATTAATCTCATCCAGAAACACTCTCACAGATGCACCCACAATAATGTTTGACCAAGTATCTGGAAATCTTGTGGCCCAGTTAAGTTGACACATACAATTAACATCACAAGTCCATCCCATATCAACTTGGCATCCACATGCATCTCCTCAAGCCTTACTCAATCTCCAAATAAAGACAACAACAAGGTCATAATTTTGCCTAACATGATACAACCATCCTTCTGACAACTGAAAACATATCAACCCCTTCCCCAGAAGAAGAAGTAAAGGCCTCGAGTGATGTTTACTTTTCTTCTTTACATCCTGTAACTTAAATACTATAGGGTGAAATTAACAATACTTAAATATTTAATATAAAGTCAATACATCTTATGCTAGATGATAAAAGAATGAGAGGAAAGAAAACAAAGATATTTGCAAAATATATATACATGTGTGTGCATATATATACACACACACATACAAATACATATTCATAACAAAATAAGAAGGAAATACTTATGACAATTACAGTCCTTGTTTCTATAACTGGGTATGTGGTCACACTGGTTTTTATAACTACCTTTTTCACTATCCATTCTGTATTCCCTTTGCTTTCAGCAAGCACCTCCACTGGTCATTTTTCTTTACTTGGTGTGCTGACCAAACTTTCATTCCTAAAAGGTCTGGGCCATTACTAGTCCTGCCTGAATTAGGTTATTGCAGTTTTCCATTGACCTTAATCACAAGGTAATGGTAATACAAAGAGATGCCCCCAAGGGATCTCCTGTATTCTAGACATGCTCTTCCTTACCTACATTATGGAGTAGTAATCCTACCTCCCCCTGGTAGTCAGGATCAATCACCCAGCCAACATAGTAACTCCTTTCTTTGTCTGTTGATTCAAAGATATGAAGAGCCCATGTGGCCGGGTGGCAGTCTTAACTTCCAGGTCCATAGAATTATTGTTGTGTCACCCGGTGGAAGCATTTCTCCCTTTGTAAATTTCTTTGCCAGGAAAATATAAGCATGCAGGAACAGGAAGCAAATGTTTTGCTACTGGATCACTAGGGATAATAGTGAGGCCACTCCCACTTCTGTCCCTTGATTACTGGACTCCAATTCCTGGCTATGGGAAAAAATAGTACCATGATGCAGAGCATATATAGTCTTCTGGGGAACCTTGCCCTAAACCTGCAAGGTATTGCCATTTAGCTGGTGCTGTAATTGAGTCTTCAGAAAGAAATTCTACCATTCTATCAAGACAGTTGCTTAAGGATTGTGGGGAACACGTTAAGACCAATAAATTCTATGAGCATGGATCCATTGCTATACCTCATTTCATGTCAGGTGAGTCTCTTGATTAGAAGCAATGCTGTGTGGGATACTGTAACAGTGTATAATGCATTCTGTATCCCCACAGATGGCAGTTTTGGCAGAAATATTGTGTGCAGGGGAGGCAAATCCACATCCAGAATCAGTGCCTATTCCAGTAAGAACACAACACTGCCCCTTCCGTGATGGAAGAAGTCCAATGTAATCAACCTGCCCCTAGGTAGCTGGCTGATCACCCCAGGAAATGGTGCCATATTGGGGAGTTAGTATTGGTCTCTGCTGTAGGCAAACTGGCACTCAGCATAGGCTGTAGCCAGGTCAGCCTTGGCAAGTGAAAGTCCACATTGCTGAGCCCATGCATAATCTCCATTCCCTCCACCATGGCCCCTTTGTCCATTGCCCATGGGACGATGACAGGGGTAGCTGAAGAATGAGGCTGACTGGTATCCACAGAATGGGTCATTCTGTCTTCCTCTGCTGAGGTTATGCTTTGGTTAGCATTCACATGGGACACAAATATCTTCAAGTTATTTTCCTATTCAGAAAAATCAATCCACATAACTCTTCCCTAAATATTTTTGTCATAGTCTTTTCAAGACCCTGACTGCCCAGCAAAACCACTGAATTGCCTGCTGATTCAAAGGCATGAGGAGTCCAAAGTGTCTGGGTGGTAGTCTTAAATTCCAATTCAGTAGAATTATTGTTGAGTCTCCTAGTGGAATTCATACCCATTAGTTGGTATATAATTGCATGTCGGACCATATCTTCTTCCAAACAAAGTGAACAACTAGGTGCACTGCTTGAAGGAGCGCACACCGGAAGGATTGCCCTTCATCACCATCCTCAGGGATGTACCAGAAAGAGGCTGTAGTGTTGCAGCTGTCCACTTTCGGGCGGTCCTTGCATGTTGTGCAGAGCCATCTGTAAACCAGGCCTGAGTCTCCTCTTCCTCTGTCAACTGACAGTAGAGAACTCCCCATGAGGCCGTAGATGCAGGTTGGGAGAGAGATGGCAGCACAGCAGGAGCAGGGAGCATGGACATTTGGGCCACCTCTTCATGTAACTTACTTGTGCCTTCCAGGCTTCCTGAAGCCCAATCACGTATATGTCTCTTCCAGCTGCTCCTGTGCACACCAAACTTTGGAACTTGGTGGGTCAGATAACATGGTGGGCATCTCAGGTTGCATGGCAACTTGGTGGTCCATGGTTAAGCGTTTAGCTTCTAATGAAGCTCAGCAGCAGGCCAAGAGCTGTTTCTCAAAAGAAGAGCAGATATTTGCAGAGGATGGCAGGGCTCTGCTCCAAAATTGTAGGGCATATGCTGCAGTTCCTCTACAGCGGCCTGCCCAAGGCTCCGAGCAGCTTTCCTATCTGTTTGTTGACATTTTCCAAGCACCACTGGATCTGCTGGATCATATGGCCCAGGTGGCAAAATAGCTTGCATGCCAGCCTGGACCTGTTGCAGACATTCTCTGGTTTTGAACTCCCCCCCTTGCTTCAAAACTAAGAGCTTTTTGAGTCATTCAGTAAATATTCCAGAGTAATGCACCCAGATAAGAAATATATTGCCTTAAACTCGAAGAGGCTCATTAGGCATTGTGCCTGTTTCTTGGTTGTGGGAGGGGCCGGATGCAACAACTTGTCTTTGACTTTAGAAGAGATATCTCAATATGTCCCATACTGCTGCGTTCCTAGAAATCTCACTGAGGTATTAACAGAAGCCCTGAATTTATGTCAGATTTATTTGCTACCCTCTGTTAAACAAATGTCTTACCAGTAAATCTAGAGTAGTTGCTATTTCTTGCTCACTAGGTCGAATTAGCATAATGTCATCAATGTAATGGATCAGCATGATTTCTTGTAAGGGAAAGGTGATCAAGACTCCTGTGAACTAAATTATAACACAGGGCAGGAAACGTTATACACCCCTGAGGTAGGCAGTTAAGGTGTATTTCTGGCCTTGCTGAAGGAAATTGCTTCTGGTGGTCCTTATTGACAGGCAGAGAGGGAGAGAGAGAGAAGCACTTTCCAGATTAGTAGCTACATACCAGGTACCAGAGGCTATGTCACTTTGCTCAAGCAATGAAATGATATCTGGTGGAACAGATGCAACAGGAGTTATGACCTGATTAAGCTTGCAATAATCCACTGCCCTTCTCCAAGATCCATCTGTCTCCTGTACAAACCAAATAGAGGAGTTGAATGCGGATGTGATGGGAATCACTATCCGTGCATCTTTCAAGTTCTTGGTGGTGGCACTAATTTCTGCATTCCCTCCAGGAATGTAGCGTTGCTTTTGGTTTATTATTTTCCCATGTGGAGGTAATTCTAGTAGCTTACACTTGGCCTTTCTCACCATAATAGCATTCACTTCACAGGCCAGAGAACCAGTATGGGGATTCTGCCAGCTGCTGAGTATGTCTACTCCATTATGCCTTCTGGAACTGGGAAAATAATCAGGATGAATTGGGGGGCCACTGAGCCCACTATGAGATGGAACAAGCTAAAGCTATATTGATCACCTGATCTCCATAAGCCCCTACTTTGGAGAACCATAGTGACATTTTGGGCCTCCTGGAATTAATGTGAGTTCCAAGCCAGTGACCATTAGTCTCTGAAAAGTCTGATTATTTCCTTTTTCCCAGTGCACAGCTACACTGGTAAAAGTCCATAGGTCCCTTTGGAGAAGGCTGGGAAAAATAGTAACAGTATAAATTTTTGGCCATGTACTGGGGTCCTTCTTCAAGGGGTTCTGAGTCTGTAAACTGGTCTGAGTCTGAGAATTCACTGAGGGGCTCTAATTCTCTGTTTTTATGATTTAGGTTAGACTTTTGTTCACTTGATTTATAACTTTTCTCTTTATACAGATCAAGTAAGAATTTAATAGGCTTCCTATCTATTTCCCTTCTGGAACACCAGGACCAAGTAGCCAACACCGTAAGTCTGTGTGAATCAAACTGTCCTGCTCTGATGTCTATTCCAGTAACTCCATCCACCCCATCTACCTTGCCTTTGGTGGTCGAGTGCCTCCACGAGGCCCCTGCCACTCTAGAATCCAATTACTCCCATTGCATTTAGGCTTTCCAATTCGGTGGCTGCAGTTCCGTTGGTCTGACTTATGGAGAAGAGCAATCACCACTCTTCAAGGACACTGGGGTTCTCCTCACAAATATATTTCTCACAGTATTGGTGAAAGGTATGTCTTCTGGACCCTTCCAGAATAAGTGAGTTGATCTTAAATGAGAAACCCATGCTAACATTCCAATCTCTCTAAGCCTTTGAATTATTTCCTCTACATTAAACCAAGGCAGGTTCAGCATTTTTAATTCACTAACTGTGGACCACCTATTGGTCCATATTTCATCCAACCCACCAAACAAACTGTTAGAGCCCTTTCTAACTCCCTGAGTTCCAATACTGAATGCAGAATCTCTGCTTGGTGAGCCTATATCAGCAACTTTGGCCTGGTCCAACTCTATATTTCTTCCACCATCATCCCACACCCTTAATATCCATTCTCACCCATGTTCTCTGAATTTCTGTTTGTATAAAGTAGAAAACTCAAGCAGTTATTTTGGAGTGTAGAATACCTCTTCATGGGTCACACTTTATATCTCACCTTTAGAGACTTGCTGAAACTTCAGTCAGTTACAGGTTTCGAGCAAAGAGAAGTGGACTGCGAGACTGTGTCCTGAGTAGGTTCAGCATTGTCTTGTATGGCAGCTGCCTAGGAGGGGAATTACAGTTTTTTCAGGCAATGAAGAGTTAATCTGGTCAGATATAAGTAGGAAGTCTGCTTCCATTGGGAGTGGAGAGACCTCTTCCACTGGCAAAGAAGATTCATCAGAATTTAGAGGTTCCATGTCACCAGCTTTATCAGAGCATTTTCACACACCCTAGTCCAATTTCAGAATCCCGTTTCTTCCCAATCAATGCCATCATTTTAACAGTAGACACCAATGAGGCTGGGAATTCAACTCACATTGTAATTCAGCCATTTGTAGGATGAGATTCCGGGTTTGCTTTTCAGAAGTTTCAGCCCTGTGGATGCAGGAGGTAAGAGTCTCCTTTAGTTTTCTCATGGAAGATACCAGGTCATTAATGCAGTGCCTAAGCTGGGCATTCAAATCCCTGCACTTATCTATCATTTTCTCTCCCCACTTTGTCCAGTGATATTAGGATCAGCCCGCCAACCTCATTATATTCATTAGTTTGAGAAACTTGTTTAAAAGTATTATATTCAGTGTCACCCAGATCCTTGCATCTTATAAGTGGTTGATTAGGCATAGGCAGTGGTGATATTTTGTATATCTCTATTGCCAGATTATACCATGAACTGTCAGCGTTCTCTTTACTACTAAAAACAGTCATTAGCATCTTTAAATCTAATCTAGAGAGCCAACTCCAGAAACTTCAGTATCAATTCAGAAAACTCATTCTTAAAATCCTGTTCCCCTAAAACCACTCTTAGTATCAAAATCTGTGTTAGTAAAAGTTCTCCAGAGAAACAGATACAATAGGATGTGTGTGTGTGTGTGTGTGTGTGTGTGTGTAGACAGAGAGAGAGAGAGAGAGAGAAATATGTTGATTATAAGGAATTGGCTCACATAATTATGGAGGATGACAAGTCCCAAGGTCTGCAAATATCACACTGGGGACCTAGGAGAGCCAATGGTATAGTTCCTCCAGTCTGGGTAAGGGGGCCTAAGAACCAGGAGAGTTGGTGCTATAGTTCCATTCCAAGGCTGGTAGGCTTGAGATCCAAGAAGAGATGATGTTTCCATTAGAGTCCAAAAGCAGGAAAAAACTGATGTCCCAGTTTGAAGGCAGTCAGGCAGGAGGAATTTCCTCTTACTCCAGGGAGGGTCAACCTGCTTGTTCTGTTCAGGTTTTCAGTTGATTGGGTGGGGCTCACCCACGTTAGGGAAGGTCATCTTCTTTACTCAGTCCACCAATTCAAATGTTAGTCCCACCCAGAAACATCCTCATAGGGACACCCAGAATAATGTTTGACCAAATATCTGGGCACCCTGTGACCCAGTCATGTTGGCACATGAAATCAACTATCACTGAGCCATCATTCAAATATGTTTTAATTCAATAAAAATGTTGTGAGCACTTACTATGTGTCAGGTACTGTTTTAATCATGGGGGATATGTCAGTGAACAAAACAGAGAAAAATTCTGGCACTGTGTTGAGTTACATTCTAGGGGGGAAGAAAGATATCAAACATATTAAATATGTAAATTATATGATATGTTAGAAGACTATAAGCATAGTAGAAAATTTTTTAAGAAATCTATTTTTTAATAGATCAGGATAAGGAGACCTAGTATACTGGTGATGGGAGGACAAACGCCTGTCATTATAAATAGGCTCAGGTCTGGTACCACAGCTGGTGCCCTAACCTCTGGGCTCAACCACTGCTCTGGTAGAACATTTGCATAAATTGCAAAATGTGTCAGATCTCACTGAGCCCTGGTAAGACACAAAGAAAAGATTGGCTGAAAAATTAAACTCATTAGAAATGTCTAATATTGAGCTTTTTAATTTCAGGCCAATTGTAATAAAGCATGAGGATTTTTGTAGCTTAAGCTTTGGCTCAAATATGAAACAAGGAACTAGAATGGTGGGTGATATAGGTAATAGGGAAGTGCTGCAGATTGAATTGCGTTCCCCCAAATTCGTATATCGAAGCTCTAAGCCCCGATGTGACTGTATTTGAGATAAGTCCTCCAGGAGGCGATTAAAGCTAACAGAGATCATAAAGGTAGGACCCTAATCCAAAGGGCCAGTGCCCTTGTAAGAAAAGGAAGAGACACCAGAGCTCTCTCTCTCTGCCATGTGAGGACACAGAAGGAAGGTAGCTGTCTGTAGGCCAGAAAAAGAGCCCTCACCAGAACCCTACCATGCTGGCACCCTGATCTCAGACTTCTGCCTTCAGAACCGTGAGCAATACATATTAAGATATCCAGTCTATGGTGTTTTGTTATGGCAGCCTGAGCTGCGTAACCCAGGAGGGAGGCATGGGACATGAGGCGGCACATGCACTTTCATACAGTTGGAATTAGCATGGAATTATTCAGTGAAGAACTTGAGTTGTCAAGACTGTATGTATAATTTGTGTACAACTGTGATTCATCGCAAGTAGAGTTTCTGGCTAAACAGAATTCCTAAGCATTTGGGAAAATGAAAAAACTGAGTGCAGCTGCCTCATTCCTTCTGCTGGGGTTTGCTGACTGCTCAAGGCCTGCCAGGACTGGGGCTAGGGACAAAGCCCCAGTCTGGCTGGAAAAGATTCCTGTTGGGGCAGGCTGGGAAGACTGATTGGTTTGGGAGAGAGGGTTCCAATGATGGAGCCTGCCAGGCTGGGCATATTGAGTAATCTTTAGACAATAGAGAGTTTGAGGAAATTTGGACTTGGGTACAAAATGATTACATACATGCAGAATAGCCTGTAGGACACTCTGGAAATGTAGATGTCTGAGATAGAAGACAAAATTAGAGGAAATCTCAAAATCCCAGTATTAGCAGGTGAGCCTCTGGGTTAGCAAAGGGATGATTTTGTAACCTAAACATCTGTACCCCCATAATATGCTGAAATAAAAGAAAAAGAAAAAAAAGGGATGATTTTGAGAGAAGGGTGAGCATGTAGCACTAATTGAATTCAGAGGGTGAATGAGATCGACAATGCACAGATTTTTAGCCACACTTGCCAACATTTGAGAAAGAACAATGAATTTGTAATGTATGGAAGAATATATGTCTTTCTGTGATTTACCATTTGCAAACAAAAATAAATCCATCTTACTGTGTGCTGGACTGTGGTCTACTTGGTATGGAATAAACAAACGTTTAGGCCACCTTTTAAGGAGAATAAATTCATATTCATGCATTCGATAAATTTTTGTTGAGTATCTGTGACAGGAACTTTGATGGATGCTATGGATACAATGACACACAAGGTAGACATGGCTCTTCCTGGAACTTACATTTCAGTGATCACATTTTAACTTCTTAAACTAACTCGTCCTGTGATTTTCTTCATGGTAGCATCCATTGCCTATGAAGCCACAATCTAACAAACATCCTCACAAGCTAGGCATGCACACCTTTACAACCAAAGAAGACAGAAACTTCTTCCTTATATAAATTATGTTTTGTGTCTTCCTTATATAACTCTATAATGTGCAAACTTTTTTAGCACCAGACTAGTAGTTTCATCTATGGTTACACAATCTCAAGTATCCAGTGTCCCTGTGGCCATTCTCTCTGGGTTTCTGGACATGGAAAAGTAAATGTAGACTTTCAATCCTTTCTTAGGCCTCGAGTTTTCTAAAATTGGTGCTCCAGATTGTTTTGCTTATTTTAATTAAAATTGAATTGAATTGAATAAAATTGAGTTGAATAAGTTAACTTTTGGAAAGCCACTAACGGAGTGCCTGCCATGCAGTAAGCAATAATGCCGGTTAGTGTCCTTTTACCGAAAGTAGAGCTAGTTATGTTTCAGTTGTGTTAAAGCACTTCCACCTCTTTGCTGATCCAGAGAAAACCTCTCAGTTACACAGGAAAAGAAAATTATAGACAGTACCTAAATATGAACTTTTGCATGCAGTTTTGCTAGTAAGTGACCAAGTAAATTTCTTTTACACTCATTTAAAGCATTTCATATTCTCCTACTTGAGGAAGGGTCATCTGGTAATAAGAGCAGAGCTGAGAGCAGGTATAAACATGCTTGTTGATCAGCATACCTGGAATTTGCCTGTGGCTTAAGAAAGGCCAAAAGCCAGGGCCTTGTCTAACTTTCAGCCAGTTAACAAACCTCTTCCCAATGCTTGATCATTAATCTACTCAGCAGTTGGAAACCACCTCCCTCCATGGGCCAATTATTAAACCACAGCCCTCTTTTTCAGTTCTCGGAAAATGAGTAAGGTTTAAGGAGCAAAATAGTGGCTGCTTATTCCCAACACTAAAGCCACCTCCTGAGCCAAAGAGGGTGGCCTTTGAACACATTCCAGGAAAGCAATGTGAGAGATGTTATGGAAACAGTGCTAGACTTGGAATTGGAATTCTAATCATAGCCCTGTTCCTCAGTAGCTACATGACCTCACACCAATACTCGAGCTTCTAAGGCAACAGTTCTATCATCAATGTGTTGAGCATACTCTGTCTTACCCACCTCACAAGGCCACAGTCATGGTTCTTTGTGAAAAAATTTCAAACATATACAAAAGAAGAGAGAACAATATAGCAGAACAATATAGCAAACACCTATATACCACACCGAGATTCAACAATTTCCTAGATTTTGACATACTGGTTTCACATACTACACCTTCCTTTTTTTGGACTAAGTGTTTTTGAGTAAATATCAGAACTCATGTTATTCCACCCTTCTATCCTTCAGTATGCATTTCCATAAATGTCTGTATAATATAGACATTTTCTTATATAGCCACAATGCCATTATCAGCCCTAGCAAAATTAACAATGACTTTTTCATTTCTTTAATTATCCGTTATATTCACATTTCCTGATTATATCAAAGATGTAATTTTACAACTGACTTGTTCAAAACAGTGTCCAAATAGGATGTGCATGTTGCATTTGGTTATGTCTCTTAAGATCTTTTAATATAGAGTAGTGCCTCCCCTACCATTTAATTTTTCATTCTATTGTCTTACTAGGAAAAATGGTTTAGAAAATATCACATTCTTGATTTTTCTGCTTGTTTCTTCAAGGCGACACTCGACTTATTTCTCTACATTCCATCTTCTTTGCAAACAAAATTTAGGTCTAACGGTTCAATTTTAGTCAGGTTTGACCTTTCCTTCCAAGAATACTTCATAGGTGGTGCTATATTTTTTATCTTGCTTCAAGTGGTAAAAACTTCTGGTTTCCCCACTAGAAATAATGCTTAAACCGATTGGTTCAGATGGGAAGAGCCTGATCCTTCCATTGAAAAATTCCCTGTACATTTTAAAATGTTTTTATTCATTGATAATCTTTACCTAAATTAATGATTTCATTGGGAATCACAAAATAACAATCTTCTAATTCTGTCATTTCTTTAATCTTTCACATTTATTAGCTGGAATTCCTCTATATTTTTCTTTATTAACTAGGGCTACTTGGTCACACTGAAATACTGCTTAAGAAAGAAAATATAAATGTTTAATTATTTCCCTTTAATTGCCAGTTTTCAGAGTGAGGGATTACTTCTGATGTTGACCAATGAGTCTTTTTAAATTTGGGAGCAGGGGAAGAATCTTTTTTTATACTACTATTAAAAATACGGATTTTTTTCTATAAACTTACTGAGGTTTTTAACAATTAAAGCTTATTTGTTTTGATGTTCAAATTGCCTATCTTTGGTCATTGAGACATCCTTCAAGTGGGTTCCTACGTCCTTTTGATGTGACTCCATTGGCCTTTGACGGCATCTTTTGCTGTCCAGAATGAAAAGATGGCTCATATTGTACGTTCCCCCAGATCTGGAGTCAGCCAATGGTCCCTGGAGTCCTAGTTCCTTTTAGTGGGGCCTGGTCAGTTTTCAAAAACTGGGATCACAAACATAAAAGTGTAAACAACAAAGCGCCTGGATCCTTCCTGCTATTTGCTTGTGCTGTGCCGTGCTCTCAGTGTCTGCCAGAGTGGCTCTTTCAGCCGACTGTGCTTTTTCCTTTCTCATCTCCAATGTGCTATATCCCCTGATCTTCAATGCATGCAGTGAATATTCCTGTGATGAGGACTGGGTCTAATTCATCATTGAATCTCCAGGCCTAGAACAGATCCTGAGACATGCTGGGGTACCCAATAACTTTTTGCTGCATGAATGGATTTTCATTCTAAGATGACTTTCCTGTCTTCCCTCTTCCTGAATCGGAATTACTTGTTACATTTGTTTAATTATAATTTATATTCCTATTATAGTTTCTTGCACCTGCTACACTGGCACTAGTAGGAATGCACTAAATATTATTGAATAAAGAAATGAACACATAATGTTATGACACTAATCTTTTTCAAATCCATCAATGTCTCCCCATTGCTCCCGAATACATTTTAAATTCCTTAAAGTGGTATACAAGGCCCTGCATTTTCTGGCCCTGACCGTCAATCATTTTAGCCCTATCTTCTGTCACTTTCTCTTTGCCTACTCAGCTCCAGATTCACGGACTTCATTTCAGTTGTTTGAAGGTACCTCATTCTACCCTGCCTCCAGGCCATCACATCCTCATTCTCCTTTTCCTCCTCCCCCTTCTCCATTCTGCCCACTTAATTTCAATTCACCTTTGGATCTCCCCTTAAAATTATCTGTTCTAGAAGGCCTTACATGACTCACCCTTCCCCAGACCTTCTTGATATGTTTCCATAGTATTTGTTGCTTTACTATCATGATATGTATTCTACTGGTACTGTGTCATTACTTGTTTAATGTCTGTATTCTCCACTAGGCTATCAGCTCATCAGGGCAGAAAACCTTCCTGTGTAGTCCAGCACTGTATTTCCAGTTTCTTAGTAGGTGTCCTGAATTCAGTATGGGCTGAATCAATGAGTATTAGATTCATTATTAGTAGATGGTAAGCTCCTGGCATATAGAAAGCATGCTATTTTCACCTTTATATCCTTTTTAGCTTCTAGAATGATTTGGATTGTTAGAAGAGATCTAGGAAATGTTGATTGAGTGGCTAGATATTGTCCCTAATTTTGTCAAGACATTCAGCTGTCCTAATTGTGCAGAGAAAGCATTTCCTGGCACAGCCTACGTTTCCAATGCAGATTCTGAGTCCAAGGTACTTTTCCTCCTAATGCCTTGCAGTGCACTTGTATGTTCACCTCCCCACCCTCAGCTCTCAGCAACTCATAGTGCCAAAGAGCCAGCAGCTGGAAGGATGTTCTATGGAGATCGCCACACTTGGGGCTGGTTGCACTTTCCTCTGTGCACCTAAACACTGGTGTTTAATCTATATGACCCTACTCTAGGGCTGGGAGAAAGTTGAGGAAGGACCCTGCTCTATCCAGAATGATTTAGCTGTCAGAAGCTATGCAATGACATTCCATGAGTCCCTATCCGCCGGCTGCTTAGTAACAGAACAATTCCATATCCAATTACAGCCAGAGCCAGAAGGGGAAAGTTTAGTGCCACCTACTGGGTCCAAGTCAGACTGCCTTGTTTACATCAGAAAGAAGGAATACGATCTCTATGAAGGGCATGCATTTCGACAATCTTGTCAACTTTAGTGAGAACTTTTATTACAGAAAGAACCATTCCATTTCATTTGGGACAGGGTTTTCATGAGTGGATCAGCAGACTTGGAATCAATCAATTAAAAAGTCAGCAATAAAGGTGCTTAAAAAACTATCTAAGTGGATATATCAGCATTTAATCTAATGCTATGGAAAATTCCATATTCAGAAAGCAGGATTTATTGCTGGTGAGGATAGAACGGGGTGGGGCAAAGTGGAGAAGTGGTATTCTTTTGGTCCATCCATTGATAGCTGAACAATTCCCCATTTGGAAACAGTTTCAAGCTAAGATAGTTTGCACAGCGGTTAACACCTTAGACTTTGGAATCAAGCAGATCTGGATTCAAATCCCAGCTTTGGCACTTATTAGCTGGGTAACCATGGGCAAATTGCATAACTTCTCTGAGCCTTAGTTTCCTCTTTTGTAGATGAGGAAGGATAATAAATAGTATCTACCTTTCAGGATTTTGTGAGGCGTAAGTTAAAATATGTACATAAAGTATTTGGCACACTTACCCGCTCCAAGAGGGCTTATTAAAGTAATTTTTAAAATAGTTACCTGCAAAAGA
Organism: Propithecus coquereli; assembly: GCF_000956105.1. Taxonomy (NCBI): domain Eukaryota; kingdom Metazoa; phylum Chordata; class Mammalia; order Primates; family Indriidae; genus Propithecus; species Propithecus coquereli. The sequence goes on along the minus strand of NW_012154618.1, from coordinate 4,604,282 downwards.
AAGCTCCTTGAAGTGCTATTTTATGATTTTTTCCTGTTATTTACATAAAGGTACAAAAGACACAGCTCAGATTCTCAAAGAGCTTTCAGACTAGCTAGAAAACTAGGGGAAACCAATGTATAAATACAAAACTGGAGCATGAGTTGACAGCTATTCCAACAGAGCTGGGGGAAACAGAGGAAGGAGCAATGAAGTCTGTTTGGGTTGAGAGAAGAGAGGTGATAATTGGGCTTGACCTTGAAAGTTAAAGAGAACTACAATCTATTTGCACAAGCGAGTGGGAAGAGCAAGAGTAAGAGCTTGGAAACATGAAAGCGAAGGGTGTGTTCAGGAACTATAGAGTTGCCTGATATGGAGCAAGTGGGGAAAACTTTAGGTAGGATGAAGCTCAGTGCATTCAAAGCCCTAAAAGAAGGAAGAGTAGATCAAGCCTACTTGGCAAGGGCAAGAATGGGGATAGATGGTCTTCAAGGAAGGGTTCTTGGATGTTCTATAATATGGGCAGTGGATATTGATGGTTTTTCTCTGCCTAGCCTCCTTTTTTCTATCTTCTGAAAATGGTAGCCTGATTTTCCTTTGGGGCGTAATCCATCCTGAACTTTCTGTCTATGTGATTTGGGTGGCACTGATCAGATAACTTCATGCCAGTTTCATTTGCAACTGAAGTCCTGTGATCCAGGCCTGGAGGATGAGTACATTCCATCTGCCTGACCATAGTGATTGGTCCAAAGATTGGTGATGTACCTAAGTTAATCCAATCAAAGTGAACCCTAAAGCTATCCAGAAAGCTGCATTTGATTGCTGTAAGGATGTGCAAGCCTGGGCTGCCAGGGGTCATCACATGTCTATTAATGAGACAACAGAGAACAAAGAAAAGTGGAGATGTGGAAGGAAAAAGACTAAGCCCTGACTGTGTAATTTGGACTCCTGGATCCAGCCATACCTGATGGGCTTTTTAATTTCTGGACTTTTCAAGAAATGTATCTCTTGGTTTAGGCCACATTAGTCAGCTTGCTATCACTTCAAACCAACAGATTCCCAATGAATAAAGTATTTCTGGCTCAATATTTTTTAAAGTTTTTGCATTTTATAACTCACGGGGCTACTTACCTGTTAAAACTGACACACAACTGCTAGAAATTATTAATACATTTCCCAGAAAAATCAGAGATTTCTCTATTCCCCCAAACCAAGTCTTTCAGACATGAACTTTGTAATCTTGTAGAGGAAGGAAACAATAGACCCAACAGATAGGTGAGAAAGTTATAACTAATTTTCAGCCCTAAAGCTAAAATTTCAGTCAATAATGCATTTCTTTTTTAGACAACTAAAGTCTGAAAACTAACTATATGAGTTTCAGGACTGTTACCAAACCTCTGCCTTTTGCTGGTCATGTTTTCACTGCCGAATCCCCACGGAATGGATAAGAGGAGAGAAAAGACAGATGAAAGAGTTCTTTACTATTGACATCTTTGAGTCCAGCTCCAGCAAAACATTATATTTGGAAATCAGCATGCCCTCTCGTTGGGCTTGGCAGCCAGCCAGCTGACAAGAATGAGCTGTTGTTTCTTAAAGCCGAATAGTACTCCATGGTATATATATACCACATTTTATTAATCCA
>NW_012154618.1:4586861-4590016 GCF_000956105.1 Propithecus coquereli | reverse complement strand
GATGAAGATAACAAAGTTGGTGTGGGTAAGATGAGATAGGGAGAATTCATTAATTTAATTTTGGATATTTAGAGTTTAAAGTGGAAACAAAAACATCCAAGCAGAGAAATTTGGTAAGTAAATACATTTAGAATTTGGGAAAGAGATTTAACCAGGATAAGCAACATAGGTGGAGGCATCCCCAAAAAGGAAGGATAATTAAAAGCGTAGGAGTGAATATAATTACATAGGGAGGAACAGTGTGAAAATTGGGATGAGAACTGGGTCTAGATCAGCAGCCTGAAGAATAGCAACATTTAAAGGATAAACAGATGAAGAGGAGTATAAAAAGGGCCTGAGAGAAAAATCCAGACAAGTGAAGGAGAACTAGACAGTCAAGGGAGGAGGATAATTTTAGAAGGAAAGGATCATCTTAATAATCATTATCACAATGATGATAATGCTGCGAGATGAAGTCAAGACTGGCCGTACTGACATGCACACTAAACACACCTAAGCAAAGGAGAAGAGAAAGACTTCATGTTAGAAAGGACTAGGTGGCAATGGACACACTTGAAGCTCGGACTTGGGGGGGAGGGAGGGGGAGGGCATCATATGTAACCTAATCATCTGTACCCCCATAATATGCTGAAATAAAAAAAAAAAAAAGGAAGGACTAGGTGGCATAGTAGAGGCAATGCTAATAGTGACTAATGCAAAATGCAACGTAGTTAAATGTTATAAAGAAATATTTTTTTTTCCAGAAGAGGTAGGCTATGAATAAATTTTTGACGAATGATGAGAGTCCAGATAACTGCAGGAAACTTTATGTTGAATACTAAGTCCCATCGTTTCAGACATCCAATCCCTGTATGGCAATGACACAGTTTAATGTAATATCAATTTCTATCACGGTCACTAGTGCATCCTGGCTTCTGAATTTTTTTAAGCGAATATTTCTTATTTTTAAGTTGCCCAGGATTCATTCATCAAATTTCTTATAACAGCCTCTAATTTCATTGGCTAGACAGCACTCCCTAATTTTAAATCCATTTGGTAGCATCAATTTGTCCCCTTCCCCTCTCTTCTTCCTCTACATTTCATGGTTCCATGGGTGAAACAGGCAACTTCTACCTAAAACCCTTCTTAGATTATTTTATGGATGATACAATTGGATTTCTCCAACTCTCAAATGATGATACATTCTACACATCAAAAACTTTCACAATAGAACTGGAACATGTAATCTAGTCCCCCATTACATGGAGAGCAAAATGCAGGCCCCGACAGGTCAATCAACTTACTTAAGGCCACGCAATGGTAAAACTAGACCAGGTAACTCCAGTCCAGGGCTCCAATTGCCTTTCGATAAATGCTCTGTTTCTTCACCGTGTGTCACCACTGTTCTTCTGGAAGGTGAAATTTGGTCAGAGTGATTGGTTCTGGTTATGGTCACATGGAATAATGAGACTCAATTCCAGGATTTTGTTTGAGCTATCAGGGAAGCAAACTGTTCCTCTGTTGTATTTGAACTTGAGCAGCCACCATAGTCTTACCCTTAGAAGGGAAGAGTCTATCTGAGAATGGAGCTAACACAGCAGGAAGCAAAAGCAAAAGACAGAAAGAAATCTGTTCTTAGTGTCATGGTATTAGCCACTTGTCAAGCTGTGCCTTAAAGAGCCCTGCCCTTGAAGCTGTCACCTAAATGAGCCCTCGAATTTCCCTTTTTGTGTTAACCAGTTTAGATTGTGTTCTCTGTCACTTACAATTGAAAGGGTCCTGATTAATACATCATTAATTCTTCCACCGTCCCTTAACTATAAAAGTGAGATATCCCTAGTGAAGGTGAAACGCACTGGTTGTAAGAGTTCTGAAGACTGTAGGGGAATCACAACCATCTTTTATTTTAAGACATGTTTCTCATGCTCACACTACTTCCAGAGGAGGCTCTGGCTTGAATACTACTCAGCCTGCCTCCTCCTGTTGCTTCACTGCGAAATCTGGGAGAAGAGGCTGCTGTCCTTCTGATTCTTGAAGACAGTAATCATCGCAACCTTGGGACCCATGCTGGGAATGAGCTGGCTCAACTTTCCCCAGACTGGACCAAGCAGCCCTCAAAATCAATGTTCCATCTTCCCTCTGATTAAACCCAAAGAACATTTTTAGAAATAAGAGTTGATTGCTCAACAAGAACAGGGCCCCAAACCTTTGGCATGGTTCTCTCTGTGCTAATTGTAGATTTAAAGTGAGAGAAACAGCATTAAGTATCTCCATGTAAAGAGTTAAGATAAAGAAGTGATTTGGGGTTGGAAGGGCATGGGTCTTGAGAGTCAAAAAACCTGGTTCTGATCCGAATTTTGCCACTCTCCAGCTGTGTATCCTTGCCCTCTCTGGACTCTAGTTTTCTTTTTGATAGAATAAAGGGGCTGGATTGTTTGTTCCTTTAATGGCTACTCGTCTAATAACAGTATGTCAAAATCATTGAGAAAATGCATGTTGCAGTCAGGATTCTCACACCGTAATTCACTGGCTGTTTTACCTGGTGCAAGGATCCTAATCTCTCTGATCATCTGTTTTGTTTCAAGATCTAGAAACTGGAGTAAATAAAGGTATTTATATTTTAGAGGTGTTTCAAGAAATAAACAGGATTTTACACAGAAAGTCTAACTTGCATTGTGAGTTAAACAAATTGCAGCAACAATTATTATCAACTTATAATTTTATAAAAGGCCCCAAAGATGTAATGAGAGATAAATTCTTTTAAGGCCAGGAGCCCTGTTGTTTAATATGCTTCAGGCACTGATTAAAAATATAGAGCCCAGGATGAGCACAGACAGGACACGGGGAAGGGAATGGTTATCTTCATATACTTTTCTTTCTTCCTACTTAAACAAGTTAACTGGTTTAGTACAGATATATACACATATACACTATGCACACACATACATATACACATTACATATGTATATAAACATATACAAATATGGATATAGATACAGATATATACACACACATATAGTTGACCCTTGAATAATGCAGGAGTTAGGGGTGCTGACCCACGCCCAGCTGAAAATCTGTGTATAACTTTTGACTCTCCCAAAATTTAACCACTCATAGTCTAATGTTGACTAAAAGCCTTACTGGTAATATAAACAGTCAATTGACACATATTTTAT
>NW_012154618.1:4584556-4586811 GCF_000956105.1 Propithecus coquereli | reverse complement strand
TTGGCCAGAGTTTATGGGGGTTGAGTATGTCAGTCTGTTACCAGCGTTTGACAATGGTGCACTGTGTTTCTGTTTGAAGAAGAATTTGTGAATAGTTGCACAGCTTGACAGTATTTTTTAATTCTGTCTGCTTAATAGACCATCATGTCAAAGAAGACCAAGAAAATGCTGAAGAAAGCATTTTAAATAAAACACATTTTTTAAATGAGGACTGGTAATTATAATATTATCTTCTTTCTGCTAAAGAGAAGATGATTTGCTTGCTTTGTGATACTGCAATATCAACATTAAAGAAATTCAATGCTTATCAGCATTATAACACTCATAAGGACAAAAAATATTTTAAATTAGAAGGAGAGGTGCCAAAGGTTGTAGTCAGAAATTAAAAGATGAAAAGCAAAAGCAAAGACAATTCTTTCAAGCAGCAATAAGACCTAGAAATAATGCCACTGAAGCAACTTTTAAAGTAGTTTATAACTACTTTATATACTCAGGAAAAAAGGAAGCCATTCAGTTATGTAGGAATTGTGAAAGAATGCATTGTCAAAGTTGTAGGATGCTTAGACCCCAATAACATTTCAAAGTACAAACAACTGCCTCTTTCAAGGAGACCTATAACTGATCGGCAGCATGAATCAGCCTTCAACTTAACGACTTCATGCAATACTTCAGAAGGAAAATATATATTATTTAATCATTTTGAATGAATCAACAGATACTACTGACTCGACGCAGATTTTATACTTCATTCAGGTCATAACAGAAGATTTTCTTTGCTAGAAAGAGTTCCTTGCTTTGGGCACTCTTGCAAACAGAACATGGGGAATAGATGTCCAACAATCTTCAAGATAATTGTGAAGTTGGACTGAATTTGGTAAATGCAGTGAGTGTATGTACAGACAATGCACCTTTCATGATAGGAAAACATGAAGGATTTCTTGCACAGATAAAAAAAGTATTAACAGATCCAGATGCTCTTATTTCTTTTCATTGTATCTTGCATGAGCAAAATCTCTGTGCTAAATCTGCTAGTTTAAGTGACACTTTGCAACAAGTTATAAGTATTATTAACTGGATTTGTGCAAATGCAACATGGCATTGTCAGTTTTGTAATATGCTAAAGTTGAACCATGAGGTATTCAGTGTGGGTTGGCCATATTATTCTAAAGTGCATTGGCTATCACAGGGACAGGTGTTAGCAAAACTTTTATCTCTGTGAGAACAGATAAATTTTATGAAGAACAGAATCAATAATGTAAGTTATTGAAAGAAGATTTCTATAGGAATGCAGCATTTCTGTGTGATATCATGTCAAATCAAAATGACTTGAATATTTCTTTGCAAGGTAAAACTAAGTCTATATGTGATATGTGGCAAAAAATTGAAGCATTTTTGAAAAAAACTATCTTTTTTTTGAAACACGTCTCCTCCAATAGGAAATTTCGGTTGAATATTTTCCCCTGTTAGCAAAGGTCATTGATGAGCAGGGTGATACATGCGAATCATTTCAAGAATACGCTGCTGTTGTAGACCTATTAATTGGAGAATACAATGAAAGGTTCACTGACTTTGAGAATCATGATATCACACTCAAATTAGCATTTCAGCCTCACCTAGTTGATATCACCAAGGCACCTAAAGAATTACAGATGGAATTGATTGAGCTCTCCGTAGATGACATTTTAAAGTCATTGTTTGATGCTAAGAAAGATCCATTTGAAATATGGAAACATGCGGTAGAATACCCATGCCTTCGGCAACATGCTCAAAAAAATGCTTTCTTGCTTTTCAACTACCTATTGCTGTGAATCTACATGATCCAACTTAACCCAAATCAAGACGCCCTTACGGTCACAAATGACCCATACCCATCTAGAGGATCAACTGAAACTGCAGACCTCCATGCTGCAACCAAATATTCAAGTGCTTTCCAACAAAAAGTAGACACAACAAAGTCATTAAAAGGTTAGCTAACTTTAAAATTAATAAAGTTTTCATTTTTTGAAATTATTAAGTACATAGTAGTTAGATTTTTACAAAATAATGTATATTGTTAAGTGTATCTAATTGAAGTTTCTTGAATGCAGGCTTATTTGATCACAGCTAAATTAATACAGCCTTCCAACATGAAAATGTTCCCCATCCTTGGATTAGTGTACTGGCAGTCGGAAGGTAGATGTGCACAACTTTAAGAGAGACATAAGAGGTGGAATTCGCAAAACTTGGTTACTGATGGGAGGTAATAGAGGGAGAAG
>NW_012154618.1:4582278-4584506 GCF_000956105.1 Propithecus coquereli | reverse complement strand
CTAAACATCTGTACCCCCATAATATGCTGGAAAGAAAAAAAAAAAGAATGAGCCATTGCTCTGGACAAGGCTGCAAACACAGGTGCTGGCAGGCCCTCTCAGCAGCCCCGGCTGGAACCACCGTGCTCAGCAAGGGCTGCATCTGTATGGGATGCACAAGCCTGAATATGCAGAAAAATAAAAATAAAATGTTCAGCAAAATAAAAATGTTCATGAAAGGAAGTACTCAGGCTTGATAGATTACATTTTTCCTATTATTATTATTATATGTTTGCAAAGATTCAAACATTACTAAGTCATCCCCCCTAAAAATAAATCGTTTTTCCCCCAGTGGAGAGGGGCCAATTCCAGGAGACCTCATCACGAATCATGAAGCCTGAAAATTGTGCCACCCAAAAGAAACAGAAGTAACGCATCTACCCACAGTGCCCCCTGGATGTGTAAAACACACACTCCATCTGCCTTTTTGAGTCACTATTGTGACTATACAGTGTGAAGAGGTAGATTCCTCAGCAGATAACGAATGCTCTTTTCTAAGCCGAGGAGACAGCACATATGCTGCTACTATAGGTGCAAACCTCCCTCAAAGATATTTTCTTTGTCTTACAGAATCTTATTATAACAGAAAATGGTTTCATTGGGTGCTTTCTCTTGTAAAACAACTGCGAGAAAAATATTACCATTTTAAGCTTCTCCCTAAACATGGAAGGATATTTCAGGGCTCAGGACAACTCCATACAGCTAACAATATTCTTGAGACATGGCCAGACCTAACATCAACTGGTGTCCAGGTCAAAGAGAGTCTTTTTTTTCCCTACAAGACTGCAGTAGTGGAGGAGAAGAAAAATCTAAGTGTGTGGGTGTGTTTGGGTGTGCATGGTCCCGCGGCATTTGCTGTCACAGCACACCTCAATTTTTTCCTCGTAGGACTTCCACAGCGGCAATTAAAGAGTGTGCTGTGCAAGGCTCTTATTTCCTTGTGGCCTCTCTGGATGGACTGGAAACTCTGTGGCAACTGGGACCAAGGTTGGCTTAATTCATTATTAGATCCACCTGTGCCCATCACAGAGCCGGAAGAATAGAGAGCACGTGTTAAATATTTATTAAATGAATGATGGAGAGGGAGAGACAGTGAGAGAAACAGAGAGGAAATCCACTTCAAAAGCTGTTGAGGATATGATTAAAAAGCTGAATGTATTAGTTATCTATGTATCATATATATTTCCCAAAACTGCCTTCATCCTGGGGAAAGACAAGAAGGGAAGACTATGAGCCCATGGAGAAGAGGCCGTGGTTACAGGAGCAGCAAATATTGACTAAACAGCACGCTGTGACAAGAATAGAGCTAGGCTTGTAAGGAATTTAGCCCTCATCCAGGAAAAGTTGTTAAAACACACATGAAAGACGAAAGGGTTGGGTAAAACAAAGCTTAAAGCATTTTTTTTTTTAAGTGACCGCTGGAACTGTCGGGAGTGGGCACCCACCAGGAGGTGGCAGGACAGCATTGGTCCTCTGTACCTTGTCTCAAACTGTGATCTTTGGACCTCCTACATCAGAGTCACTTTGGGGGCTTATTAGCAGGCAGAATCCAGGGTCCTGCCTAAATGTATTGAATAAGCATCTCTAGGGATGGATGCTAGAGGTTTTATTTTGTTAAGAACTTCCTGGTTGATTCTTTCACACCTGAATTTTGAGAATCATTGCCAACTCAAGAAGGATAACTTGCCATAATCTCATAGCTTGAGGAAAATGGTCCATAAAATGCTGCATTTTAATAACATTTGATTAAAATTTAATTTTAAGATGTGGTATTATCTTTGATCAAAAATGCAAAATATTTCATCAACCCCTTTCACGTGTTTAAATTGGGCGTCGGTTTGTTTTGACACTTCCATTTTTCATAAAACGTTTCCCGTCTCCAGGATCACTGGAGCTGGAAGTGAAAGAAGGAAATGTTGCAGGCATACAAGAGAGGTAGATGGGAATAAACCAGGTGGGATTATTTTAAGAATTTTTTTTTTATATACCAATAACAACGGACACTCATTGACAATTCTGAAGCATGGGCAAGAAGGAGTTCACTTTCCTTCCTGCATTTGTGAAAGCTTTCTGGAAGTAAGGAGGAGAATCGTTGAGAAGACATGGGGTGAGGAGGAACAGTAACAAGGAGACCAGTTGGTGGGCTCCTGAAGAGCTACAGGTGAGAGACGACGGTGGCATTGGATCTG
>NW_012154618.1:4566352-4572618 GCF_000956105.1 Propithecus coquereli | reverse complement strand
TACTGTATTTTTACAATAAAATAAGCTAGAGAAAAGAACATGTTATTAAGATGATCACAAGGAAAAGAAAATATATTTACTATTCATTAGTGGAAGTGGATCATCATAAAGGTCTTCATCCTCATTGTCTTCCTGTTGAGGAGGCTGAGGAGGAGGAGGAAGAGGAGGGGCTGGTTTTGCTATCTCAGGGGTGGCAGAGGTGAAAGAAAATCTGCGTACAACTGAACCTTTGCAGTTCAACATGTGTTATTCAAGGTCAACTGCAAATGCACACGCACACACACACACACACACACGCACGCACCCACAATATCACATGGGAATAAAAGAAGAGCTTTTTCCTGAGAAGCGCCCTTTCCACAAGGTGTGTGTTAGTAGAAAAATTGTGAATATGCTTTAGTTTCCTCTACACCACCCAGAATCTGACCCTCTGGTCCACAGGATTTGAATGTCTAAGCTAAAACAAAAGTTTAGTTTTGGCAAAATATTGCCTGAAAATGCAGATTTTTGCATTGGGTAACTTAATGGTGTTAGATGATAATAAAATATTTCCTTTAAAATGAATTTTTTTCAGAAGACAGATATAAGAGAATCAAACATCTTAAAAGGCTTACTTTTATATAACATCATTTTTCAACAACTTCTTGAAGAAATATGACAGAAAAAATTGCTTTAGAGAACACTGAAATTATACTTAATATGGCAGTGAGAGTAAATCTCTCCTCTGCATCATTTCACTTCTAATCAGTCTTAAGTAATAGTGAAGAGATGTTCATCTGGAGCATAATTTACTCTTCACACAAAAGAAAAAAAATTTAGAATAATTTACTACATTTACATCTCCAACCCAAACATAAAACAGGAGGGAAACCAATTTTCTTATCACATGAAATGATGATTTATAGAAGAGGGAATAATTAATTTATCTTCTTGTAGGACATGAAAACACCCAAGAACAAACCATTGTGATATTTCTTTAAAGTACAGAAAGAGAAACAAGTACAATGCAAATACCTTTGATCTCAAACCCTTCCTTTTTTTATGTCTTAAAAATGTAAGACACTACCTTCATCCCAGTCAAACATAATAAGCATAGATTCTTGAAAGGGTTGTAGCCTCAATTTGAGCTGTAATGTTCCCTCCTGCTGGAAATGTTCTGTATCAGACCCTCTTTCCACTGCACACTTTTTAAATTTAATTACTTCCTTTACACAAAAAGAAATAATGTTTCCAAAGCACAGCTCACAAAAATGTTGAGCTTATGTGGAATCTTAGCATGGGGCTAACATTTTTCCCAAAGTTTCTCCAGTTCATCTTGAAAGTTTATTTCTCTGACAAAGATATTAGCTTTTTCTCCCCAAGGCCCATATGAAATGAATATATAGTTCTGGAACATTCCAATCTATTTTAAGCCATGAGTGCTTTCCTCAAATGATCTTTTTGGATAAGTGTGTCACCGTCTCCCATACCCAGGGAGTCCCCAGTTGAAGACTATTGTATTCCTGAAGTCCACGCATCAACTCTTTGGCTCTCAGTTTATCTTTCCTTACAGGCACGATATTTAGATGATATTCAACTAATTCTAAGTTTCAGAGTATATTTCAGCTGCATTATAGGTTATGGGTTTTTTTTAGGTTTTGGGGAAAAAAAACTTTCTGAGATCTTTTTAAGAGTAAGCCTGCTAGGAATGTAAAACAGTGCAGCTGCTTTGGAAAATGGCCTGGCAATTCCTCCAATAATTAAACATGGAGTTACCCTGTGACCCAGCAATTCCACTTCTACATACATGCCCAAGAGCAATGAAAATGCGTATCCATGCAAAAACTTGTACATAGGTGTTTATAGATGCATTATTTATAATAGCCAAAGGTGGATGTCTGTCAGAGGACAAATGCATAAACAAAATGTGATATATCCATAGCATGAAGTATTATTTGGCAATGAGAAGAAACGAAGAATTGATACTTGCTACAACTTGGATGAACCTTCAATGCATTACGCTAAGTGAATGAATTGGTTACAAAAGTCCACATATTATATGATTCCGTTCATATGAAAGTCCAGAATGGAGACATCTATAGAGACAAAGATTCGTGGTTGCTTGGGGCTCGGGAGGGATGGCAGTGAGGGGTGACAGCTAAAGTACGCAGAATTTCCTTTGGAGGTGATGAAAATGTTCCAGTGATTATGGGGATAGTTGCACATATCTCTGAATATACTAAAAACATTGATTTGTACATTTTAAATGGATGAATTGTATCATATGTGAATTATATATCAAGAAAGCTATTTCTTTTAAAAGAGTAAATCTGCTTATTATCTCAACCTCAGTACAAGCTGGGCATTAACAGGGTAACCTGTAATCCCTTACCTTACCTAGATTTCTAGAACAAAATCTTAGTTATTCTGCATTAATTTTGTATTGTATGCAAAGTCCTTGATAACCGGTCAGGTTCCTTCACCACTCAAACATGCATTAAGATCGTAACAGGGCTTATCTTCCCTGTACACAAAGGAAGTGGTCTCCTAAAGGAAAATTTAGCTTGGGTTATCACTTTTCTTTTCACCGCGAGCATTTTCTACACACTCCATAAAATTCCTTTTTATATTCTTATGCAATATAGGCATCTAGGTTGGGAGAAGTCTATGAAACTTTAAAAAAATGTTGGCAGGGAGTAAGGGTGGCGGTGAGTTGTCCTTGGCTTATGCTTCCACACGTGCAAGAAATGCTCAGAAATGTAAGTAAACTGGTCCCCTTCCAAACGGAGTTGAACAAAGAGAGTGATTGTAAGACATCATTACAGTTCATTTTCAAATTAATAGAGGATGATCTACCAGCAAGAATACACTCTCTTTCACATACATACACACACATATATATATTACGTACACAGCATCTCTCACCTTGCACCCATTCTAGATCTGAACTTATAATCAAATTGGTAACAGTTAGAAACAATTTAACTCTGATGTGCTCAACTCCAGATCTGCTTTACTTATTAATCGTATGCATTTATACCATCCAGTTGAGTAAAAACTGATGCCAAGAATAATTAGGTAACCGGAGAAGTGAGCCCTTGGGAACCTTCAGGCTCCTCTCTGGATGGGAATGCTTATATATACCATTAAATAGAGAGAAAATTAAAAGCCAAAATATATTAGTCCTGTACTTACAGAAATAGGACCAAAGTGAGACAAATACTCACTGATACCTAAGAAGATAGGAGAAGTCAAATTAAAAACACCTCGCTTTCTCCTCCACAGATTTGAAGGGCAAGATACACAGAGCGGAAGGTTAGAGTGCTTTGCAGGTAGCTTTTGTTCTCCTATACACAACTGACCTGGTCTCACAATGGGTGTGTGCAAAATTTTCACGACTTAAGAGCATTTTGCTCTTGATTGACCTTATAACATCAGAAATGTTTTAGGAAAAGCAAGATGGCCAACAGGGCAAAGGAGCCTAAACCTGTTAGATGTCAAATGACGTTTAATACTTACATTAAATAGCTTCCATTAATCGAGGCAAAGCCCAGACTGCCAGGTCCTGTGATAAACGTTTAACATCATTATTTTACTATATCCCAATAGCAACCTATGAGGTAGATACCACTGTTACTTCTGCTTTACAGATGAGAAAATTAAGTGACTTGCTTAGCTTACACATGGCAGAAGCCAGAGCTTGAACTCAGATCGGTTTGCCTTTAAAGCACATGCTCTTGAAAGATCACCACTTTATACCACTTTTTTGAAATCCTGAGTAACATAAATTACCCTTGTTTAACTGTCAACTTAATATATATTAAATATTAGAATAAGTAAATTTAGCAAGATCCTGGATATAATAATAATTTTAATTTCTAAATACTAGCAATAAACAAAAAATAAAATTAGATATTATTTATAATATAAACATATTGAAAAATAAATTGAAGAAAAATGTGAAAGGTTTCTAGATTAAACCTTTTTTAAAAATTATTGAGAGAGTTAAAGACAACCTAATATGGAGAGATATATGGTGTTCATGGGTTAGAAGATTTCCTATTTAAATATCAGTTTCCCTCAGATGTATCTATATATTCAATTCAATCCCAACCAAATACCACGTTGTTGGGGTTTTTTTAATGGAACTAGACAAGCTGATTTTAGAATTTATGGGGAGATGAAAGGGTCAAGAAAATCATAAGAACAACAAAGCCATAAGACTTGTTTTATCAGAAATCAAGTTGATTACAAAGCTACAATAATTAATACCATGTGGTGTTGGCACAGAGAGACAAATAGACAAATAGGCCAGAATAAGAATCTAGGAAGAGCTCCACCCACATATGATAACTCGATTTGTGACAGAGGTGAAACTTCAGTGTAGTGGGGATAAGAATAGTCTTTTCGACTAACAGGTCAATTGGATCTACATGAGGAAAAAAAAATCTGACCCTTATCATACATTTTTCAAAAAAAATTAATCCCAGATAGATTAAAAATCTAAACAAAAAAGGTTTAAAATACCATAAAAGAATATCATCGTAATCTTGGTCTAGGCAAAGAAAGAATTTTAAAACTGGATATAAATAGCACTAACCATAAAGAAAAACATTAATTAGATTACATGAAATTTGATAACTTCTGTTCATTAAAAGACACCATTGTAAGTGTAAAAAGGCAAGTGACAGAGTTAGGTAAGCTATTTGCAATGCATTTTTCCAGCATAATAGGGTACATCAAGAATTCCCACAAATCAATAAATAAAATATAACTATCCCAATGATGGGGGGAATGGACAAAAGATAAAAATACACAAGTGAGAAAAGAAGATTTCAAAAGATCAGTAAAAATATAAAAAAGTGCTCAATTTTTTTCATGGTCAGAGAAATGGAAATTAATGTCACAATGCAATACTACTACACATCCACTTAAATGGATAAAATGCAAAAGATAAGCATTGGTGCATATTTGAAGCAACTGGTTTACTTCCCATCAACAGTATATGAAATTTCTAGTTGCTCCAATGTATGTGCTAACACTTGTCTTTGAAAAATTGGTTAGTAGTCAGTAGCTACTAAAGCTAAACCCTATGACCATCAATTCCACTTCAAAATATACACTTAACAGAAACTTGTACACGTGTCCACAGCAAACTATTGCTACATGCAACAACATGAATGAATTTTCGAAACATAATAATAAGAGACAGATTGTAGATACCATAATATTATATGATTCTGTTTATATAGATTTCCCAAACACACACAACTGATCTCTGATGTTAAAAGTCAAGATAATGGGTGGAATTTTTGAGTGACAGTAATGTTCTATTTTTTATCTAGGTGCTAGTTGCATGGATGTACTCACTTTATGAAAATTCATTAAAATATATACAGTTATGACTGTGTCCTTTTAAATGTTTGTTATACTTCAATATACTTCAATAAAAAGGGAATTAAAAAGTAATATATGACCCTTACGAATAAATTCCTGTTTGCCTCAGAAGGATTAAGACTCTTGAGGGACAGATACTTCAGACAACATTGTATCTCCATGTAGGGTCTTGCATCCTGCTAAGAACATAGACCAGCAAATGAATTCAGTGAATTCATTAGTTACTTGGAATGAAATGGAATGTAGTGTGCTGTATTCCTTGTAGTGGAACATAACTTTGTTAGTTTCATAACTTTGTACCTCGGCTTTGAGGGCAATGATTGTTTACCATGGCTAGGATCAAAATTGACAAGAAAACTTGGTCTCTATCTTAGCAAGACTTAACTGCATGATTTTCCCTGCTTGTCAGCCCCTCCTTTGAAGACTCCTAATCCCACTTTCACTGACTCTCCCAAACTACTTCACAATTCTTTCCATCAGAAAAAAATATATAGAGATGATGGATAGTGAAATAGACAGAAAGCACTTAGAAAGATCTTAGGGATTGTCTGGTCTTTTTTCCCCTGGCCACCCATCTTCAAGATGGATAATCGAAGAGGAAAAAGAAAGATGAATCATCCAAAGCCATAGAGCTAATTAGTGGTAGAGCTCAGATCAAAATCTAATTCTTGTGATTACTAGTCTATTCTCTCCCCACTGTACTGAGCTTCTCCATGATCTTGTAATAGTCATTATTTAAATTCTGTGATTTGTTGTGCACTCCTTATTAAAATGCCACTCTTTCCCCTGCAACACTGCAATTATCTTCAGAGTGGAGACCATGCCTGACCTGGCCCAGGGCCTGACGCAAATGGGGCTTTCCCATGGTCACCTGCTAGCTGATTCAGTCA
>NW_012154618.1:4561895-4564072 GCF_000956105.1 Propithecus coquereli | reverse complement strand
AACAAGCAGTCAATTCCAGGGATTCAAAATTCCAGTCACAGGAGGTCTGTGGGATAACCAGAGAAAGCCCTCCTCATTAAGAGAATAAGTATAATCTAAGGCCACTTGGGAATTTTTCACTGTATCTTCAGTCAATCACATTTTATAAATAAAATGATAGCAGTTATAACAACTACCATTTACTAAGCAGGTATTACGTGCAGGTTCTATAACAAAAACAATGACAATGCTGAGAAACATTTTGCAGATGGCTGTGAAAATAATTTGTTCAATGCCAACATTAAATATAGAACAGAGATTTGAACCCAGATCAATCTGGCCAAAATTCTTATGGACTTAGAATTATACCATCCCACCTTTCAGAAAATACAGTCTGTCATTCTTCTCTGATGTGTGTTTGCAAGAAGAAACTTTTGATGCTGTATACATGCTCCCCCATGACTGTGGGTAAAGATTGGTCTTAAAGGGTGAGATCATTTCCCTTCTGTATCTTGAACCACAAAATTCAGCTCTTTGACGTAGCATACGTCAAAGACATAAAATAAACTGGAAAAGTGGAGATCCGTCATTTGTTAAAGCAGTTTACTGAGTGGGGACCCAAAAGGAAAGAGAAGCTGAGTATAAGCCTGGGGCTTTTAAATGACCATAACATTGATTTGGCTGCAAGGATACTCCTGGCCAGATCAATTAATCAATTATTTTATTCTTTCCTGTTCAAACTTTGAGCAATACTTACTTCATCTAAAGCCTTGCAAAGCTACAAAACATCAGGATGGCAAAATCACATCTTGACCAGAGCAAAGACTAAGGCTTTCTTTTAGATGTTCCTGAAGAAGGATGAAAAGTAGCTGGGACATAATTTTATTCTTGGCTGGCCAAGAAATGCTCAGCCAAATAAATTACCAAGAAAAGTCAGACAAAAGCTGGAATGTCAAGGGCACAATTATTTCTCATCTCTCCCATTACCTTTAATTTGTTCTCTTGCTGGATAGCAGCAAACTTGCTGGAACAAGAATGGTTTTACTAGCAGAACTACATTGGGTCAAAATGACTGAGCTGGTAACATAGTCATGAAAAAAGAACAAAAAAGCAGCATCGAACCACAGTGTAATGGCCTTCCCACTTAGCTGACATTTTATATATCCTTCTGCTGGGCTCTCTCTGTGAGTGTGAATAGAGAAATGTTTCAGCTAATGTGGTGGCTAGTGAGGGGATGAACTTCCTTTGTGTGACTTTGGTGATTTTTCTGGAAAAATAGGCAAAAAAAGGAAAAGAATAAATCCTCAGACAAGGTTGGGGTCTCTAAACAAATATTCCACTCATGATTAGCAGTGTGAAACCATACTGCTTTAGGCACTTTTCTGGTGGGCCTAATTTTGTTTCTTTAAGATGAGCAACAAAGCAGAAATATTTGTCTAAGAAACTAAGAACGGTCAAAGATTACTATCTCATCTTGTAATCTGAAATAGCACTCACTGGTTTGGGCTTTCTTCTTGTAGGATTAATATTTTTCTTTTATTCAAAGCCTCAACAGATACAGACCTGCCACCTTTTCTGGAGTGAACGGGAAGAGCTTTGCTCTCTCTTCAGTGACCACTCCATGGGGGGAAGGTGTGCTCACTCCTTTTCATCATCACCTATTGGGCAGAGATGATTGGCAGTGCTGAAATCCAATCTGAACTCTCTTATCTCATCTGAGTGGGTAGAAAAAAATTGCTCTTTAGAAGAAATTTTCAAAATCAAGGGGATACAATTTTGGACAGAGGTTTTTATGAGATTGCAGTAGTTGTTATGCAATCTATTTGTAGCCACATGGGAAATGTACATTTCTAAGAAAGCAACATATATGTCACAATGCAAATTGCTTCATAGCCCAATTTTTTTTTTTTTAAATCATTCATTGCATAGTGAATGTTAGGATGCTCCAGGTTTATAAAAAGGAATTCTGCCAATGGCCTCTCCAAATACAAATCAGCTGTGAACAATACAACTCTGGAGATTCTGGGTTTGAATCTCAACTTAGCCTTTCATGAATGTGACAGGTCTTAGACCTTATTAAACTTAAGTGTCCGCAGCTGTGATATGAGAATATCACACTACAGCATTTTCTGCTAAGGATGAGTTCCTGAATATTTCTCACAACTCAACATTTGCATAATTCAGGACTAATTTTCCCA
>NW_012154618.1:4558934-4561845 GCF_000956105.1 Propithecus coquereli | reverse complement strand
TGGACTTTCTAGAGCTAAAAATAAATTAGCAAATCTAGGTATGTGTTGCATTAGGTTTCAAAATATTTGGGGTTTTGATCCAATCTCTAAATACATTATTGCCAAATACTGTCCCCTTCTTTTCAAATTTTAAACACATGTATATTTTAGGGGAAATTTAATACGAAGGTTTCAGAGTCGCTGCTAAAGATATGTGAGATTTCTAAAGAGCTTGCCTTTAAAAAGTAAAACAAATTCTTTCTAAAATGAAATTAGATGGTGAAGTAATTCTGCCCCTAAAAAATGTAATCATTTAATCTTCATGTCCTGACCAACCAACCCTTCAAAAGCTCCAAGTATCAATTTAGTCAAATACGGTCAACTTTTCCCAAGAAAAGTTTCTCAAGAAACTAACATCACTTACAAGACACCATGCATTTAAGTCTGATGCCTTATTTACTTTTGAGAACAGCTCTTAGGTGAAGGAGATATTAGTTCCTGAGAAGTTGAATCACTTGCTCAATATTTCAAAGGAAGAAAATGGCAGAGCTAGTATTTCACACACAGTCTGCTTGATTCTAAAGACTGTGAGCTTTCAAAAGAATTGTCATTGAGTGTCTTTGAGCTGGCTTAAGGTAAGAGACCCAAAATAAATAGTGTGAAAATACAAACTTTCATTATTTTATCTTAGGCTAAAGAAGAAAAAATAAAAGAGAGGAAAAAAAGAAAAAGAAATAAAGCACCATAAAATAGAGCCTCTAAAGACATTTTTATGTCATGAAAGTTCTTAGCCTTCTATAAACCTAGCTAGGACCACCTAATGGTGTCTATAAAATACTCTCTGGGAGCTAACAATTAATCAGCAAAGTTAAACAAAAGAACATAAATTACCACCACAGTGAGCACCATCTGTTATTGTGGCACAAAAGCATCTCCTCCAGTACTGAATGGAGAAAGGATCCCAGAAGGAGAAAAGAATGCTCATGGGTTAAAAATAACTTTCAAGACATGATTGAAGGAGATCAAAGACAATGCGTTAGAGAAAGCTGAGTCCTGATGAGTCATATAATTTCATTTCAACTCAGTTCAACATGCATTTATTGACAATCATAGAGACATTTGAAACCCATGCAAAAAATATCATGGTCAGTCCATTTGGAATCTGAAAAACTACCAAGAAAAACACCAAGGGCTAGAATTATACCAACTGTTTATAAGGTGATTAAAGCATTTATGACTGCTTCAAGTGTCATGTGACAGGACAGAACCAGAAATTACCATCATCACCTCTACTTCTTAGATATAAAAACCGAGTCTCCATGACAGCAAAGGTCTACCCTAGGTCATGTGACCCATCAGAAAATGGCATTGCTCATGACTCTCCTCCCCTCCACTCCAAAGCTGCTTCTTAGTTGGGCAGGTCATACAAATGACACAAATGCAGCCAGATGTGGTAATATAATTGATGATCTATTGTGCTAGATAATATTCATCTTTCGATTTTGGCAACATGGTTACTCTGGAGTGTTGTGGGGCTGAGGAGGCAAATCGTTGTCTTTCAGTGTAAGCAAAACCAATAGATGGCAGCATCGCAACCACCATTTTCTCCCAGGGGAGACACCATGGGGAAAGAAGATGCTGCAATTCTGAGAAGGGTTGAGTCTAAGGATCAAGGAATTCCAGAGAAATCTAATGACTACTCAGGGTTCTCCTGCTTGCACGATTAGATGGTAAGTTCTTTAATAGGTTAAAAAAAATTCCAGGGAGCAGGAAAGCAAGGACAGCTCCAGGCAAAGCAGCAGGACAGATTACCATTCTATGACTGTTCTTTGGGGGCATTGGAAAACAAGCAGTCAATTCCAGGGATTCAAAATTCCAGTCACAGGAGGTCTGTGGGATAACCAGAGAAAGCCCTCCTCATTAAGAGAATAAGTATAATCTAAGGCCACTTGGGAATTTTTCACTGTATCTTCAGTCAATCACATTTTATAAATAAAATGATAGCAGTTATAACAACTACCATTTACTAAGCAGGTATTACGTGCAGGTTCTATAACAAAAACAATGACAATGCTGAGAAACATTTTGCAGATGGCTGTGAAAATAATTTGTTCAATGCCAACATTAAATATAGAACAGAGATTTGAACCCAGATCAATCTGGCCAAAATTCTTATGGACTTAGAATTATACCATCCCACCTTTCAGAAAATACAGTCTGTCATTCTTCTCTGATGTGTGTTTGCAAGAAGAAACTTTTGATGCTGTATACATGCTCCCCCATGACTGTGGGTAAAGATTGGTCTTAAAGGGTGAGATCATTTCCCTTCTGTATCTTGAACCACAAAATTCAGCTCTTTGACGTAGCATACGTCAAAGACATAAAATAAACTGGAAAAGTGGAGATCCGTCATTTGTTAAAGCAGTTTACTGAGTGGGGACCCAAAAGGAAAGAGAAGCTGAGTATAAGCCTGGGGCTTTTAAATGACCATAACATTGATTTGGCTGCAAGGATACTCCTGGCCAGATCAATTAATCAATTATTTTATTCTTTCCTGTTCAAACTTTGAGCAATACTTACTTCATCTAAAGCCTTGCAAAGCTACAAAACATCAGGATGGCAAAATCACATCTTGACCAGAGCAAAGACTAAGGCTTTCTTTTAGATGTTCCTGAAGAAGGATGAAAAGTAGCTGGGACATAATTTTATTCTTGGCTGGCCAAGAAATGCTCAGCCAAATAAATTACCAAGAAAAGTCAGACAAAAGCTGGAATGTCAAGGGCACAATTATTTCTCATCTCTCCCATTACCTTTAATTTGTTCTCTTGCTGGATAGCAGCAAACTTGCTGGAACAAGAATGGTTTTACTAGCAGAACTACATTGGGTCAAAATGACTGAGCTGGTAACATAGTCATGAAAAAAGAACAAAAA
>NW_012154618.1:4525378-4556889 GCF_000956105.1 Propithecus coquereli | reverse complement strand
GTGGATGTTTTTCGTCTCCTACTGTGGACCTCAGGCCGGACATCAATCCATCCTTTCTCCTTTGGGGAACACCCCCTCACAATCACAGAACTCGTGGTTTTGGAGAAATTGGCACCACTCCTTGCTGTCGGGCACATCACTACTCTGTATCCTCTGTGACTGGTTCCTGAATGGGTTTGTAACCTCAAGTGGGTCACTCCGGACTTCAGGCATAATTAATGAGAAGAGGTGCCCTTTCTGATAGGGTTGCTACACTGGTCTGACCCAAGCTTGGCACATCTAGGGGACATCAAATGGCAATAGCACCTGAGAATAGAGTTGAGAGAAGGAGTGAGAATAACAGAATTTGAATGAAGTGATTTGTGCTTCTGAATTCACCTGAAAGTAAAGTCTGCCTGCTTATGGACCTTCCTGTTATGTAACAACAAATTTCATTTTCATTTTCATTTTCAAAGTCGATTTGAGTTATTTGCAACAGATGGAGTCTGAGCATTATTCCACCTCATGTACTAATATTTCAACTGGTTTTTCTCTTGCTGAGCATCAAGTGAAATATTAAGCGAAAAGAAAATCTGAAAGTTGAGGTTTTCAACTGTCTCTATCAATCCCTTTCAGAACATCCTTCACATGCTGCCTCATTTTAGCCTGTCTACCATGTTCTTTGTATCCCAAGCCCAGGTCAGAGTCTTCTTTACGTGTATAGATGCTCCTTGGGTTACAAGGGGATTAAACACATCATAAGTTGAAAATATCATAAATCGAAAATACACTTAACCTACCAAACATCATTTCCTTGTGACCATATTTCTCAGTTAGATAAGCTTTCCATTCTCCTATTTCTGAAACTTAAACAGAAACTCAAAGGCAGAAAAAAATTCTATCTTCAAATCTACATGCTGCAAATGTAAAGAGCTATGATTATTGCTGCAGAGTTTGGGATGAAACTAAGGATATTTTGAGCATATGTGACACTTTGTCCACGAAGAAACCACTCTATACACAGTTGTCATATGTTTTCCAATGGCATCAATGGTATTGATCATGACAGTATTGTTAAAAGACCACTGCCCTCAGCAACTTTGATTTTCGTCTTTGTGAGAAAATATTTTGGAAGATATTACAGCAATTTCTGTGATCACCAATTTTGTGTCTGGTCTTCTGTGATTGCTACTGAGATACCATAGTGTCTCAAGGACACTTTCAATTCACTTTCCATGCTTTCGCCAGAGTGAGCTTTTCGAAACAGCCACCTGATCCTATATCTCTGTATGGTAAAGGTTGAACTCTTTAATATAGTTGAGGGGGGCGTGTAGGATTGACCCTCATCTGTCTCCCTGGTTTCACCTTGCATGGTTCTTTCTCCCAGCCTGGGCTCCTGGCCCACTAATCTTCAGGTCTCCAGTATGTCACACACTTTCTCTCCCCAGGATCTATGTGCTGTCTCCTTTGTCAAAATGTTCTTTGCTTTGCAATTCTAGTTCAGATTCTTCATTATGTTAATATATGCAGATGCTCCTCAACTTATGAGGGGATTAAACACATCATAAGTTCAAAATATCATTAAGTTCAAAACGCACTTAATACACCTAACCTATCAGACATCATAGCTTAGGCAAGCCTACCTTACACACGCTCAGGACACTTACATTAGCCTACGATTGGGCAGAATCGTCTATCACAAAGCCTGTTTTATAACAAAGTGTGGAATATCTCTTGTAATTTATTGAATCCTGTATTGGAAATGAAAAACAGCATGGCTCACTGCCACTTCCCAGCATCAAGAGAGAGTATCATACCACATATTGCTAGCCTGGAAAAAGATCAAAATTCAAAATTTGAAGTATAGTTTCTAGTGAATGTGTATCACTTTCACACCATCGAGAAGTCAAAAAATCGTTAAGTGGAACCATTGTAAGTTGGAAACCGTCTGCATTCTCATAGAACTTATTCCTTTCCATCAGAGTGATTGTCTCCTATTGTAATCGAACACTCGCTGCAGGGTGACAGGATCACGTTCCATATGAGAACAGCAGACAGTCAGCTCCTCCAGGAGAGTAGGGATTGTGGCTGTCTATGCTCACTCAGGTGCCTCTCACAGAGCCTGGAATTCCAATGGTCAATTCCCTGCCTTTTTTTATTATATTCACATTTCGGAAGAATTTGACACAAATGGCCCCTCCTTCCTTGAAATATAAATGACCCAACTTCTGGGGCTCCACACTCTCAGGCTGTCTCCTCCCTGTGGCTATAGCTTCTCAGTGTCCTTCACTTACGCCTTGTGCATCCTCTAAATAGTCGTATGTTCTGCCTTATAACCCAACTGATGGGGTCTCTCCTAAAGCAAGAGACCAAAGGGTGGAGAAAGTTACACAGAAAAAGCAACCCATTGCCATAAGTGTTACAATAACAAGCAATTTGGAAGCAACTTGAATGTCCAGCACTAGTGGAACACAGCAGAAAGTTGTGACATTCACTTCATGGAATACTATGTAGCTAATAAAAGCAAGAGCTATACAATCTGTTTGGGAGCATGAAACATTTTTATAAAAAATTCTTATGATAAATGTTTTATGAAAAGTATGGTACAAAAAGTATGCTTAAATTATGATTACAATGTATAAAATTTATGTAACTCTATCCTCTGAACATGGAAAAATAAATACGGTGTTAGATAGTGGGATTATGAGCACGTTTCCCTTTTATTTTCCAAACATTTATATTTTATGAAAAGATTATATGTGTGCATAGAGAAAATTATACTATAAAGAACACAACAAAAATGAATATATTTGTGGAAATATCATAAAAAAACTAAAGTATTGAAAGCCATCCTACAATATGTTGTACAAGAAGTTCCCCTAAATTGCAATACTGTGAGAGGTATCACAGCTCTGTGATACAAGCAGCAGGCTCTCAAGGGGCAGTTGATTCTGTACGGTGACAGGTGGCTTTGCTGCACAGCTTTCCCTTCATAATGTCACAAGTTGTGCTGCCCTAATCTTGGAAAACAGGGGACCATGTCGGCCTTCATAGGCTATCGAAAACTCCAGCCTCCTCTGCAGATCCTTTCATCTTATTTGCTAAAAGAAAACTACGTGAAGCCAATAAGTTCCAGGAAACAGTAGGACAAACATTAACCTCTTTACTCTACCCGAAGCAGCCATTTGAACCACAGACACTATTTGAATTCCACAGGGAAGACCAAATTTAATTGATTTCCAGTAGCTCTTGAGGATGAGTTCGTATTGCCAACTTTCTCTAAAACAGAACCCATGTGTCCCTCACCAAAAGGTGTTTTCTTGCAGCAGCAGCAGCAAGAAGCAAATAGACTTTTACCAACAGTCCTTTACTGGAAAAAAATGCAACTGGATTATTACTCCACAATGAATCCTGAAGCCACAACTAATAGAATTTCAGAGCAGCGAACCCCAAGTGTTGAACTCTAGCACCCCTGAGCATAATTATTATAAAAGACGACAGCAATCTGTGTCTACAAACTGATGTCATTATGTAAACTACAGGGTAATCTTATGGATGATATAAGGATAATCAGGTAGCTTAAGCCAAACAGTAATAATATGAACAATACAGCTGGTATGCACCGAGTGAACACCATGTGTCTGGCACCGCGTTGACATTTATTCTTTGCCACAACCTTGGGAGTCCCATTATTATCTCCGTTTTACAGACAGACAAACTAAGCCTTAGTGAGGCTAAAGAACTAGGTCTTTCTCTCTCTCTCCTTTTTGTTTCCAGAGCCCTCTCGATCCCCAACAGCTTTTCTGTGTGACTTCTTCACCTGCTCCTGGACTGAATCAGGAGCCTTGGTGCTTTGCCAATAATATGCTACCTACATCCTTCAAGTTTTAAAAAGCACTTTACATTTAGAATGACTCAGAACACGTGTTCTAATTTAATCCACCCTCATTTGTTCTAACTGTCTCATGATGGTAATAACCATCCCTGGAGGCCTGAGGAATCGGATCTGCCAGAATTGGCCCAGCTCTTCCGGAATCATTGAGGCATTATGGAAATGATTTTTTGCAGGCAAATCCTTGGACAGATGCATCAACCTAATTTTTCAGCAACTTTACTTATTAACACAATCTGATGTTGTTGAAAGAAAAGCACATGCAACAGAATCATATAAATCTTTCCTAAAACCTTGAGGTATCTATTGGTACCTAATTTCACAATATGATGTTCTACAGCCACGCTCCTAAGTCTTACAGTCTCGCCACTGGATTCAGGGCTGCTAAACACCTCATAGGCAAATAACCACTCCCTGCTTTGTGTCCCTGTTAGGCATTGCTAATCACTCATGGTATTTGTCTTAGGTTAGGTACCCCCAGAAACAGACCCTGAGATGTGATTGATCTGGCTTACCAGGAAGCCACGGAAGCAGGACAAGAAGCTGAAGGCAGCCAGTGCACGGCACAGTCGTAAGCCGGTTAGCTCCGTGGGCAGGGGGTCTCAGGCCTGCTCGGGACCTGTGGAGAGCACACAGAGTATGTCTCAGAGAAATCCTTCACAAGGGCATGAGACCTGGGGTATCTTTCCACACACTCCAGCCAGTCCTTGGCTTTTCCTGGGGGTATTAAGGGGCCAGGCACTTCCCGCCTGCCCTACGTGTACCAACTATTACATTCCAGCAGACAGGAAGTCCCTAAGCAAGGTGTTTGCAGGTGGCAGTCCCGGAGTCTATGAGTGCCAGTCACTGAGTGCTAAGAGGGTGTGGATGTGGCACTGAGGGGACCGGCCACACACTGTTTCCTGCTGCCTCCAGAAGCAGTTCTCCACCAACCCTCCAAGCAGCCACCGCCATGCGGCTGGAATTGGAAAGCAAACTGAAACCTCCTGGCCATTTTGATTCTGACATCACTAATTTGTAATTGTAGATAATTTCTGCTCTGACTAGATAATAGATTGATTACAAATGTGGAGAATATATAAGACAGTCTTGTGTTTTCTAACGGAGAAAGGGCAGTTTTAACCCTGATAGTTTCTAACAGAGAAAGGACAGTGTGGTATAGTGGTTAAGAGCACAGACTCTGACATCAAACTACTTGGGTTCCCCTCCCTGCTCCCAGCTATGTAACCTACTTGTCACATGACCTCAAGCAAATTACTTAACTGCTCCACACCTCAGTATTTTCATTGATTACTTGGGAACAAAATACCATCCCACAGGTGTTTGCGAGAATCAAATGAGTATCTGCCCATCTAACGATCTCTCTCTCTACCTACTTATCATCTATCATTTAGTAAGCAACATAAATGTAATCTGTTATTACTATCAATATACTACATGAGAGTTAAAAATATGTAGCAGATCAGATTTTTAAAAGTAAGTGCAGTGAATCTTTAGTAATTCTACTTCCCATTCCAAATGGCAACTCTTGAGTCATTGAGTGACCCAGAGACTGGGCTCATGTAGCTATACTTGACAATTGAGGCAGGAAAAAAGACTAAGAAACAATTTGTCATCTTTCTGAGGAATGTGGATCTAATTTCCGAAAGCCAGGAGACAAAAGTGCCCTGGTTTTCAATTTATTAATACATAAGAAGAAAAACCTCTTGAAAGCAGAACTGGGAATCTTACACCCTAGTCCCTTTAAACCTGAGAGTCGAAACCATCTCCCTTTTTATGGTTTTCATCTAGTAAGTTGACTCTAGGCTTCTTAAAATGAGGCAAAATTGAACCTCAGGGCTTCAGAGCTTGCACTCTGTAGCAATTCTCTTAGGATATAAAATCACTGATTATACAGGCACGTGCATAAGACAAGAAAATCGACACCATTTAAACTACCCCTTTATCCTGTGGGAGATAAACCAAGCCAATGATCGTCAGACGTTACAAGACGTGTGCTTTCTTCATCCTACTGACTCAGCTCAGCTGCAGGCTGGGCAAAGGGACCAGTTGGGCAGAACAGAGCATAAGTCCCCTTTCTTCCAAATCATAAGCCCTGACAACTGTGCTTGATGTATCACCAAGCATCACTGGACATCCAATTCCTCGCTGTAGTGTGAGGAAATCCCCAGAATCTCTGCATGTATTGAACAAGAAATGTTCATATCCTGATATTAAAATTGCTGGGGATGTATTTTCCTGCTCACTTTTCTTCCTTTCCCTTCCCTTGTGATCAGAGATATGCCTTGAATGACTTATAGCTCAATGCCCACAGCAAGACAGACAACAGGACCTGCAACCCACACAATGCAATCATTTTATAGCTCTGTTTCAAAAATGAACTATACTCCACTTATATGTCTTAAGATTTAAATTAATTTCTTTTTATAAGGGAGGTGTCTGTGACAAAGGACAAGCTATAAAATTTTAGGTTAGCTACATCTACTAATAAAAAATACGTGTAATTCTATTATGCTGCAATTCTAGAGCTCTGACCAGAGAGAGAGAGAGGTTTGGAATGACTTGGAAGCTGACTACAAGGAGAAAGCTAATTGGAAAATAAAGTATGTTTTTAAAGGGCAATCATAAATTTTTCTCTTTTTATAGGGAGATGCTCAGAAGTTATCAGATTCTCATGAAACTAAGTGGTAATGCTGAAAGCCAGTGCGGTACATGCTGGTCCACCCCAAAAGTCAACTGCAGGTTTGGTAGACAATTGCCACAGACTAGTGGCTTCTGCTCTCAAGGAAGGTGTTACTCTGCTTGCAGGATTTTTGTGCTTATAGAAGGCCATAAACGAAGGGAGCTAAAACTCTCAGAAGCCATTCACAACCATGAGATAGAATGTAGAGGGGAAATCTCTCCTTATCCCTCAGTAAGACAATTTGGTAACTGAAATGCCAGCTTGGAGGAAATATTCTGAAAGAATGGGGTGAATCCTTAAGGATGCAGTACACTTACTAAATCAGAGACTGTGTTTGGTGCTGTCTCTACTAAGAAGGTCCAGGAACCCAGGGATGGGAGCAGGAGTGTCCCCATGGATCACCCCCAGTGTGCTTCCTGCCCACGAAACCTTGGGCTCAGAAAGATTGGAGGCCTTGGTCCTGTATGAGACACATTCTTTAAAGGGAAAGGTGCCACCAAACTACAAGTTATAGCTGCCACCAGGGCACTTACAACTCCTTGGCCCAGGGACCAGCAGGTAGAAAGAGGAATCACAATTCTGGTGGGTGATAGACCCTGAGCAGCAGGAGGAGGAGGGCTGCTCTTACACAATGGAGGCAAAGAGGACACATGTGGACCCCAAGTCACCTACAGGCCACCTATTGGCACTGTCTGTTAACTATGGACAGGTATGTGCAGCATGCCTAGACTGAGAAGGGTAAGAATAACAAATTTTCAGATGGTCCAGGTGCAAAGGTCTGGATCACAGCATCAGATAAGCCACCATGACCTACCCAGGTAAGAGCTTGGGAAGAGAGGGATTTAGAATGGACAGTGGATGAGGGAGAGGGTAAGTACCAGTCATGGCCCCAAGGTTAACAGCAGCTGAGGGGTCTATAAACCACCCCACTAACCTTCTTCACCTGAGTTACCCTTAGGAGGATGAAAGCCCCATGGAGGCGTTGCTGTCTGACCTTGGAAGGAGAAGTACAAGGTATGGATTGTGGAGGTTGTGGGATTATGTCTTGTGGACCTCCCACTACCGGGAGTGCAATCACTGATCATCCCAGGTACTTCAGTTTGAAATCCGTCCCACCATTCAGGCCAAAGGCAGTGGGGATGCGAAGGCAGACTCATTCCTGAAGAACAGGGAGACTTTTTTGTTGGCCAAAATTGGCTCAAAGACTCTCTAATGGCTTCTAATTCAGAGCAGCCTAGGACCCTTCTACCCAAGTTTCTCTCCCTTCTCCTTCGTTTGGGGTCCTACTCGCAGGAAAGACTGATGGCTTCTCAAGGTTCTGCAGCTCCCTACTTACTTTCTTTCATAGAAATATTTCCCCTACTAAATATTCACACCTTTAATTCTGTCTTGGTGTCTGCTTTTCAAAGGACCTGGACTGTCATCACGGCAATTTTAATTTTCAGTGGGAATAAAAAGGACTCTCACCTCATCAGGCTGCTGAGCTCCCACAAGCTGTCCTTGACCACAATGAGGAGTGGAGGATACTTTTGGGGAAGGGTGGCCAAGTATTCAACTTTGCTTCAGAAAATCTGCTCCCTTGAGCCAAAGAAGGGCCACACTCTCATGGGCAGTGGAGATAGAGTAGAACAAACACCATTTCTCATTCCTCCAGTTGACTAGAATCTCCTTCAGTTAGTGTTAGACCTTTTTCCATCAAACCCATATCCAGCTACACCTGAAAGGAATTGGCTTTTTCAACATTTAAGAGTCTACAAATGTGGGACTAGACCTTGCCCACCCTTTACTCCTGATGTAATGGAGGTTCATTAGATAATTCCTATCTAAATCCAAATCTGTTTCAGACATATACATGCACGTGAATTCAACGAAAGGAAATAGACTCTGTGTGTGCTCCAAGGATGCTCCAAAAAGAAAGAAAGAAAGAAAGAAAAAAACACCCAACTGAAAGAAGCAGCTTCCTCTTTGTTATTTTAGAAGGTTTTTAGATTGAAGCCATAAAACATATCTTTCAAATAAGGAAATAACCCAACTCTTAGGGCACCAAGTTCATCTGTCTTTTGAAGTACAGAGAGTCTTCAATTGGCTTTAGACATGAGAGGGAAATAAAATGTGGGCCAGAGAACAGAGACAAGCCCATCAGTAAACAAAGAAAGGGAGGTGATGTGCTGGGATGACCTGAAGTAAGGCAGGAAAGTGGGGTGAAGAATGCAGAAGAGAGCACATCAGAGGGGTATGCAACAGGCAGACTAAACATAGGCTTAGGCCACCAGAAAAGCAGGAGTACCGAAACTGGAAAAAGTTAAGAAAGGCTAGAAACATGGTTAATAGTGGCCTTCCATTTATATTTAGTGAAATTTTGAAAAATTACATTTTACAATTTGTCACTTAGTATTGTTTTTATTTTCTCTAATACATGGCCATGCACAACCATCTTTGTAGTACTTAGCGTCTTTGAAGGTCTTAATCTGGCCTGGGTTGGGATGATGTGTGTGTGTGGGTGTGTGTATGGGGAGGAGAAGGAGGATCTGGGGAGGAGGAGTACTTTACAAGATAAAAAAAAAAGTAAACTTATGCTATCTAGTAAGTGGCTAAGGACCACTAAAATATAATCTTTCACACTCATCGCTTCCATATAGTTTTGTTTTAAAAGAAGTGGCCCTTTCCCTGAAGAGATGGCTTCCAACTCTTCACTTCTTCCACCCCCCCATCCTTTCTTCCTATTTTATTTCTGCATCCCATTTTTAAAATATTTATTTTATTTCAGAATATTATGGGGTACACATTTTTTGGTTACATGGATTGCTTTTGTATTGCTTGAGTCAAAGTTATAAGCGTGCCCATCACCCAGATAGTGTACACTGTACCCGTTAAATCATGCATCCATTGTTATGTTTGTGCAGTCTCATGTATAATTTTGTCATCCTCTTTGAATTAATAAAAGGCATTTAAAAGTAGTAGGAATTTTTTTCCCCAAGGATCTCAAATGTTTAACAACTCCTTAGGCTCCCTAGTGCTCTGGAAGGAAAAAGAAGACAGACAGACAGCAGGAGGGGAGGCGAGAAGACGGAAGTGGTAGATTTCACTGAAGAATGCAGGAGGCTGACAGCTTGGAGTCCTTATTCAACCTGTCCACCAAAACTTCCCCACCATCATCTTTGGTTTATAAATATTTTGTTCAAATCTTCCTTCCCTCCAAACTTTGTGTCCTTCAGTATTTGCAATGAATTTCCATACACATTAGCCGATTAGCTCCTTACTAGGCAATGATGTCCATGATGGCAGTGACCATGGCAAAGAAACCAGTCCAGCCCAAAATGGGTGCTCAGAAAATACTGGGTGGATGTTCCCATTTTATTTGAACAAATAAATATTTACTCAACACATTCTTAAAGCAAGGTGTTGCATTACCCATATAATCCCTATCTTTAAGAAGTTTGCAATCTAGTGGGTTGCAAACCGTTAAGGAATTTTTTGAAATTGCGGACGGAATCAACACTGTCTTTGCTCTATTTTTGTCTTTGTGCTGTGGAACCTTATTTCTTATTTGGGTTGCTCCCAGATAAGTCCTTAAGTCCCTCGATCACAATTGCTGGTGCTTGTTTTCACTCTCTGTAGATGGCTCTGTCTTTCAAGAAACCAAATTAGGTGATGGAAACACAGACAGATGGATATCTCTCTTGGGGGAAAATCATGCTTTTCTTGTGTTTGGGATTTTGGGTTTTTGTCAGTCAGAAGACATGCCAACTGACATTTATGGAGCTCGGCACAATGCCAGACATTTCAAGCCATCATTCCACATTTGTTGTGCATCTACTATGTGCCGGGCTCGGTGGCAGGCACTGAGAAAGCAGTGATAGATCATTCACAGCTCCTCTATTTCTGCACACAATAATAATCAACCAATTAGATACCATTTGGTCAAAATGGATAAGGTGCCTTCTCAAGCTTTTAGGTAGTTATAATCCAGGTGATTAAGTATTGCAAGAGCCGAGGGACAAAAACCTGGAGGAAAGCAAAAAAGTCTATGTGAGTTGCACACTGGAGGGGAAAAAAAGTGCATAATTTTACTCAGAGCCCTCTGCAAAAGGTCATTTAATCACATTTAAATGATATTACATTCCAGGTATAGCACCAATGATATGCAACCATCCTCAGTGAAATTAATAGAAAAATCTCTCAGCCACAGAAACTGATTAAATGCATTTCCTTTCATCTGCCCCAAATCAAAGCTTTTATTTGATGTGTTCTGTTCTGCCTTATTGTGTCTTGAAGAGAACTTTGCCCCCAAATCAGATCATCCAGCCAAAAACTCCAAGTTGGAGTTCAACCTGGGCCCAGATCTACCAATCATTAGCAAGATAACCTTCTGCGAATTCTTTAATCTCTTTCATTGTCAGTTTGCCATCTCTAAAATTGGGATAATATTACCTATTTCATGGGCTTAATGTGTGTAATAAATGAAATAAGATAATGCATGTAAAGTGCCCGAATCATATTAAGTGCTCAGTTGTACCTGTTACGGTCATAATGATCCTTACTGCTGCAATTATTGATGCTGAGACTTACTCCTTGCCTTACATGGAGACCATTCCAACTAATATTTCAATATTCCACCTTTCACATCAGGACATGTACACATCCATCTCGTGTCTTGGAATGTTGGCTCCTTGGGAAATAGGGATCATACCATGTAAGCGCTGTAGAACTTGAAATTCAGGCCCGTGTACCCGATGCACAGCTATAGCAAACACTGTGACACCAGGGCTTGCAGATAGAGAAAACCTTATTAGATTTAGCCAAAGCAAGAAGATGGGAGAGCAAAATCTCTCAGATTTGTCTTCCCAAGAGATGAACCAGTGAGCTTTTACGCAGGCTGGGGAGTAAGGGACGGGAAATTTCAGGGAACTGAACGGGGAAGTCTGTGTTGCTTTCAGTCTCAGATAACACCTCGAGCAACCAGGCTTCTGGGCACCAACAGTTCGTCGCAACCTTTTCAGGGGCATTCATTCCTTCTGCAAAACAAACACATAGATTCTCCTCCCGACCCTGGAGTTATCTCCTCCTGCTTGACAAAGAAACAGCGCATCAGCTATTAATAATTGCTGTGAGTACAAGAGATGCTGGGCAGGAAACAAGCAGTTAGCACGTGCAGACAACCAAGGGCCTCGTACAATTTTACATTATTTCAGTCATTCAAAAACGCTGGGGTACTACAATCTCCAGCGGCCGAGCTACCTACGTTTTTTGTATTCAAGCTCTTTGCATAAAGTGGTACATATAAATGCTGGAGATAAGCTTTAGAGTTTCCTTCCATATACATTTTATTAATATTTATAGGTCTACTCAGGTTTTCTATTTTTTTCTTGACTTGGTCAGTCATTTCATTTCAGAACTTGTTCACTTCATATTGATTTTCAAATTTATTGGCATCATTTTTTCCACTGTTAGTATTCTAAAATTTCTCCTACGTTAGAATTATACTTTCCTTTTCACTGTACATTTTGCTTCTTTGCTGCATTAATTTTTTCTTGATAAGCCATGTGGTGGCTATGCCACTACTGTCAACATGCGGTGTGTGGGGACAGTAGGACTGGCACAGGGTGGTTTGAGTGATGAATCCAATTCTCTCTCAAGCAATAAGAGCTTCTCGAAGAAAGCACAATCCGTGCCTACATGATGTTCTCTTCAAAAGCATTTATTGTCACCAGTTATGAGTTTGAGGGGGTACAGACAGCAGCAAACAGACACAGCAATCCCACAAAGGGTATTTGCACGAAGCCATCCCAGTTCCTTAATCCTTCCCCCAGCATCAACATTTATGTCAAAAATTCAAAACCTGGAAAGTTTAATGTGCAAATCAAAGGCCAGAGAAATACCCAGGGTTCTGCTCGGTGTCCTGATGAATGTGTTAAAAAGAAATGTGATTAGAGAGGTGACAGAGTTAAGCAGAGCATTATGCAGCCAGCTCATGTTTTATGGATTCTGAAGGGGCCGGGGAAGTAACAGTGCTCTTCTGAATAGTAATGGTCCGAAAATCGTGAGCTGCTTATGATAATTTTTACAGTGGGTGGCGAGGCACAAAGTGTCCCAACTTCTGATCTGAATAATACTTTCAATACATCTTACCTTTTATCACAAAAATTTCTAGGAGAAATTTGTCCATTTGCACAAATGGAATATTTAAAACACTTCTATTGGTATGTGTGGAAAGATCTAGATAGGGTCAGTCATAAGGTTACAACACAACTGGCAACAGTAACTGTAAAATTTTGAATCCTTATGCAATGCATGACATAGAGGCAAGAAAAAAGTTTCATTTGGAGCCAGGATATAGGCAGGACTGTATGTGGAAGAGGACATAATGTTCATTTTCCAGATATCGCTCTTGGTTGGTCTACCTGCTTTGGTCAGCCATAAAGATTCCAGATGCCACCCCATCTGGGGATTACGTGTGCCTGTTGTAGTAATCTCTCTCATATTTGTAGCACTAGAGAGCTTACAAAGCATTTTCTCACATATTATTTCAATTGCTTTCTCTGTTGTCCCCAGAAAAAAAACAGCGTAGGTACTATTTTCCCATTTGTAGAGATGAAAAAAGTGAGGCTCGGAGATTCAGAACCTTTGTGGGGTCTAACAGGTGATAACTCCATAGCGGGGCTTGGAGGGACAAATTTGGATGGGAACGCTAGCTCTTCCAGTTATCTGGTGTATGCTAGAGTCATTTGCACAATCTGAGTCTCAGTTTCTTCCTTGATAAGTTGTGCGTGATCACGCATACCCGGCCTGCCTGTGATAAGGAACAGAAGTGACATATTTAAGGGCTGACCTCTGTGTCTCACAGAGTAGGGGACTCGGCAAACATTAGGCGTCATTATTAGCCAAGTCCAACATGCCGTAAGTCTGCCTACTGACATCATTGACCAAGAGTTGTCTAATAGAATAAATATCATAAATACATGAATAATGATGCCAGAAATGCATGTAAATTAATTAAATATACACAACTATGAACTATTCAGAACAGCTAGATCTGAAAGGAATTTTCGAAGGGGCAGGGATGTGATGCTCACTGAAATCTAGAGAACAATTCTCCATGTGTTTTTCCTGAAATGTATTTGTGTTCTGAACACAATTGCTTGGATGACAGGAAACAAAGCAGAGGTGATTTCCAGAGGATTTGCAATTTTTCTGTTTCTAATCACCATGGCAGTGTGTGCAAAAGCCAAGGTTAAGTCCAAGGCTACATCATCCCCAGTTTTGCAGCCAAATCTACTGATACATGTTGCCCAGCCTCTCCATGCTGCCTTGTGAGTATTGAAATTTCAGGCAGAAAGGGATGAGCAGCAGTAGTTCCTGAAACCAAATCTAATCTCCATGCCCTGAGCTACAGAAAGGCTTTGGAAAGACACAAACTCCTAAACACTGGCAGAGCAATTTCAAATCAAACTGCGATCCAACATCTCCCTAACAACGTGAGCCCTTCTATAAATAACAAACAAATAAAAATACGAATTGTTATTCATGTTCTCCCCAAGGATGTGCCCCTTATATTTATTAGTGCACCTGTGTTCCAGGGAAGCACTTTACTTACAAATGAAGAGCTAATAAAATTCCACATACCTATAACTGACCAAATTATAATAGAAGTCCTTTTATCAACTGAGTAGAATGCAACACTCTAAGCAAGAAAATGCTGGCATCTTAGAGCCACGGAAATAATTCCCTGTGTACTTTTTCATTCTTTGGGAGAGTTTGTGCACCTGAGCAGTATCTCATTAATTTGGATTGGGAACATGCAGCAGTGAAGTTGTAGGAAGAGGGATACACACAACATAACGTGAGGTCTATGGCTATCCATCAAGCCCTGCGCTTACCAACAGCTAAGCCACATGATCCGCTCACTTGCAGGAGTTAGGAACCTGTTGGCCATCAGCGACAGGGCCCTGGTCTGCTTCTTGGAACATAAGACAGTGGAGCACTTGAGTCAAAGCAAAAGCAACCAGATCCTGCCTGCTGAGTCATTACATGAACACTCATCCAAGGGGGAGGAATGAGGCAGAGGATCTGGAGATAGGCTTAATTAGAAACAGACAAAGGGATTCTTGCTGATATTTTTGCCTGGACAACCAGAGTTTCTGTTTGGACCTTTGCATTCAATCATTGAGGTTCAAGGGTTTCTATTGGAAGCATTGATTTTACCTGCTGAACTAAGAAAACTGGGCTTCATCTTGCAGACATTCAATGAGATTACAGACTATACCCCCCGTGCAAGGAACGTGGTGAAGGGGACTGCGTTAACTGTCCTGATTTCACAAAGAGAAAGGATCTTCAGACAAGGCATGCGGTAAAGGACCAACATGTGCTCCACCGTGTACGTGATTCACTTCTCAGGATGCAGAGACAGCCCCAGCTAGTTTTTCTTGCTTGTTGTTTAGCTCTGCCTGCATTCCGACACCACATCTGACACCACCTGAGAGATCTCAGGCAAACTTCACAGACTCTGGAAAGCCCTATTTTCACACGCTGTCAATACCTCCCAGGGTTGTGGTGAGGATTAAATAAAACAATGCGTGCAAAGTAGTTAGAAGGGTGTCCGGTATTTTAGTAAGTCCTCGATAATTTTAGCTATCTTGAAATTATCATTATTATTGTCACTAGGACTCATAAAAACACAAAGGAAAAGAAATCTATAGTCTCTACCTTGGGCAAAAGTATGGAAATGTCAGAGAAATTTCCATGGAAGAGGTAAGTAAATACAGAAATATGCACACTGAGTAGGGAAATGTGGCAGAGACCAGAAGTCCAGCTGGGGATGTTTCTGGAAGGCTGCAGGAACTGATGCTACCAGGGGACCACAGACATAAACTGAGGCCCTACCATGTCCCCAGCAGTGTTCTGGAAGACCTATACACTTTATTGCTTCATTTTACATGTACTAGGCTTATTGGAAGAGCTGACTCGGCAGGGCATAAACAGGAAAAAAAGTTAATTTTTCCTCCTCATCATTGTCCTTGAAATCTGCCCTTTACAATCGAACCTCGGTGAGTTCTCCAGTGGATTTCCAACCTTTTCTTGCCACTTTCCCATATTTGGGGGAAACTTTTTACTATTTCTGTGTTTTCTAATATCGAACCTTTATTCTCTCCATAGATGTAACATTCCCCGCCATGGGTTTGGGTTGGACTTAGTGGGAAGGTGTCGTAAACTTGGTATCCTCATCCCTGCTTTCTGGTCCCTCCTCCCTGTCCTCCAGGGCTGGAGCTGGGAAGAGCAGAGGAAGGGACAGGAAAGTCTCAAGATGTCCAGTGCTGGCTCAGAGAGTCTTCCTTGCTATCACCACTCTGTGCTTTGCTTCCTCAGTACTGGGAGGCCCCTTCTTCTGGTCACTGGCCACTCCTCCTCAGGCCATGCCCTGACTGCACACTCGCCCCACAGGTGTCCTCCTGGTGGCCCCCTTACGTGATAACTGGAGCCAGTTCCCACCTTCTGCACACACTTGGCCCACATTCCTGTCCTGATTGTCCCTGCTGGCCACTCTGTTCCCTCTGTGCTCAGGGCCTCTCTGGCCAGCTTGTCCCCTTCAGAGGGTCAGGCACCCTGCACCCCCAAATGCCAGAGGACACACGGGGATCCTCACAATTTAATTCACTTCAAGAATGTATTGAACCTCTACCACGTGCCAGGTACTGTTCAAGGTACTCGTACTACAGCGATGGACAAACAAGGACCCTGTCCTGATGGAATTTGCATTCTTGAGTAGGGAGACAGTCAACTAAATAATTAATAAATTATATAATAATTAGGAAGTGATTGATCTATGGAGAAAAATGAATCAGGGGAAGGGAATCACTGCAAGGGAATTATAGTCAAATGGTCAGGAAGACTCCACCTGAAACAGGTTTACAGGAGACACAGGCATTGGTTGATCACTCTCTTCCCATATTCAACACTACTCCCTCAGGGACCTTGGGGCCCCAGCTCCACAATTCCTCCTTTGGAAACATATTCCCTTCTACAAGTGGTGGAACACACTCCTCCATTCCCCTCTTTTTCAGTGATGTTCTGTGTCCCTTCCATATAGTCTTATATACTTAAAGTGGCTGATGAACTATGACATTCAAAAATAACCCTTACCAAATTCTATACAGATGATTTGGGCTTCATTTTTAAATATGCATAAGCATTCCATATCCTTTGTTTCTCAGCTTCTTGAACTCAGCCAAAATTGCAAAACAACAGAAACAGCCTTGCCGAACTTCCCACTAGATACATTGAAGAGATAGTCACTTGATCAAGTTTCCACAGATAAGAGGCTACAGGGATTTGAAACTAATTTTCACATACATGGTTTCTTCTATGAAATTGTGCTGGAATCTTGAAAAGATACAACTCAAATAAACAAACAAATAAACCAAACAAAGTAAGACTATCTAGAGAGGCACCGATCAAACTGTGGCTTGTTTGTTCCTACATCAGCTTGCCAAGGTCAATCCTTAAAATCCTGGTAGTTCTCTGTTATAAAAACTCTGTTTCCAATTTCCCTGCTTTGATGAGATCATGAAAAAGCAAAGCTTTGAAATGTTCTTGTAAAGGACACATTCCAGTGATGTCCCATACTACACAGGGAGTTCAACCCCTAGAACCACTTCCTGGACAGAAAAGTAGCTACTGCCATCTTATTGGGAATGATATCTTTCATTAGCAAAAGTATTAATATGTTATCCTTGTAACAACATCAACTTCTCTCTTTTCCTTTGTAAAGGTATATCCTAGTCACTAAGCCACATTTTAGATATTTCTCCATTTATCGTTATCATCAAGGATCATAATGCACAGTTGAAAATTAATTCCAACTAGAATTAGGAAAGTTAATTATCAGTTTAACCACTGTATTCTGGATCATCAGGAGAGTTGATGTTGGGACATATGGCTGGTAGATGATTGGAATAATTTTCTCTCTACATTATGCCCCCAACCTTTGGTGTACCATTTTTCTTATATACATTACTTAGAGTCTGACAGTGGGCAAAAAATCCACTAAAATTTATCAGACCTCACAATTTACAAAAAGATTTCAAAAATTTAAGGACCATTTGACCCTTGTTAAAATTATATGGGGTTGACAAGACAATGTTTTCACATGTCTACAAAATTGACTAATGAGTTAACTTTCCATCTCTTATTTTCTCCGATCATTGAGGGAGAAAAACTATGATTGTACCACGTGACTCCATCCTGCCACCTATAGCTGCCTGGGTCAAGGATTGACAACTGACCTAGGTAACCTGTTACAAGCCCCATAACAAAGCGTTGTATGAAGGACTCACCCAAAAGGAGATGAGCTGGAGCTTATCCAATTTCACTCTAGGGAAGTTGGAATCAAGAAACCAAGACATTAAGCTCTAGTAGCTAAGCAGATAGGTCCCCTAGACTTGTGGCTTGAGACACCCACTGTGAGACAGGTGTGATATGGATAAATAGAGGAAGGCAGTTTGAAAAGAAATGAGAGAAGCAGGGAATTATTTTTCTTTGAATCAAAGGCCTAGAGGAATGTTTTAGAAATGTTCCCCTGAACATAAATAATGGTCTAATAACTTAAAATTATACCATATGCTTCCAAAACTTGAGTCTGTTTTCTTCTCTTTTAATCACAGGTTGTGTATCCCTTATCCAAAATGCTTGGGACCAGAAGTGTTCCAAATTTTTGATTTTGTTAGATTTTGGAATATTTGCATATACATAATGAGATATCTTAGGGATAGCCTCCAAGTCTAAGTACAAAATTCATTTATGTTCCATATGCACCTATACACATACCCTAAAGGTAATTTTATACAATATTTATTAACAAATTTGACAAAGTTTTGACTGTGCTTTGACTGTGACCTGCCATACAAGGTTGGGTGTAGAATTTTTCGCTTGCGGCATCATGTTGGTACTCAAAAGTTTCGGATTTTGGAGAATTTCTGATTTTGGATGTTTGGATTAAAACTGCTCAACCTGTACAAGAAACACATCCTTTGTTCGAGGAGAAGCTGATCATAGGCCAAAGGAAAAAAGTCCCCAGGGAGTTCGAGAATTAATTTTCCTTCTGGTGTCTCAGGAACATAAATTGTCCAAGCACCGCAAACACTTATTTGAATGCATGTGGCTATGCCAGTGCAAATTAGATGAACATGTCCATCAAACAAGTTGTCCTCTCAGGTAGCAGGACATGGACCCTCCATGGAATTCATCCCAGGGTCTAAGATGTCCTTATTTTAGGATCCCAAGCATCTAGTCTCATGCTTGGCACACAGTTGCCAATACCAAGTCCCATGAGATGCAAAATTTATCTTGGTTAAGAGTTCAGGTTCAAATCCTGGCTTCATAATTATGCTATATATGTGACTTTGACAACATTGCTTCACTGCATTGTGTCTCAGTTTTCTTATCTGTAGAAGGGGGTGTTAATAACATCTGCTTCATAAGGTCATGGTGAGAATTGAATGATATGGCACAAGATAAGCACTTGTTAAGTTCCAGCTGTTATTATTATATTAAGTTATCATTGAATGAATGAATGAATGTCCTTAGAGATTTCCCAAGTTCCTGGTTTTTTGCCTTGACCCCAGAGTTCTCCACAGCTGCTTTCCAGCAGTGCTTCCGGTGCTGTTGGAGCCCAAGGGAGGAGATCCTCAGTACAAATGGGAATCAGGAGGCCATCAACAGGATTATGGCAGAGCCAGAGGGAAAAGCACAGAGAATGATAAAAGGGACAATCCTGTCCATTATCTTCTGGGTAGGCACTGGGCTTTGTTCCCCGCCCTGTAGGATACAAGCATCGTTCTGATCACTGGTGCCACCAAGGGCGATGGGGACAGGTGGCTGGGGAAGAACGTGGAAGCACTTTCAGTTTCTCTTTCCTCACCAAGGAGCCCCCAGTAGTTACTGAGCACCACCTAAATGCCAGGGCCTCTGCCAGATAAATGCGGCATCAGAGTCAGTCTCCGTCCTTCTGGTGCTTACAGCCCAACAGGGAAGACAAATAGTGAGCACGTGGATCCCACGCAGGATGGCAGAGCAAGAGCCTAGTGCTACAGCAGGGTTTAGTGGTGGGACCCGGCCCAGTCCAGGGCGTCAGGGAGGTTTCTGGGAAAAAGCGATGTTTGAATTGACATGTAATGGAGAGAAGGATTCGTTTGAAGCAGAAGGGTGATGAGAATGTTCCAGGCAGAGAGGAAAGCAAGTGGAAAGGCCCAAAATGGGGAAAGATGACGTGTTGGAAGAACAGAAAGAAGGCTCACGTGGCTGAAGGGCAGAGACTGAGGGTGGAGGATGGCAAGAGCTGAGGCCAGGATGATGACTGTCTATTCCTCCTGCCCCCACCCTGCTCCCTCTCCACAGACCCTCAGACCCTCCTGTACTCGGGGCTCCCCTGGACATCGCCAACCTCCTCACCGCCAGGAATCCCACTTCTTTTTCCTTTTGATTCTATCACTTTCAATTCTGAATATTTTGTTTTGAGATATCTCATCAAACACACGGCACTTATTAAGACATGAATCAATTACCCCATTTTAATTAAAGCTGTCTTTAATTGCTAGTCACAGCTTCTGATCAGAATGAGATAGGCAGTGTTATCACACAAAGCTGACAAGTCCGGCGTACAGCACACAAATGGGACGGTCTGTTTAATAACACCACTAACCTGGCTAATGTTGGTCGAGTTCTTGCTATATGCCAGGCTTTACAGCAAACACTTTCTAGGCATTTCTGTTTTATTCAGTCCTCCTACAGCCCTAGGAAACATTCAGTTTTCTGAAGGAGGCAACTGAGCTCTGGAGAGGTTAAGTAACTTGTTTGAAATCCCACAGCTACCACCAAGGGCTGATCCTGAGATAAAAACCCACGAAGTGCGACCTCTGATGCTGCACTCTTAACTGCTCCACTTGTAGTTTCTGATCATACAGATTTATTACAAGTAAGCCCACTGGATTCTTAAAAATTGTTAAAAATAGCCCTAATATTGCTCCCCCTCCATTTTCCCAGACCTGATGTCTCTGAAGGTTGGGCAAGGTTTCCTGGAGGTTTTCATGCATTAGGCAGTTCTTTGCTGGCCTGGGCTACTCAACCAGATTACAAGAGTCCCAAAGCAGGGACCTGATTCTGAAACTCTCCTCTACCATGGGCATGTGCAACAGCAGGTCACGCAGCTCAAGGAAAAAAGCTACTCAGTGACAGGACTGATCAGCAT
Organism: Propithecus coquereli; assembly: GCF_000956105.1. Lineage (NCBI taxonomy): Eukaryota > Metazoa > Chordata > Mammalia > Primates > Indriidae > Propithecus > Propithecus coquereli. The sequence continues at coordinate 4,536,096 of NW_012154618.1, read as the reverse complement.
TGAATACTGAGCCAACCAACTCATATGGCAGTGCTGCCTAAAAAAGGGAGAAAAGATGCAAAGGAAATGGAATAAATCAATTGGGCCTACTTCACCAAGCCGGCACCGGTTACTTGGCAGGTTGAAGGGTCAGAAAGATACATCATGCCTTGTCCCTAACTTCAAGGAGTTTTAAATGTTTATTGTTTTTTTCGTTTTGTTTTTAAAAGAGCCTCTTTTTCTTCCCTCAGATTTTTTTAATGAATATTTTTAATCGATCTTATTTTTAGAGGAGTTTTAGGTTCATGGCAAAATTGAGCAGAAGGTACAAAGAGTTAATTCCCATATAGTCTCTGCACCCACACGTGCAGAGCCTCCCGTATTATGAGCATCCTCTGCCAGAGTGGCACATTTGTTAATTTATCAACCTACATCCGCACATCATTATCAGCCAAAGTCCATAGTTTACTCTAGGGTTTATTTGGAAAGACAGTTTGGCAGTTTCTCAAAAAACATATTCATACCATACGATCCCACACTCATGCTCCTTGGTATTCACCCAACTAAAGTTGAAAACTTATGTCCATGTAAAAATTGAACATGGAAATTTAAAGCATCTTTATTCATAATTGTGAAAATTGGAAGCCACCAAGATATCCCTCAGTAGGTGAATGGAGATATAAACTGTGGGACACCCAGATGATGGAATATTTCCCAGTACTAAAAAGAAATGAGCTATCAAGCCATGAAAAGACATGGAGGAAAGTAAAAGGCATATTACTAAACGAAAGAAGCCCATACGACAGGGCTATATACTGCTTGCTCCCAACATATGATATTGCATTCTAGAAAAGGTAAACCAAGGTGACAGTAAAAAAATATCAGTGGCTAACAGGGTTTAGGGGAGGGGAAGGGAGGAGTAGGCAGTGCAGAGGATTTTTAGGGCAGTGAAACTGTTCTGTAGACACTGTAATGGTGGATACACGCCATTACACATTTTTCAAAAAGCATAACATTTGTGACACTAAAAGCGAACCCTATTTATGTACTTTTGGTGATGATGATGTATCAATATAGGTTCATCATTTGCAAGAAATGTACCTCTCTGAGGCAGGACATTGATGGTGGGGGAGGCTGGGAGTGTGTAGGAGGAGGAGGTCTATGGGAACTCTCTGTACTTTCTGCTCCATATTGCTGTGAACCCAAAACTCTTTTAAAATGTGCATGAGTGTGTGTGTGTGTGGGGGGGGTGTATCTCACACACAGAAAACTCAGAAAAGACATTTCAGTAAATATGTTGCTCACTTATTACTGCAAGTCTAAGTAAAAGCCTTACAATTAGAGAAAAATTCAGAGCTGGGTTTTTAGAGCAAACGTTTGCCATGAAAACGTGAGATAAAATGAAAATCATCATGTAAATGAGTCATAAAGGAAAATAGGAACCCATTTTAGAATTGTAGAAGGGAACTTTTGACTCAAAATCCTAACAAAAGCTACTTTTAAGAAGGCCTGTCTTGCTGAAGAGTGGCTCTGCACATTTAGTGCAAGGTGACTGCAGGGGAGGGTGGGCTCAGGTGGCAGGAATTAGAACATTGGGGAAGAAAAAGGGGGAGGCAGCAAAAGAGAAGAATCGTGATAGTTCTATCCATGAGCTGAGGACCTAACAAAGGTTAGATTTTCTATTGTTTGTCATTTATCCATCGTGCAAAAGTTCGAAGGCCAGATGCCGAGGACACAGAACACACAGGTCAATTCTTGTCCCGGAGGAACTCACATACCTAGTGATAAACACCATCCTTGTCTTCTTCTTGGACATCAGGATGGTGTCCTGTGATCCATCCCTACCTCTCCCTAAAGCTGCACCTCTTTGCTGAGCAGGCTGCTCTCCTCCCTTTAGAAAACATCAGGCGGATTTCTTCCCATCCCTGGGTCTGGTCTGTCATCTCTGTTTTGGGGTTTCTTCTCTCCCTTGTGCCATTCCAAAGCTCATAGTCTTTCAAACACCAGCTCGTATTTCTCCTACTCTTAAAACCCTTTCGTGACTGTTCCAACCCACACTTACTTGGTATTTCATCCCCTGGACTCTTTACTGACGATCAGTGTCCTGGATTCTCAGTTAATTCTTTCACATGGCATTTGTTATCTCCAAATCCAGGCTGCGAGCAGTGGAAAGTACCTTGTCTTATGTTCACAGACTGTCAGAATGTAGGGCATATACGCAGTACTTACAAATTTGTTGATTGATTTCTGTAAAATTTTATTTGTGCTAATTAAAGTTTACTAGTTGAAAGTAGCATGTTGCTGCTTTTCCAAATAAAATCCATGTAACTATTTATCTTATAAACTCATAAGTGATTTTAAAACAACTTTTGGAATTCCTTTCTCCCTGATGAGATTCCAAACAATGACAGATGAGGCAATCCCATGATGTTGAAATTAAAAATGAGAGCCATTTGTGTTGGTGGCTGTTAGGTGAAAATATTTTATACCTAATTAGTACTTAAGGACTTATTTTAAAATTTTTTTTTCCCATTGATTATTGTAAACAAGAACTTGTTGATAATTGCATTTGGTTTAACAAAGTTAAACATCTCTAAATTAACAGGAAATAGTCTTGCCACCGACACTGGCTAATCAAGAAAATGTTCTACAAAATTTTAACAAATGATTAATGTATGTCATGCCTACAGAAGAGAAAGACATAATAAACATGTCATTATACATTTGTCCAAACTCATTGATGTATAGCACCAAGAGTGAACCCTACTGTAAACTGCGGGCTTTGGGTGATGATGATGTGTCAAGGTAGGTTCGTCAATTGTAAGAAATGTACCACTCTGCTGGGGGTGTTGATAAAGGTGTAGGGCAGGCTGTACATGTGGAGGAGTAGGGGATACATGGGAAATCTCTGTTCATTCCTCGATTTTGCTGTGAACTAAAAGCTGATCTAAAAACATAAACTCTTAAAAAAAAAAGACAAGAAATTATAGCAAGGTTAAAAAATTTTTTTTTCACTTTTTTTTTTTTATTTCAGCATATTATGGGGTACAGATGTTTAGGTTACGTGTGTTTCCCTTGGTCCCCCCCCAAGTCCATGTTTCAAGTATAAAAATTTTAAAATTAAAAAATTTATCTGTATCTCTACAGTGTAAGAAATATTAAAGGAATTCCTTTAAGCAGAAGGAAAGTGATACCAGATAAAAATCTAGATCTAAACCAAGAATTGAAGAGTATCAGAAATGATAACTACATGGGTATACATATTTTTCTTATTATTTACATGTCTTCAAAAATAATAGTCTATTTAAAAACATTAATAACAATCTAGTGTGAGGTTTATCAAATGTTAGAAGTAAAACATTTAATATGTGGCAACATTAGAATAAAGGCAAGGAAGGCAGAAAGGGAAGTAAGCTATTGTAAGTTTCTCATATGTGAAGAGGTATGGAGGTAGACTGTGATAAATTAAAGATGTATACTATAAGTGCAAAATAACCGCTACCATAAGAAAACAAAGAGTTATAGCTAATAATCCAACAAAGGAGATAGAACAGAATCATACAAAATACTCAGTTGCTCCAAAATAATGTAGGAAATGAGAAAAAAGAAACAAAGAATGGATGTGGCAAATAGAAAATGAATAGCAAGATGACAGATTTAAAACTAAGCCTATCAATAGCCACATTAAATATAAATGAAGATATAGGGAATGAAGAAAGGAGATAAATCAAGGCTGAATCCTTGTTTCTGGCATAAGCAATTGTGCAAATGACAGTATCATTTAGCAAGATGAAAAGGCTTGTTGGGCAAGGCAGGGCAGTGAATTTGAAGCAGAGAGAGCAAAAATTTTATTTATACATATTAAATAGAGAAATTACATAGGTTTGTGCATTCGTGAGGTTAGAGCTCACAGGGAGAGATCTGGATTGGAGACAGGATTTTGATAGTCAAAGCACGTAGGGTATTTAAAGTCATGAGACAAGTTAAGATCATCTAGGGAGTGAGTGTAAATAGGGATGGTACCCACAACGAGCCCCCAGACTCCACCATTTGGAAGGCTGGTAGCCAGAAAAGACTTTGTGTAGCCAGCAAAGTAGACTGAGGAGTGGCAGTTTAAGAGAACAAAAACTGGTAAAAGTGGTGTTTGGAAACCTGGGAAAGAACATCCTTTCAAGAAGGTGGGAGGGTTCAGCCATGTGAAATGCTGCGAAGAGTTCAAGAATGATGAGGTCAGAAACTTGACTATTAATTTTTATCAATATGGAGGAAGTGGTCCACCTTGATCTCAAGATGTTTAAGTAAAGTGGTAGAAATAAAAAGCACTTGATGTGGGTGAGAATAAAATGGGAAGAGAGGAACAAATGATTAAATGAATGAATGGTTGTTCATTTTCTCCACATTCCAGATTTAACATGACTTATTTGGCAGTAGCCAGTCAACGCATTTACAGATGAAAATATGGATGATAAAAAAAGATAGTTTGAACACTAAACTGCTAAATACAAAGAGAAAGTATTTCAAGTATATACTGAGTTCCTGAATATATTCCAGGTTAACAAAAATACAGTTAGCTTAATATATAATCATTGCTTTTCCATCTGAAATATTTTTCTGAATCATGGGCACAAAGCCACATAATCATAGATCATACATAGAAATAGTCTATTTTCTTTCATTTTAAAATCATTGGTCTCCTGAACCACACAATGTAACCATAATTAATTGGTATTATAAATTGACTTCACCAGAATTATCTGTTTGGACAACATCATTCATTGTAACTCTGTAAAACAAAGTATATCGTTGTCCAAAACAAAGCAATGAGCCTGAAAGGCTGAAGAATGCTCCAGTACGGTTTTGCTTTTATGACTCATGTCTAGTTCACAGTCACAGAATGACATAACACCTCCAGTGGTCTGGAAGGCTTACACGAGGAGCAACGAAATCCTGTTGGAATCTCAAATAAAGAGCTAAAGCAGTGGTAAGGACCAGAGCAACACATACCAATAGCATAACAGCTACAGCTGCCCATGAACAGATACTTTGTTCTCTAATAAATTAGCGTACTACTAAGGCAAAAGGAAATGTTAGGTATGCAAAAAGTACAAGCTCTAAATATATAAACTGTAACTGCAAAAATCTTGAAGGCATATCCTGGGTTCTAAAGATGCCTTGATGTAAAGGATGGATGATGATGAATCAGGTTAACTTCCTTGTCAACTTCGAAGAATCTGGTCCTTAGGTATTTTGCTAATACTTACTAAAATGTTGTTACATGCAGGCACCATGTAAGTTCTTTCTATGCATCATTTCGTTTACTGTTTACAACATCCTAACAAAGCAATTACTATTATCACTTCCATTTTCCAGTTCAAGAAACCAAAGTTCAGAATGTTCATGGGATTTGATCAAGCTCATACAGCTAGAGATTAATAAAGCTGTATTCCATCCCAGGCAGTCAATACCTCCTCTCTCAACCTCTAACTTCCCATTAATAAAAATCCATAGTTATTGGAATTCTTTCTATATATGGCTACTCTAGCATAGTGGTCTAGAAATTAAGAGACAAATTTTAGCTGAAGCCTGACATTAAACTCTCTAAGTGATTTTGGAACAGTCGTTTAATCTCAGTCAGCCTCAGTTCAAAATATTTTATGGCAACCAAATGAGATAACAAAATGAAGAATTATTACTGCTATTATTGTACCCATCTTCACCCATCCCTGAAAAGTTTCACTAGATTTTATCTATAAAATGCAGAGCTCCAAATACTGACAATGACAACTTCATCCTAGAATCCTGACAGAGTGAACTCATTTCACTTAGTGGGATATGTAAGAAAATAGTTTTTTCTATTATTCTTTTGCAAGGGAATTTGGACATAAACATCCAAATTATGACATTTCTAATTTTTGACCCAGAACTTCCTTCTTTTCCCAAATATCTTCCTCAAAAAAATCACCCAAAGGAGAAAAACAGCAATATATGGTAAGGTTTGTTCAACAAAGGAAAAAAATCAAAAGAGCAAAAACTTCCATGCACAGAAAAAGACTGAGGGTTAAATAAATTATAGTATATCAACATGATGAAATACTATGTAAATTATTAAATGAAGAATTATATTTTAAAATATTAAAGGAATAGCATAGAGGGAGAGACAAGATGGCTGACCAGAGATACCAGCTGCCAGGTCATCTCAGAAAGAAGGAAAAGTTTTAGATGAAAAAGAAAAAACAAACAAACAATCATAGATTAGCATAACTCTGAGGGAAAAGTGCCAGAACCTACAAGAGATTCTACAGGAAGAAGTTGTGGAGCAGAACAAGAAGGAGCAAGATACTGACAGAGGTCAACCCCTGAGAGGCTTGGAGTCCAGTGAAAAGGGTAGGTGGAGCAATTTGTTTCTCTCTCCCTCCCATCTCTGGCAGTCAGCAGGCTTCCAAGCTGCTGGAGAGCCTTTCTACCCTCAAGAGCCCAAAAGCTTCTGCCACCAATGAACTGCGAGCTTCTTGAAGACAAAGCACCAGGCCACCAGCCCCCTTGGGGCACTTCCCATCACCACAGCTGTGAGCCGAGACAACAGACGCCATATTGCTTCTCCACCCATCATGCACCTTTGTTCTCTCCACAGGGCTTCAGCCCCTCAGTTTTTGTCTTGCTCATTCCCACATAAACATTTCCCAACTCCAACCCAGACTGCAGGAACCATGGGGGGCTGGCGGGGGTGGGGGACGGGTCCCAGAGGATCTGTGTGACCTCAGAGCCTGGGCATTCTGGGTGGGCTGCCTTCCAGAGAGGGACAGAGGTGACCAGAGTGCTCGCTCTCTTCCATTCAAACTCTTTTCCCCCCATTTCCCTCCACTGCCCACGGTGGCTGAGAGTGACACTTGAACTGGGGCTCTCAGGAGCTGCTGCTTCCCCTCTGTTGTGGCTTCCACAGAGAGTGGGGCTAAAAACTTTCCTCTTCAAGACCTGCAGAGGATTAAGTTGTGCTCAGACTGTGAGTTCCCTGCTCACTGGTCCTCCCTGGTGCTGCTTGCCTGGCTGCTCCATCAGAGCAGAAGACACCCCAAAGCAGAGGCACCATCAAACTCATAGGCAACTCAGCATGCTTTTCCCTGGCACAGTCAGAGATTGATCTTCGGGGACCTGAGGACAGGCACACAGGCCAGATTCTGTACCCCCAGGACTTGATTATGTTGCTCGGGGGCACAGAGGGGAGATTTGTAAACTAATCTCAGAAGGCAAGGGAGCTCAGGTGGGCAGAACTGAAAAGAGCACAGTGTGGGTCCCAGCCACAGCACACTTGCAGATCACTCCCCTGCCCACAGGGAAGCCATTCTCTCAGCCCAGGGTGGGATCCTGAACAGGGAAGCCCCCGGCCTGCATTGCCACTGCTGGGGAGGTCAGCCAGTTTGAGCTCCTGTCTGCCAGCAGATGCTGGAGAAAGACCACAGAGCAGGGGAGAGGAGAGAAGGGTGAAATCTGTTCCTGACAGCCAGACTGTGGATCTTAGACAGTCTCCACCTCCACAAGCAGACTTTGTGGCTGGGTGGGGCCACCTCAGCCCCTCCCTGGTGGCTGGACCTGGGTGTGGACCTTGGACCCTCATGAAACAGCTACCTTACCAGCTTTTGTGGAGCCTGAGGGCAGGCTCACCCAACCCAGCCCTGCCGAGCCTCACTCCCACACCTGGCCTCCGCTGTGGTGGAGAATAAGGACTCACCTAGAAATTCCAGGGCCCCACCCACCACTTGGGACATTCCCGTACTTCTTGTGAGTGGCTAGAGCTGATCACAGGTCCCAAAAACAACACTGCAGCTTGTTCCCTCTGGCACGTGCCACCTACTGACAGGGAGGTCAATTTGCACAACCCTTTACAACATTTACTGACTCATCATATAGGGTGTGGTTGATTCTTACTCATGAGCACCACCTACTGTCTCAGAGATTAAACTGAGTGTGCCAATACAATTCCCACAGTTAAGAAGGCCCCAGGGCTAGGGAAAGAGAAAAGATCTCAAAGACTTCTATCTTCCCTCATCAAACAGAGACAAGGAATCTGCCTACACACATAGCTCACCCCTGCAATAGCCTACAAACAACTAGCACCTGAGAAAACCACCACATTAAGGATATCTATAACCAAGGCATCCATCTAGAACATAGACCCCATCAAAGTACCCACAAGCAAAGCCAAAGGTTCTTACCCAACATATGCTACAGACACCTCTTTATGAGTGAGGGGAAGAGGGGAAAAGGAAAAAAGGCCCCATAAAAACAAAATAAAAATCAATAATAAGAAGTGACAGCTGCCCTAGATGAGAAGGAATCAGTGCAAGAAGTCCAGAAGTATAAAAAATTCAAAGCAAAAGGACACCCCAGAAAAGAACAGCAGCTCTCTAGCAATGGATATCAACAAAAATGAAAATATTGAAATGACAGATTTGGAATTCTAAATATGGATTGTTAGGAAGCTCAATTAAATCCAAGAGAAAATGGAAAACCAGCTCAAAGAAACCAGAAAAACAATTCAGGAAATGAATGAAAAATTCACAAAAGAGATCTACATATTAAAAAAAAAAACTAAATATTTAACAGAACTTCTGGAAATGAAAAATCCATTAAAGAAAATACAAAACACAGTGGAAAGTTTTAAGAATAGAAAAGAACAGGCAGAACAAAGAATCTCAGAACTTGAATTCTTTTGAATTAACTCAGTTACTCAGAAATAAAAAACAGAATTAAGAGGAATGAACAAAGCCTACAATAAATGTGGAATTATATAAAATGGGCAAATATAAGAATCATAGATATCCCTGAGGGTGAAAACACACAAAGGCTAGAAAACCTAGTTGAGGGAATAACTGAGGCAAGCTTTCCTGGTCTTGCTAGGGATTTAGACATCCAGGTATAAGAAGCTCAATGAACACCTGGGAGATGCACTGCAAAGAAGCAATCACTGAGACACATAGTCATGAGACTGGCCAAAGACAACATGAAGGAGGAACTCCTGTGAGCCTTGAGGTGAAAACATCAAGTAACTTACAAAAGAAAACCCATCAAGCTAACTGCAGACTTCTCAACTGAGACCTTAAAAGCCACAAGGGATTGGGGCCCCATCTTCAGTCTTCTTAAACAGAACTGCCAGCCTAGAATTTTTTATCCTGCAAAACTAAATTTTATATATGAAGGAGAAATAAAGGCTTTTACAGTCAAGCAAACACTGAGGGAATTTGTAAGACTAGACTGCTATGCAGGAAATTCTTCTTATAGAACTGCATTATACATGGACAAGCATGATAGAAACCCACCAGTATCAAAGAACCCAAAAACTGAAGCTCAGAACTCATATAATGCAATACCACAAGAGGTAAAACAAAGCAATAAGGTACTACCCGATAGGATGAACAGAACAGCAGCCCACATATCAATTCTGTCAATCAACATGAATGGCCTGAATATCTCACTCAAGAGACACAAGCTAGCTGAATGGATGAAAAAAACAGCCAAAGTATCTGCTGTCTCCAGGTAACACATCTAACCCACAAGGACTAGTACAAAATCAAGGTGAAGGGATGGAAAAAATATTTCATGCAAATGGAAACCAAAGAAAGCAGGTGTAGCCATTCTCATATCAGATAAAATTGACTTCAAATTAACAATAGTAAAGAAAGACTAAGACGATCATTGTATAATGGTGAAGGGAGCAATTTAACAAGAAGATATAACAATACTAAATATTTATGCACCTAACACAGAAGCACCCAGACTCATAAAGCGAACCCTACTAGATATAAGCAAAGAGATAAACGTCTGCATCAGAAATGCTGGAATCTTCAACAATCCGCTGACAGAACTGGACAGATCATCAAAGCAGAAAACAAAAAAAGAAACACTGGACTTAAACAGGACTCTGGAACCAATGGGCCTAACAGACATTTACAGAACATTTTACTCCCAACTAAATAATATACAGTCTTCTCATCAGTACAAGGAACATTCACCAAAATTGATCATATCTTAGGCCACAAAACATACCTTGAAAAATTCAAAAATATAACTCATACAATGTATCTGCTCAGATCACAGTGGAATAAAACTAGAAATCAACTCCAAGAGAAATGCTCAATTCTACACAAAGTCATAGAAATTAAACAAGCTGCTGATGCATGATTATTGCGTTAATGAAATTAATACAGAAATCAAAAGATTCCCCAAAATGACTGACAAAGGGAACACAAGCTACCAAAATCTATGGGATTCAGGAAAAGCAGTCCAAAGGGAAAAATTTGTAGCCTTAAATGCCTACATCAAAAAGACAGAAAGATTACAAATTAAAAATCTAATGACACATCTCAAGGAACTAGAAAAGTAAGAGCAAACCAAATCCAAAGCCACCAGAAGAAAAGAAATAACTAAAGTTAGAGCAGAACTAGATGAAATGGAAAACAAACAAACAAAAAATAAATAAAGGATAAGTGAAACAAAAAGTTGGTTCTTTGAAGAAATAAACAAAATTGATAGACCTCTTGCTAGATTAACCAGGAATAGAAGAGAAAGGACCCAAGTAATCTCAATCAGAAATGAAAAAGGAAATATTACAACTGACACCACAGAAATACAAAATAGCATCTGTGAATACTGTGAAAATCTCTATGCACATAAACTCAAAAACATAGAGGAAATAGACAAATTCCTGGAAACACAAAACCTCCCAAGACTTGGTCTGGAAGAAA
>NW_012154618.1:4519883-4521268 GCF_000956105.1 Propithecus coquereli | reverse complement strand
GGTTAATTAGTATGAATAAAGTACACTTCTTCCTCATGAGACATGACTTCATTGCCTAGCTAAGGTTGCTTCCTATTCTCAATTTCCCTTCTACCAAAATCTACACTTAAGGAATTTAGATAGAGAAAAACACAATCCTCCTAATGTTCCTTGTAACAATTTTGACCATGAAAGGTTAAGTACTTCCATGGGCAACTCGAACTTACGTGACTAGACTTTACACACACAATACACCAAGATCACTATTCTTATCCACTCTAATAGGCTGATATTTTCTTAAAGAAGAAAGGGTCTCCTGTGTATTAATTAGCTTTGGTACTCTCTGATACAAACATGAATGTCTCCAGGGCCTAATGTGTCCTTTATTATACAACTAGAGTCTAGAAAATCAATTTCAGGGTAACCATACACATAGAATATCTTCCCTGCGGTTTCGGAAAGATTTAACTGGGGATCTGAGACAGAACATGATTCTGGCATGTGGGTGCCTGTGCACAGAGCGCAAAATATAGAAGTGTATGTTTGCTGAATGGAATGAAAATAAATTAACATATGGACAAAGGATTTTATTTCTGCTTTGCACAGAGGCTATGATGGTTCAGAAACCATCTCCCTTAAGATTCTAGGGTGTTTAGGAGAAAGAACTACTACAGCAAAATCATCCTCCTTCCCTTCCTGCTATAATGACCTGCTAGACTAGACAGCTTATAGCACCCTCCTGTTCTTGGCATGGCCTCACGGCCAGGTCTCATGCAAGAGTCTGGACTCAAGCTCAATATCTAGTCTAATGTCTCTTCTTTAGGCTCGGATAATTCATCTGGACAGAGCTTGAATTTGAATCCTTTTAAGTATTTGTTGATAAGTTGTGGGTCAAAGGTTAATATATTAGTTAGGACAGTAATCACCAGTTGCTGAAACAACTTCAAAATCTCAGTGACTCAATATGGGAAAATTGTCATAATCCCACTCAGATCAGGAAACTCTCCTTGGTGGTTCTCCTCCAAAAAATTAACTTTGTACATTTAAGATATTTCAATTTATTTATGATTACAAGCAACACCTACAATGAATGTCCACTCATATGTTCCCGGCATTCATACTCAAATATTTTTTAGGATATATATCTAGAAATAAATATTGGGTCATAGAGTATAACCTCTTCAATTTCATAGATGGTGCCAAGTTGATCTCCAAGTTCCTACCCTGTGATTGCTCTGCCATCCTCTGAAGACTTCCTCAAAGTCCTTGGTTGGATTTTCTATACTCAACCAGTAAGTAAGAAAACAGAGAGTGAGAAGAATCTCGCAGGTTGTTATACAGCCACTTCTCAAAATAATCTACTTCAATTACATCTGCCTACATTCGACTGGCCATAATCAGTAGCA
>NW_012154618.1:4518610-4519833 GCF_000956105.1 Propithecus coquereli | reverse complement strand
CTAAATTGTCGCAAATAACGAAATTGCAAAATGCTCAAAGGCAACGTGCTTATAGGTAGACATTTTTAATTTCAATTATTTTGTTTTGGATACATCAGGGCTTCCCGCATGTGAAGATTTATGTCTTTAAATAATTCTGGAAAATTCTTGTCCATTATCTTTTCAAATACTGCCATTTTATTCTCTCTATAATCTCCATCTAGAAGTCTTAGTGAATTTGTGTTGAACACATTCCCTGTACTCTCCTTATATATTAATCTATTTTTCTGAGTTTACATCTGTTTGTCTCTCTCTGTTCTAGTCCATATAATTTTTTGTATCTTTTTGCAGCTAATTTTCTTTTCAGCTTTATATAATCTGATGTTTAACTATTCCATCTTAGTTGTCATATATTTATTTCTAGAAGTTAATTTAGGTTTTTTTTAATCTTTTTTTAAAACCAGTCTTTCTGGTCATTCTAAATCAATTTCTAGCTTCTAATCATGATTTTCATTTGTTCTTTATTTTTATACAGGTTAAATACACGTCTTCTGTATCAGATATTTAAATTTTTATAGGTCTGGTTCTGCTTTTTTTCCTTTTCTTTAAGTTGCCTTTTATTCATGGTATCCTGTTTCATTTTGTGTACAATTTATTATTAATATTATTATGAACTCATGTTTTTGGAACTCCACTTACAGGAATTCTTTAGGAACCTCATGGTGTCTAAGTTCCTTTAAAAATACTTGCTTTTATTTCTGCCAAATACCTAGGTACAGCACTACCTTTGTCCATCTTAAAGTAAAAGTCTCGTTTTCTGGGTTTTTGGCTCCCAAATGTGTGAATTCAGTCCCCAACTCCTGATGAGGGCTGATCTTAGGCCGTAGATTCTCAAAGGAAGATTGATGCCTCTGGGGAGCATCTTTTAAAAACTGGGTTTTCTGTGTGTGCTTTGTGGTTTTATACTTCATCCATGGGGGGCAGTATTCAATCTGACTCAATGCCCTTCACTGGGCTCATTCTTGTTACCTGTCTTACTGATGAGGTTATGAAAACCAAACATATAAACCAAACACATGGGTTGGTACATACCCCCAGAGCAGTTTCACTGTTTCGCTGATGTCCACTGAGTTATGGTCCCATTCTTTCCCTGACCTTTCTGCCCAGCTCACCCATTTATTTAGATGGTCTTTTTAAAATTTCATTTTATAAGGTATTTTTGGTTGCTTTGTAGAAGGAAAGTC
>NW_012154618.1:4516739-4517060 GCF_000956105.1 Propithecus coquereli | reverse complement strand
AGAGAGTGAGAAGAATCTCGCAGGTTGTTATACAGCCACTTCTCAAAATAATCTACTTCAATTACATCTGCCTACATTCGACTGGCCATAATCAGTAGCACGGGCTCAACCAAACTGCCTAATATGCTGTCAAGACACATGCACAGGAGGAAGAGATGATGCCAGGGAACACCTCGTTTCCTTCTGCGATAGATGAGTTGTATGTTGAGTATACTCGAAATAAATATGGGCTCAATATGGAAAACCCAAGATCCTAAAGAAGGTAAATTAAAGAGTTTTTATTTATCTCTAATTTACCTAAGTCATCTAGTTTTCTATAAA
>NW_012154618.1:4514311-4516450 GCF_000956105.1 Propithecus coquereli | reverse complement strand
CCTAACCAGGTTCAATGCCAAGCAACAGAACAGTAGAAAATTTTGCAATGTATGTAAGAATGAAAAATATTCAGAATAGCTAAGGAAATCTTAGACATTAATAAGAATAAAACCAAATAATTCAAAATAAATGTGGTCAAGGAATATGAACAAGCAATTCACAGGAATGGAAATATGAGTAGCAAATAAATATATGAAAAGATGTTCAAATTCACCAATAACCAGCAACATGCAAAGTAAAAGAATAATGATGTATTATTTTTCACTCATCAGAGTGTCAATATCTAAGTCTAACAGATAAATGTTGATGAGAGTGTGAGTACTGGCCCTCTGATAGCTTGCTAATTAAAGGTCAAATTGACAGAATTACACTGGAGATCAACTTGGCAATAGCTATGAAATTGACGATGTCATAATCTATGGCCCAATATTTATTTTTAGATATATATCCTAAAAAATATTTGAGTATGAATACAGGGGACATATGAGTGGACATTCATTGTGGTATTGTTTGTAATTGTAAACAAATTGAAATATCTTAAATGTATACAAATAATGAAAAGATTTTTTAAACATTTTATAAAACAGAAAATCATACAGTTGTCAAGATGATTTAGACCTGTCTATATATGCATAGATAGATGTTAAAAACATAATGACAGTGAATAAATTAAAAACCAGGATAAGATACACAGTGAGATATTATTTGGGTAAATTTTAAAAGTACTAAAAAAAAAATGACCACATACAGTTCATGGATTTATATATGTGTATGCTGAATTATTTTAAAATGTATAATAATAAATAAATATGTATTAAACTCAGAAGAGTTATTGCCTCTGGAGTAAAGGGAAGAGGAATAGAATTGAAGGTGGTAACTCAAAGGGCCTTAAACTATTTTAATTTAAATTTAAATTTTTTAATAATGTGTGGGTATAGCTCTTCAATAAAATGCTTACTGAGCAAATAGTATAATATATATGTGTGTTGATATACATAATATATAAGCTTAAATTAGAGAGAATGCCAAGTTCTCCTTTAAAAGGGGGAAAAATGAAGTAAAACAAGCCCCAGCAGATATTAAAAAGTCCTTGAAATTTGCAATGATTAAAACATGTTGTATTGGCATAAAAATATACTGACAAAAATCAGGGGAACATCACATCCAGCTAAGTTTTAAAACTTTTTTTGGAGATGGGGTCTCACTATGTTGGCCAGTCTGCCCTCAAATTTTTGGGTTCAAGTGATCCTCCCACGTGGGTCTCTCAAAGTGCTAGGATTACAGGTGTGAGCCACCATACCTTGTCCTTTTAAATTCAAAAGCCATTCGGCCTTCCTGGGAAACACAGTCCGTCATGGTTGATCTTTCCCTCCCCTTCTCCCCTGCAATAGTCTCCACCTCCCCATCTGATGCAAAACTGAGCTGAATCATCTTGCTGTTTCCATTTGGCAATCTTCATACATTTCCCCAACGGTTTATTAAGCACATCTATGGCCTCCAGGAACTCTCTTTATGGATTTGCAGTAAGTCCATTACTGAAACACACTGAAGCTAGAATAATTTATAGACATTACCAATCAGAAGGATGCCTGCTTTTTGAATTATGAGTTCCTATCACTTAATGCCTTTGGCTTCATCCAGCTAACTCTGCTTGTGAACTTAGCTTGCCTCTGACCTAGCACAAGAAGCTAGACAGCAATATGAACAGCTTTTGGAAAATTCCACCTTGTGAAAATGATTTCCGATTTGAAATCAACAAATATTTTCAGACATAGAGCTGGTAGATTGTTGAGGGAAAAATGAGAAGCCAACGACTGCCCCTTTAGTGTGTAATAAAGACAGAAAGGAGACATCTGCATTTAACTTCCCCAGGCTAGTGGCTAATGATCTATTTCTTAAGAATTCCTTTTCTAGGGCTTTGTTCTCAACCTCTAAAAATCTGGTACATACCATTATATCGACCTAGATATTTCTTTTGAGAAGCTGCTGCTTCTGATCTGGGTAGATTTACAAAGCTAAGCATTCTCACACATACTGGTAAGAATGTAAATCAATACAATTTGGAAAGCAATTTGGCTAACCTTAAAAGTCCTCATGCCCTTTGACTCAGAGCTTGAATGTTTCTAGGAGTATATACT
>NW_012154618.1:4511728-4513181 GCF_000956105.1 Propithecus coquereli | reverse complement strand
GCACTAAAAGCTTGACTTTTAGGAGTAAACTATTTTAAATATTTCCTAGAAAGTTTTCTTCTAAAATTGTGCACCATCAGCCTCCAGGGGCATGGTCAATAAACTGCATTTATTTAAAATGATGGTAAGAGGACAGCAAGGACATAGAGGCCAAGTTCAGTTTAACAGCACTTTGCTAAGATCATTATTGATTCATTTTAGGATAGTAATGCCAGCGTAACATTAGAGATAATCTAATCCAACCTCCTCATTTTATAGACAGGAAACTATGGCCCAGAGTTATGAAACAACGTTGCATTTGACTCGGCAATTGAAACTCCAGTTTTTGTCTACAACTTCAAAATCTCTGTCCATGATGTTATGCCAACCCTACCATGCTAGAGGATGGATTCACAAACCACGCAGGAAGGTTAAGCTCACCCACCACTTTATACTGTAAAATACCCAATATCTTCTCCCACTCCACCCTCCATGTACTAAACCTAAATCACATTGTCTCTGATATGGCCAAGCTCTTGAGATGTAAGAGGCTCTTGCCTTGCTAATCCCCATTTCATTCTTTATCTAGACAACAAGTCTATTATTAGAAAGTAAGTTTCCTGTTTGCCAAACAGAGTTAAATATTCAGCATAGTTATCAAAAAAAGCTTGTATCTATACATTTAACAAGTTTGGTTGTTTGAGCAGAACACATTTTTAAGTTTAGTATATTCTGATAGACATCTGGTAATGGTAATAGTTAATACACAGTGAAAAACTAATCCTTGCTGACTCTACTCTAAATGTTTTATATGGATTCTCTCATTTAGTCATGTCAATAGCCCTATTAGATAGAGGCTATTGCAGAAAAAGTAGAGAAAGTAAATGAACTCATTGAAAACACCCAGGTAGACCTGGAATCCCAATCCAAGCACGTTTGATTCCAATGCCCAAGGGCCTAATAGCTCTGCTACTTTGCCTCTTCATTAAAAGGATGACTCATTTGCCTTTCATATCAATGAAACCATTATTTCAAGTCATATGGGAGGAATTCGTGAACATAGGAGCTGAAGGAACTTCAGGAAAGGATCATTCTTAGTAAAAATGCTTTTAGTCTTGATAAAAAAAATGGTGGGTGAACAAGATCAAGACCTAGAGAAACAAATGATTTAAAAAAAAAAAAAAGGAAACATCAGAGTAAAAAAGGAAAAATAGAATTTTCAGTCGTTGGGATAGAGAGAGGGTGGTCCACAATGACCCCATCTGCCAATAAAAAGCATTATTGCTCTAGGCCAGAGTCTCTCAACATTGACATTTTGGACTGGACAGTTTTTTGTGGTGGTGGATGGCCTATACACTGTAGAATGTTGGGCACCATTCCTGGACTTTACCCACTAGGTAGATGGTAGTAGGGCCCCCACCCCAACTGTGACCCCCCAAAATATCTCCAGCATCATCAGATGTACCCTGGGGAT
>NW_012154618.1:4474077-4511268 GCF_000956105.1 Propithecus coquereli | reverse complement strand
AGGAAGTCCCCTCTACTTTAACACAGGGAAGGTAACCTGAAGTAGTCTCATGTTAACCAGTCCACTTTTTGTATTAGATTGTTGTTTCCTCATTCCTGCTTCAGCTACCTTATAAAAATTAATTGTTCTGCCATGCCCAGCACAGCACCCCTCTATTTTTAATGAGATGCTACCCAATTCATGAATTGCAAATAAAAGCCCATTAAATCATTTAACTAAATTTGTTGAAGTTTTGTCTTTTCACAACTCCAATCACAGTTGCTACTAGGCTGTGAGATTACAGATGATTTTTTTCTGCTTCTTTACTCTTTTCAGTGTTTTTGATAATTTTGAAAATGAATGTGCATAATTTTGTCAATTCAGTTTAAAAAAATCATTATCAAAGAAAAGGAATTTACAAAGGCACAGACCAGAGTTTTATATCTTTAGAGCTCACAGGAAATACTCATACTGCAAAGAAATTTTCTTTAAGGGAACAGCAGGAGACAGCGTGACCCTATGGGAGATGGACAAGGAAGAGTGGACACATGGAAATAAGAGCAAACTTCTTAATTGGACCTGCCTCAGGGTAAGGCACTAATCTGGTTATTTATGCATCCTCTAGAACTGCTGTCTGAGCCACTTGTTATCAGCCAGAAAAGGTACATTTTTCCTCAAGGTGTGGTGTCACTAAGGGCACTAAAAGCTTGACTTTCAGGAGTAAACTATTTTAAATATTTCCTAGAAAGTTTTCTTCTAAAATTGTGCACCATCAGCCTCCAGGGGCATGGTCAATAAACTGCATTTATTTAAAATGATGGTAAGAGGACAGCAAGGACATAGAGGCCAAGTTCAGTTTAACAGCACTTTGCTAAGATCATTATTGATTCATTTTAGGATAGTAATGCCAGCGTAACATTAGAGATAATCTAATCCAACCTCCTCATTTTATAGACAGGAAACTATGGCCCAGAGTTATGAAACAACGTTGCATTTGACTCGGCAATTGAAACTCCAGTTTTTGTCTACAACTTCAAAATCTCTGTCCATGATGTTATGCCAACCCTACCATGCTAGAGGATGGATTCACAAACCACGCAGGAAGGTTAAGCTCACCCACCACTTTATACTGTAAAATACCCAATATCTTCTCCCACTCCACCCTCCATGTACTAAACCTAAATCACATTGTCTCTGATATGGCCAAGCTCTTGAGATGTAAGAGGCTCTTGCCTTGCTAATCCCCATTTCATTCTTTATCTAGACAACAAGTCTATTATTAGAAAGTAAGTTTCCTGTTTGCCAAACAGAGTTAAATATTCAGCATAGTTATCAAAAAAAGCTTGTATCTATACATTTAACAAGTTTGGTTGTTTGAGCAGAACACATTTTTAAGTTTAGTATATTCTGATAGACATCTGGTAATGGTAATAGTTAATACACAGTGAAAAACTAATCCTTGCTGACTCTACTCTAAATGTTTTATATGGATTCTCTCATTTAGTCATGTCAATAGCCCTATTAGATAGAGGCTATTGCAGAAAAAGTAGAGAAAGTAAATGAACTCATTGAAAACACCCAGGTAGACCTGGAATCCCAATCCAAGCACGTTTGATTCCAATGCCCAAGTGCCTAATAGCTCTGCTACTTTGCCTCCTCATTAAAAGGATGACTCATTTGCCTTTCATATCAATGAAACCATTATTTCAAGTCATATGGGAGGAATTCGTGAACATAGGAGCTGAAGGAACTTCAGGAAAGGATCATTCTTAGTAAAAATGCTTTTAGTCTTGATAAAAAAAATGGTGGGTGAACAAGATCAAGACCTAGAGAAACAAATGATTTAAAAAAAAAAAAAGGAAAACATCAGAGTAAAAAAGGAAAAATAGAATTTTCAGTCGTTGGGATAGAGAGAGGGTGGTCCACAATGACCCCATCTGCCAATAAAAAGCATTATTGCTCTAGGCCAGAGTCTCTCAACATTGACATTTTGGACTGGACATTTTTTGTGGTGGTGGATGGCCTATACACTGTAGAACGTTGGGCACCATTCCTGGACTTTACCCACTAGGTAGATGGTAGTAGGGCCCCCACCCCAACTGTGACCCCCCAAAATATCTCCAGCATCATCAGATGTACCCTGGGGATAAAAATTACCAAGGTTGAGAGCTACTGACATAGGAAAGTAGTCTAGTCTAACATTTTTTTCTCTGCAGAATGTCACCTAAGCCATTCTAGTAAAAAATTTGCCTTTCTATGTTCTGAAGTCCAGTAAAATGGTCCCTAGAAAACAAAATGTTATAGAAAAACATGTAGTGAAATGGCATTTGAGTTGAAATTAAAAGATTGTTTTTAAGGCCAGGCTCAACTATTTAATGGCTATAATATGACTTTGACCAAATCACTTCTCTGAGCTTCAGTTTCCATCTTGAAAACTGGTGTTTATATCCTTTATAGAGAGAACTTTTGTAAGTAAAATGGGAGAGGTTTTAAGAGCATGGGCTTTGCAGCCTGGCAGACCTGGCTTTGAACTTTGCATCAGGCACTTTCTGTCCCATGACTCTGGACAAGTTTTTTCATGTCTCCATGCCTCCCTAACCTCATCTGTGTCCTGGAGACACTGACACCTCCACCGTGGCTCTCTCCATCCTCATGCTTTCATTGCCCACTGCGTATCTCTACCTTGGGTTCTAGGGTAGTTCAAACTCATTTCTGGTTACCTAAAGATCCTTCACTCATCTCGACACTCAGAGTAGTCCTTGACCTAGCTCACTCTTCCTCAACTCCTAATTCCAGTTAATTATAATGTTTTGTCTAGTCTACTCCCAATTAGTCCCTAATGGCACGACCCTACAGAAATGGGGACCATGGCACCCCTTTCTTATCAAGATTAAAACCAAACTCCTTATCATGACGAATAAAATCTGTAAATTTACAAAATCCAGCCTCAAACTTATTTTCCAGCTTCATGTCCCATGGCACCCTTACCTCCCACCATTCCCACCACATACCCCTCAGCCACACTGAACTTCTCACTGCTATCAGACCTCATCAAGCTTTTCAATGCTCCTTTGACTTTTAACAATTTTCTTTTTTTTACCTGTAAGGCCACCCTCTTTCCACCTGACTAGCTCACACTCACATTTTAAGGTTCAGTTTGTATGTTATGCCTCCAAGATATGACCTTAAACCATTCTAGTCAGATTTCTTCATTCTTCTATATTGTTTGTGCATTTTTCCACAGTATTTTTGAGTATCTATGGAGTAGCATTTATCACAAGATCTTACACCTCTTTGATTGCACTTTCATCTCCCCTCTTTCATCTGACCGTGGTATTTCTACAGACTATGGCTCAATGTAAAGTTCTAGTTGCCTTCCTGGAATCAATTTCCTCATTTTGAAAAGCACCGTGATTTTCTTTTGGACATCCATCTCTCCTGCACACAGCTTCAGGGGAATCTGACTCCAACTCCACTTTCACTGGTGATATGAAAGGTCCAAAGGTAAGTAAGTTCCCCCTAACATGGATTAGTTGGGTAATCTAGGCTCAAGTCGACTAGAATGTGACAATCCCTGGTGACAGGGATCAACTTTGGGCTGGCACATAATCCTACTTGGGCTAATGAGACATAAGGAGAAGGACATTTGCTGGGAAAGATGTTTCCTCACTCTCGAGAGAAATCCCAGAAGAGATGTGCTCACTCTTTCTCTGGACAATATCATGTATGCACATGTGTCCTTGTGTGGTCCTCTCTCTCCCACCTTGAGGTAGGAAAAGCCACGTGGAGAAGGGCAGAGTTGAGAACATTTTAGAAAAGTGGGCCTGGGACCTCAGTTGAACAATTCTTGACCTCTGTCCTGCCTTGGGACTTTTTCAGTCACATGAGCTAACAAATCCCCTTTAGTGTTTCAGCCTTGTGGGTTAACTTTTCTGTTACTTAAGGCCGAGTGCACCCTAACTAATACAGCTGACTTACATCTCAGCCTTTGCACTAGGTTTCACTTCTGCCCCATTGTTATTGCCCAATAAATGGTCTAATAAATAACTAGATCAGTAGTCACCATTCCATGATTTAAGTCATTTAGACCCCAAAGTTGGTATTATGGTTTTTGATTGCTATATTAGCTTCCTGTTACTGCTGTACCAAGTTACTACAAACTTAGTGGCTTAAAAACAACGCATATTTATTCTCTTGGCATTCTGGAGGCCAGAAGTCTTAAATCGATTTCACTGAGCTAAAGTCGAGGTGTCCCAGGACTGATTCCTTCTGGAAATTCTAGAGGACAATCTGTTTCCATGCCTTTTCCAGCTCTTGGAGTCTGTCTACATGCTTTGGCTTCTGACTACTCCTTCCCATCACTTGTTCTGCGCAAGATAAGAACATCACCTCTTGTTTCTGTTGTCACATCTATTCCTGTTCTGTAGTCAAATCTCCCTCTTGTGGTCTCCTCTTATAAAGACACTTGTAATTACATTTGGGGACTGACCAGATAATTCAGTATAATCATCTTTTCTCAAGATCCTTAAGTTACTCACATCTACAGAGTTCCCTTTGCCATATAAATTAACATTCATAAGTTCCCAAGATTAGGATCTGGGTATCTTTGGGGGCCACTGTTTAGCCTATCATAATTTTCCAATTTAAATCACAAAATTAGTGAAAATCAGGCATTTTTAAGAGCTGAAACATCATCTGATAGATAACCTCCAACACCATTACTTTAAAGATGCACAGGCCAAGATCCAATGAGTTGACTTATTCAAAGTTACATAATGATAACTAGAAGTAAGACTTTTTGAGTCCAAGACATGTACCCTTTCTAGTCTGCCATGTTCCTATTACAATTTAATACATAATCTATAATCCAAGTTATCATCAATGTTTATTGTTGAAACATAAGGAAGTTATATAAATTTGCTGAAACAAGAAAAAAGAAATCTCAGATCAAAAAATAGTTTAAATCATTCCTAACCTCTATGGAAGTCTGGCCCAAACCAGCTTCTGGATTACTTTTCATTTTCATGCTTCTAATTTCTCCAGTAATGTTGCATACATTTCCTAGCTTTCACCAACTCAGTCAATAACAGCCTGAGAATCCCATTACACAACATACTGAATAGGGCCAAAGTAATTTCATCATCCTATATTCTTCCTGTTCTGTTTATTTCAGCTTGAATGTCCATTGGGCATAATGAGGTTCTCCACTGCAGTAAATCTGTTTTCAATGGACTGAACCACTCTGGGTCCTTCAGCTACTTCAGGGTACATCATCTTTTCAAATATACTGATCTACCATTGCATGTCTTTAGAAAAAAAAAATTATTTAGAATGTCTGGTAAGCAGGGCTGTGATTTTCTCCATAATTACACCATTAGACTTCATTTTCTACAAATATATACTCTTGTAGCAAATCATTTGTGCCATATTTAAGCTTGAGTCAGCATCAGGTATGTAAGGGGTGATGTTTTTCCTCTCAAAAATGAATAAGCTGTTTTTCCCAATTATGTTCTGGGTTTGTTATGTGCCTTTTTAAACTAGCAACATCACACAGTTTCTCCTTGTAGCTCCTGGCTAGTCAAAATGCACAGTCCATTTGGAAACAAGTCAACATTAGCTAGGCAAATGTTATTGTTCTGAAAAGTCATTTTTTCCTTATATGAAACAACTTCTGAAAGTATCTCAGGAGAAGAAAAACTTTTCTCAACTTTATTAATCATCCTTTATGGACCCATAAAACAATTCTCATGGAAAATTTTCAGCTAATTTTTTATGAAATAAGCCAAATTCACCTTTGTTTTTTCTCCTACAGGTATAGAGGCAGCAAACACAGTAATAAAATATGAAGTTTCTTAAGAGCTTAGTGCTTACTGTGAACATTGTAGGGGTAATTGAATTCACCGTTATATTTAATCCTCACAATATGCCTGGAGAGTGAATGTCATTATTTCCGTTTTATAGAAGAGGCAACTCAGGTTTTTTGGACTTATAGAACTAACCCAAGGACTTGGTATCAGTTACCTATTTTTATGTAATCAATAATCTCAAAACCTAGTGGCTTATAACAGCTTTTCACTTCTCACAGTTCTGTTGAGAACTGCTGACTGGCTGGTTTTCTGCTGGCTTCCCTGGGTCTCCTCATGTGGCTAAGTGCTGCTGGAGGGTTGCCTGGGAGCAGGGTTCAGCTGGGATAGCTGGGATGGCTGGGCCTCTCTCTTCTTAGGGTCCTTTAGTCTCAAGGAAGCAAACTCAGGCTGGGCTCCTTCACAGGATGAAGATAGCATTACCTGAGGACAAGCCCTAGTATACAAGCGCTTATCAATGTTTGAGTTAACATTGGCCTGTGTTGCATTGGCCAAAGCAAAATTTAATACAGAGGAAGAGATACACATGTATGAGGATGCTACAAGTTGTGGTTCATTGGGAGTCATTGGTTGAACAAGAAACAAGTTTAACAAACTAGCAATAGAGAAACTAAGATTCTGGAGCCTGAAGCATGGAAATGTAAAAGTGACCCACTGTGTAACACCCAGAATACTGATGGTGTTACATTGAGCAATATTAGGCTCTTACTTTTGGAATAAACTTTCCCTTTGCTGATTGTCAGAGTGCAGGCAAATAGGAGGGAGGTTTGGGTCTGTAATTTCACTGTTCTCTGGCTTCAGCAGAACATTTTCTGCTATGAAGAACATATCCCAGCAAAATTGATCAAGTTCTGAGAAATGTATGCTTGCCCTTCTTTCATGAGGGAGTTTTAAGGCTGTGTCCCCAGCCAGCCAGATACATTAATATGTTCTGAATAGCTCAGTGGCTAAGCCACAGGTGTTCTGTGTTAAATTAGCTTCTCAGAAACTCCTTGCTAGTCCTCAAACTCTTCCAGAACTAATAAAACCATAATGCGTCACCTTATTTCAAGTCCCATCAGATACTGACTTGCGAGAGGTAAACATTTTGCATGGTCTTGCCTTTCCCTGCAGCAACTACTTGCATATGCCAAACCCAGTCTGGTCATCTCAGGATGCTGCAAAGTCAGACCAAAGAGAAGCCATGTGCTCTACCCTTGGGCCTCCTGGTTTCAGGAGTGATGGCAGCATTCCCACGGGAAAGCGGGATACCCAGGGAGCCCTTCCCTGGGGAGGGGAGAAGAGCAGGGTATGGAGAAGAACCATGGAATGACACATTTCATCACCTAGTCATGGAACCGAAGCTAGAAGAAACCTAACAGATTATCCAGTCCAGATATGCCAAATAAATTTCATCCCAGGTGCCAATTTATTTTTGCTGTAAAACCGTGTTGAGAAGATTCTGAGAAGTAGGTATCCAGGACCGATTTGCAATCTGTGGGACTGGAGTTTCATGTCTATGTGCTAAACGTTCACCATCTCTCTTTAATCTGATTCCCTGAACTCACAAAGAAGAAAGTATATTAAGAAGAGAAGTGACTGGTCCAAGCTCTCAAAGCCAGTCAGTGAGATAGGTAGAAAGAATGGACGATAACTCCTCTGGTTTCCCAGTTGGGAAGTGGTTCTGTACCATACAACGGCTATACTGGGTAGCACCAGCATAGATTTTGGCTTCCTCTCCTAGTCAATATTCTCCAAAATGTCTCCGTGTGAGATCGCTGGAGATTTTCATCATCTTGCTTCTCCTTTCTTAAGGCAATTGAAAAGTCGCAAGTTACGCAGCTCTTCCATTTTTACTCTTTGATGCAGCCCACCAGCAGTAGAAAGTGGTAGAGGGCCATTGTAGAAGATTTGTGTTCCAGCCCTGGCTCTGCTCCTACCCACCAGTGAGGCCCTCTCTCTACCCATTTCCCCAGCTATAAAATGCAGGTGTTAGACTGGACGACTACAGAAGAGGAAGAACAATACAGAAGTTCCTTCACTTATGCATGTTCAGCTCATAAAACTCTGAGCCAAGCTATGTTCCAGAGAAAAGTACATAGTCCTGTTCACTGACAGCTGGGCAGGGGGGCAGCCGGGATCACCTTGGCCACCACAATGATCTTTCACCAACACGTTTGCTGTGATTATTGTTTAGCTTTGAAATCTTTTATGAATATTATTAATTTTCTCATGTCTGATCATTGCAAAACAGAGTTGAAAGTACTTGTAAGGTATACACTAGAATCACAGCAGCAAATGCTTCTGGAGGGGGGGTTTGGAAGGGAAGGAGAAGCAAAGTAGAAGAAACTTCAAGTTGCGTATGCAATGACTCCTTTTCCTGTCTCTGCTACCCCTAAACATTTTAGCATGCATGAAATATGCATGGTACGTTAGGATCAGTTATTATTTTTTCTCTACTCTTCTATTTGTTTGAAGTAGTTGATAGGAAAGATAAAAGAACTGTTAAAGGAGGAAGTGTTTAGAAGATATTAATAATGTTGACAAAGGTGACAATGATCAAAACTACTGAAGGTGTTGAGAAAGGTACAAGTATGGGGATACATTCACAGAGAGGAGACATGTTTTCCACAGTGAAGAGAAACTCATGAGTGTGATCTGTCCCTGACTCACGCTCACACACACACAATCTCATCTCCTACCTTTCTCTCTCCCTGTTCACTCCCCTCCAGACACACCAACCTTCTTACCATTCTTGCAACAAGACTACTTCTACCAGATACCGTTCCTTATGTCTGGACCATTTTTTCCTCAGAAAGCAACATGGCTTGCTCCCTCACCTCCTGCAGTTCTCAGCTCAAATGTTACCTTGACATTGAAGCCTTCTCTGGTCTCCCTCTATAAACAAGAACCCTCCTGACCCTCCCTGTCCCCTGACACCTAGCAGCCCCCAATCTCCAGCATCCACACCTCCTTTATGTTTCTCCTTAAAACATATCATCATTTAATATATTACATATTTACTTGATTTTTTTTAATAATCTGTCTCCTGCTACTAGACAGTAAGCTCCAACAGGACAGAGATCTCTGTCCTTTGTGTTCGCTGCTATGTGCCACCGTCTAGTGTACCACCTTGCACCTAGGAGAGACTGAATGAGCAGACCAGGAAAAGTTGTGGACAAAAAATAGACTTTGAGTCTATGTAATCAATATCAGTATCTGAGGTATTAGTCTGATGTTAATTCAGGAGAGATCTAGGAGTTTGTTCTGTCATTTAAAGTCAAAGCACGGGGAAAGTGCTCTTGGTGAAACCTGTTGCAAGTTACAGGTGGTTCCCCAAGCTCAAGGCCTTTTTGAAATTGCACAGCATCAAGGAATGGGGAGGGTGAGAAGTACACACATCACTGCTGCTAAGAAGTGATTCTTACCACTTTTTGAGGCCATCAAGTTGGAGGAGAGAGACTCTAGCAGATTCTTAATGTAGATGAGACCCTTCTATTTTGGAAGAAGAATGCCTATCATAATCAGTATTGTCAGGGAAGAGAAAATAGTTTCTGCTTTTAAAGTTTCAGAGGGTTGATTCACACTCATATGTGGGGAGGATGCATCTGGGGATAGCAAGGTCAGACCCCTCTTAATCACATTGGACATATAAGAAAATT
This sequence comes from Propithecus coquereli, assembly GCF_000956105.1. Taxonomy (NCBI): domain Eukaryota; kingdom Metazoa; phylum Chordata; class Mammalia; order Primates; family Indriidae; genus Propithecus; species Propithecus coquereli. The sequence goes on along the minus strand of NW_012154618.1, from coordinate 4,501,784 downwards.
AATATAGTTGCAACTTTTTGAAACCCAAACTGTTCATTAATTGAGGGGCTTCTAAAGTTTAAAAGAATATCAGAGAGGGAAGGAAGCATTTGAGATCAGAGAAGTACAGAATGTAGAGTTGAAGAAACAAAAATAATAACTAATATTTATTAAATACTGTGTATAAGGCACTAGCAAACATGAGCTCATTAAATCTTCACAATAATTAGCATATTGAGTTAGGGGGGAGTATAATTCTTGCTCCTATTTTATGGATAAGGAAATAGATTCAGTGTGACTGAGAAAATAAGCCCTGTCACAACAGCCAGTAAAGGCAGTACCAGAGTACTAATGTGGGCAACCCTATTTCAAACAATGATCTAGCATGAAGTCCCACAGAGAGGAGTTGTGCTTGCCCTAAGAGGCTCTCCCTTCATTCTTTGATGTGTTCCTTGATGCATTTATTGATGTATTTATTCATTCAAATATGTACTCATCATCCACTATATGCCAAGTTTCATGTTAGGAGAATAACAAAACAGAGCTGGCTCTTGGTCTCACAGAGCTCCTTTTTGTAAGGAGGGAGAGACTGAAATTCAGAACATCCAGAAAAGTGAGATGTAACTTCAGGTAACAAAAAGTGCTAACAAGAGAAATGTATATGTAGTTCAGTTCTCTCTCCATTTCACAATATTTTTTTTTCTGCATTCCTGGGTAAACAACCCATAACAATGCCCAGAGAAAATGCCTGTGGCCTTGGCATTGGATTTTTAGTGCTTCTCACCCCATGTCCCTGCATTCTGCCCCAAGCCAAGCACTGGCACATCTACAGCTGCACAAGCTTACCAGGGCCGTGGGAGGCCACAGAGAAATCCAAGTGGGAGGCTGAACAAATCATCCAGATAATTTAGGCAGAAATATCTCCTGCTGGGGCCTGGATATTTGGCTAAAGTACTTATTTTGACAAATGATTTTGGTAATTATTCAAGCTGGTTTTGCTTTGGAAATTTTCTGTTCTTGAGGTCAAGTAAGGGCATGCATGTCAGTTTCTCTTACGAATCAGGCCATGGTATGGAAGCTGGGAACAGATCTGCGAGTGAGCCCTTAGCCTCCTCATGCTGAGGATTAGTTGGAATAATTTATTCATGCCTCCATCCAATATTTATCTAGTGTCTACTGTGTCCAAGGCAACATGTTATGTGCCAGGTAAAAACAGAAATTGACAGGGCTAATTGGCAGAATAAGCACAAATAAAGAGGAAGGAATGAAGGAGTGAGGGAGACAAAAACAGAGAGAAAAACTCAAAATTCAGGGCAGCTAATACATGCACAAAGAGAGTGAAGATGAGGAAAGGGTAGTACATCAGTCAAGGATTAAGTTTACCTCTGAAAACACATGTGTGTTAAACAAAATAAAGTTTAAAAAATGTCCTCACTTAATGAGAATTCCAGGAGAACACAGACTAAGGCTGTGGTAATTTCATGGAGTTTCCAGGGGCCCAGGCTCCTTCTGAATTTCTGCACTGCCACTGTTGAAGCCCACTGTTTTCCTCATGCTGGCAAGATGGCTGCTAGAATCTGCAAGTTAATTACACTATTCTCTTTCCTTTTGTATAGGTCTGAAAGTATTATGTGTGTGTGTGTATGTGTATATGTATATACAATATGTATATTTAAAAACTGAAAAAAGAATAAAAGACATCCAGTTTTAGCACCAACATATAAATTTCTTGGTAGTCATCACTCCCATCCTTACAACCAGAAAAACATAAACAAACTGAAAAATCAAATATTTTTCTTTGACCCATTAGAGAACTGAATACACAGGGCAAATTGCCACCCTGAAATCTGGGGTGACAGGTGAATCTAGAAAGTTCTAGCTGAGATCTACTTACCCAGAACAGAAGCTGGGGGTCCTAAACTGGTAGGAACATTTCAATGATAATTTTAGCAAATGGCTGGAGGCTGAGTGTGGACTAGCTTGAGAGGGAGAAACTCTGAGAGTTGCAGTCTTAGGAAGGGAGGCACACTTTTTGGGGTTTTACCTCTAGGAATCCTACCAGGTTCTAATGGCAAAGAGCTGAAAGAGATTCCCTCATGGCTCTGGCAGGAGGAGGGCGAGAGTAACCACTGTGAAAAACACCCAGAGTGTTCTACAGAGTGATGGCTTCTCTCCAGGTGAACAGACTTTACCATAGCTTTATTCCACCTAGGGGAAGGGCATTTCTCTGACTCCAGCCATCTCTAGCCCTTGTGACTCACTTAAGGGGAGTTGGGGGGAGGCTAAGAAATATATTAGCTTATGGAAGTTCTCCTGCCCACACTTTACCACCATATCAACCACATTCCAATATTATAATAGTGTATTGCAGCTGAAAGAGCTGCGAGGCCCAGACTCTAAGAGGAATTCTTAAGGAAACCCAAAGACAGCAGAGAATACAAAAGCTAGAGAAAGTGGAAGCATCTGGCACTCATGGCTATAGCAAACACTAAACACAGCCCAACGACTAGCCAGGTTAATATAAATCCTCACATCAAAGACTTATTTACCTTAGTTTCATTATGCGATACATCATTTTCAGTTTTCAAGAAAAAATTTACCAGACATGCTGAAACGCAAGAAAACACACTCTGAAGATATAAAGTAAGCATCAGAGCCAAACTGAGACATAACACAGAATTTTGAATGCTCAGACACCACAACAGAAATAAAAATACCTTTAATGGAGTCATCAGTTAACTGGACATGGCTAGAAAAGAATCAATGAGCATGAAGATATGTCAGTGGAAACTTTTGACACTAGAGACCAAAGAGAAAAAATAATGGGAATAAAAAGCATGCTTTACAAAAACTGTGAAACAATTTAAAAAGCTGTAGCATAGGCATAATTTGAATACCAAAAGCAAGAGAAAAGAACAGAAGAAATATTTAATATTTGAAGTAATAACGGCTGAGAAGTTTCCAAAATTACTGAATGACATCAAACCATAGATCCAGGGGGCTCAGATAACACCAAGCAGGATAAATACAAAAAAAAAAAAAAAAAACCCTACATCTAGGTATATCATATTTGAACTGCAGAAAACCAAATTTAAAAAATGAAAAAAATCATGAAAAAAGTTAGGGTAAAAACAAGAATAAAAACATTGTACTTATAGATGAATAAAGATAAGAATGACAGCAGACTTCTCATCAGAAATCATACAAGAAGAGAGTGGGGAAAAAATTAAAATATTAAAAGAAAAAAAACCACCAACCTAGAATTCTCTTAATATATCAAATTATCATTTGAAAGCGAAGGAGAAAAAAAGACTTTTTCAGACAAACAAAAATTGAAGAAATTCATCGACAGCAGTCCTACACTACAAGACATGTTTTTAAAAAGTGCAGAAACTTGAATCTACATAGAAAAGAGGAGCATTAGGGACAGAATAAATGAAGGCAAAATAATTTATTTTTATTATTCTTAGTCAATCTAAAACATAACCATTGTTTGAATTAATAATAGTATCAATATATAGGGTGATTATACCATATCAATAAGTGAAATGAATGATAGAAATGTCATAAGAAATGGGAGAGAGGAATTGGAAATATTCTGTAATATTACCTGCACTGCAAGTGAAATGGTATAGTCTTAGTTACATAAATCAGTAGCATTTCATTACACCAATAACAGTCAAGCTGAGAGTCAAATCAAAGAGTCAATACCATTCACAATAGCTATAAAGAAAATAAAATATCTAGGAATATACTTAACCAAGGAGGAGAGAGAGCTGTACAAGGAGAACTATGAATCACTGAGGAAAGAAATTGCAAAGGACACACACAAATGGAAAAATATGTCATGCTCATGGATTGGCAGAATCGACATTGTTAAGATGTCCCATACTACCTAAAGTGATATACAGATTCAATGCAATCTCCATCAAAATACCAGCATCATACTTCACATACATAGAAAAAATAATTCTGTGCTTCATTTGGAACTAGAAAAGAGCCTGAAGAGCCAAAGCAATCTTAAGCAAAGAGAATAAATCTGAAGGCATCACATTACCAGACTTCAAACTATACTACAAGGCTATAGTAACCAAAACAGCATGGTATTGGTACAAAAATAAAGACATAGACCAATGGAACAAAAATGGAGAACCCAGATATAAAACCACCTACCTACAGCCAACTGATCTTTGACAAAGCCAATGATGTACACTGGGGAAAAGAAGTGCTATTCAATAAATGGTGCTGGGAAACCTGGATAGCCACATGCAGAAGAATGAAACAGGACCCCTATCTCTCACCACTCACAAAAATTAATTCAACATGGATAAAAGAAAGACTTAAATGTAAGGCATGAAACCATAACAATTCTAGAGGAAAATGTTGGATGCTTTCCTTTTAAGATCAGAAATAAGCAAGGACTAATTGGAAGACTCAATATTGCTAAAATGTCATTCTTCCCAGCTTGACCTACAGATTTGACACAATTACACAGCACAAATTCAGCCCTTGAGTTCCTCCACATCATGCACATTCATGTGTCTTACTCACTTGATTGAAGGGTGGGGTAAGTGGATGGGGGTGGGGTTACACCACAACAACATGAATGCTTTATAATTCAATATTAAATGCCATGTGTCTTAAAATTCTTTGCTCATCTCACAATCACACAGTACTTATAGTCCCCTCTTTGTCCACAAACACCAACTACCTTTCCTATCTTCTCAAAATTCCTCTTCCTTTTGATTTGTTTATAACCTTCTAAAAATCTCCCTAATTTCTTAATAAAAAAATTGTCCATATCTTTGTTTTGCTGTCGCCTTTTGGACCATGTTCTCTAAGACTTACCTTCCCCATTCAAAGAATCTTGAGTCTGGTGTCATCTATTTTAAAATATATTTTGTTTTGCCAAGGAATAAAAATAGTTTAAGTGACTCATATACAAGAGGAAGGCTTTACTCACCTGATATGGGTCAGGGAGTACCTGAAGGCCAAGTAACTCTTTGAATCAAAGCGCAGTTGGAATTTATTAGGATGAGCAGAAAAGAGGAAGGGTGACCTTGTAGTTTAGGTTGCAGTTTTCTTCATCTCCAACTACTACAAAAGTTGTGATTAGATTGGTTGGAGATTAGCCTAGTTTTTGAGCCTCTTGAATGAATTTTTGGATCAATCCTATCCTGGCAACTACTAGAAAAATTCTTTTGAGAACTCCTTTGAGAGCTGCCTTGCCGTTTGTCAAGGTTCAGGGGAGGAGCAGGGGGAAATAAAGGAAGGGTAGGAAAAAAAGGAAAAAGAATCAAGTGTTGAAGCAGAGACAACTTCAGACTCTCCATTATGTCTGTTTTAATCCATTTATGGCTTTCACATGGATACAGTGGAAAGCTCTTGACTTCCAGACCCTCTAATTTCACATCTTTCCTTTTTTTCTGTCGTCTTCTGAGCTATGTGAACGTACGCAAGGTGCTTCTTCTCTTTTTATCTCTTCTCTCTAGGCTGGTAAAGGTGGTTGTAATTCCTACCTCACAGGATTGTGAGAAGGATTCATGAGATGACAGGTGACATTATTTCAATAAGCACGGCAGGAAAAAGGTGTCCTCTGAACCTTTGCCCATTCGTTATAATGGACCCTTGAAGTCCAAGGTTAATGTGGAAGAGCAAAGAAACATTTAAGTCACAAATTCTCGGGATAGATAACCTCATAAATTCCGCAGCACATCACTGCAGAGCTCAATGGGATGCATTACAAAATCTTTCTATTTTGCCTTCAAATCCAGCCCCACCCTTCTTTCCAGCCCATAATGTTTGGCACAAAAAGGCACAGATCACAGTTTCTGGAATTTTACTTGTTCAGGCTTATACTCCCCCCATAAACTATATACCAGAGCTCAGAACCACCACTCTGCCCAGACTCCTCAGTGCCTGTTAACATTTTACAATCTTATGTGTTCTCTTAATGTCGGCATCCATACAATCAAAGTCCCAAGGCACATATATTTTATATACTAGGATAGAATGAATCGCCATCCCCATCAAGAGCTGCATAAAAAAGGGAAAATGATAATCTAAGGCATTCTAAGGCAATCATTTGGAACCACAAAGAGAACAAAGGAAAAGCTATTATGTAAATACAAAGACATTTAAATTGAGGGAAGAAAAGGTGTTAGATATACAGTTCAGGCAATAAGAAAAGGCAAGGAAACAGATTTAGAAGTCTTCTGCCTATTCTAATAGTTCCTCAGTTCTGTTTGAATATTAGTCCTGCACAGGGCTGGGGCTTTATGGGGGGGATAATTGTCTTCACCCTAAATAGGTAGAGATCAATAGATCAGTGTTACCGATAAAGCTGATTGGAGGATGTGGCTTAGATATGCGAACAGTCAGGCTTCCTAATATTTGTCTTTGAGATCAAGACTTCAGAAAAGTCTCACCTGAGTGAGAGTGCGACTATAAAAGGAGACACATTCCCACACTGATGCTTCTCACTTCCACAGTGGGGAATGAGAGATGGAACATACAGAAACAATGAGCAGACCATGTGTCAAAATAGAACTGACTCACAACCTGCAGCGAGCATCCCTGGAAACTGACCAGTTACCTACAGGAACCAGCCCAGGAAGCCAGTCTGGTCTATAAGACTCACAGGAAATCAGACTACAGTCTCGTTACCAGTCTAGGAAGCTAAACAACCCCTGTAACAATCAGCTCAAAATGACCAAAACTCAGTTAATAACAAACTGTTTCCCTAATTTTCATCCCGTCTTCCAACTCTAGGCCAACCAGAGAAAGCCAATTGTGCACCCTTAATCAATCGAATAGGATGCCCCATTTCTAGCTGCCTCCATCTTCCCCATGCCAGAGGATCTTAGGTCAGAGCATACCTGAAGCTTCCCTTTTTTCTACTATAAAGCTTTCCTACTCCCCAGCCTGAATTTGAATTTCCTCTAAAAAGCAAGTGATGGTGGCTGCCTCCCTTGCTATAGCTCTATAGTCTTTCCTTGTTCTCATTTTGTTGTTCTTCATTTATTTCCACAGGAGGGAGTGAAGTGGAAAGGACACAGGATCTGTCTCTCACAGGCGAGGGCAGGCCCTGACTTGGCCTTGGTGTGGAGAGAAGGTAGGTCCTCCAACAGGATGCCCTGAAAGAAAAAAAGTTTCTACTGAGGTGCTCAAGCCCTGCTTCCCAGTTTTGCTAATTGGATACATCCCTGCTAACACCTTGGCAAGCACTGAGTGACTTAGGGGTTTGAGAGGAGGAAGTGGAGGAAAAATTCCTTCCTTTCCAGAAAATTTAAAGAGTACAGAGTAAGTATAATCACCTAATGTATAATATTTGGTCTCTGCAAACTTAAATCTTTAATACATCTCAAGATTATGTGTGGTGGATCATCATTGTCATCATCAAAGGGACTGTGTTGGAATCACATAAAAACCAAGAAGCTACTAGGCTTCCTGCCAGGTTATTTATTATTCCTGAATTACTCTTCCCAGGACCCTTCCTCTACTTAAAATCTATATAATTAGGAAGTGATTATGCAATTCAGTAGGATCTCAAACCCCTCTAACAGTCAGTTACTGGGGTCCATATATACGGTTCCTTTCTCTTAATGCCTCCTGATTTGGGAGGGAGAAAAGAGCAGGGTGAGTCCCCATTCCTCCAAAGATTGAATTCCTGGGATTCACAGCCCAGGATTCGAGGTAGGTGGTGGGAAATGATTTCCCTAGTATGTCTCTGTCTCCTCTGAGACAGCAAAGGTGATAAAAAGATGAGTCATTACGTAACAACAACGCCGCCTGCCAAAAGGGGCCCCCGTGTGAGGAATATAGGTATAGCTGTGTGCTCACTTCTCCATCCAGGGTGAGCTCAAAATGCAACAAGCAAATGATTCACATGCAGTCCTGGCTGTCAAAACTGGGAATGTTTTCAAAAGCTCAAGGAAGCCATCTCGAACCTAAATGGGACTCATTTTGTTATTCTCAGTTCAGAACTTAGAGCAGATTTATACTCGCAGTAACATCCTAATTGGATAAATAATAGCATCTCCTAGTTGTCAAAATTATTTGCATTAATACTCAGTTTGGGCAATACAATAAAGCACCCTTCTTAGCACGTTGTGTCCCGGTTGTGATGAATCATGTGATTAAACTTTGCCTATCTCCCCCCTAACATGATTAAGAAGAATTGGTGATTAGATAAAAGTACAGAACAATGACAAATGCATCTCCAGCAGAAGCTGCAAGTCACTGCCTAAACAGATGCAGCCAGATCGTGGGCACAAATGGCACCACAGCATGTTCCTGAAGTGACCACAGAGCATGAAGTACAGTTTGGGTCTTTACATAAACAGCAGAGCAGCAGAGTTGCACTGGTCTGAGAGAAGGGGAATGAGTGAGGACGTGTTAAAGTAAACTCGTGCAGAATAAAAGGCTGTTGTCACCGAGAATCAACTCTAAAAATGCAATGTATTTTTACATGCGATCCAAGAGCTTTTCATCTCTGATCATCTCACGGTATGTAGTCTTATTTACTATGGAGTTAGTCCTGGGAAATCAGTTTCCCCAATGGAATCTTGATGGATCAACTGAAAACATTTATTTAATACCATTAACCAAAAGGTTTGTGCTACGTGCAATGAGCAATATGTTCACTATGTCTCGGTCCTTGTCTTCAAAAGGCGTATACTTTAGTTGGGGTGGTAATTCTGACAATTATCTCCCCTACTGAGATGGCTAACCTTACAAGGGATTAGAGTATTGCTGGGGAATCAATGTCTTGAGGCCGGGATGTAATCCCACCAGCAATTTAACATTCAGATTAAAAATGAGATGTTCACAATGAGACCTTTCTAGGCTCGATTTCTCCCTCTCTACTGACTACTGTGTGATCTTGAGTAATTTACTCAGCCTCCTTGAACTTCCTCTAAACTCACAAAATAGGATGAATAAAATGTGCATAAATGAGGCTTCAGCACAGAGCCTGGCCAATAGTGGGCACAGAACAGATGACAGCCATTACTTTTTAACTTCAATCAGCACTAGAAAAATGAGTCAAGTGTTGTTAAATTTTTTAACAATTTTTGCTACTCTTTTTTTTTTATTGTGTTTGTGCCCTCCACCACCCCATTATGAATCTGAAGATATGTTCACAGTGAGGAAGTGTCTCCTCTCCTGGCTGAGTGTTGAGCACGTTTGGCTGAGAAGGGGAGCGCATACCTATGAGGATGTGGATGGGCCAACATGGGTGGAGAGTGTGGAGACCCGGATTCATGTCCGGTTCCCTCGTCCTTGCAAAGGACATGTTAGTTACATTTGTCAACCACTCCAAGCTTTGGTTTTTCTATTTATCATATGGGAAAAGTGGAAAGAAATTCCCTCTTATTGATTGTCAAGGATTTTGATAAGTAATTCTGCGCATACCATCTCATTTCATCCTTAACACCAACCCTTCAAAGAGCCCATGTTATCTCCATTTTACAGATGAAGAAACTGAGAATGAAATCCGGTGCTCACAGTACTGTAGTGAGATTATAGGCTCAGGCTCAGATGAACTCCTCTCAGGTCTGTCCTCGTCAGTGCCACCTTGAATAAGCTACTTAGCACCTCTCTATTTCAATTCCTTCATCTGTAAAATGAGGATACCAACACATACCTTTCTGGCTTGTCGGTATTCGAATGAAATAATAACTGAGTGGTAAGTGTCTAGATCAGTTCCTGACACATAGTTGATGCTCATTAACCGTGAGGATAAAAGCTATGATCTGATATCAAAATGGGGTGGATGACAAGGGTGCAGTGGGTATCTCTGAATCCAGAAACAGTTTCAGGAGAGCACTGCTGCCCTAGTTGGACTTCTCTGAAGGCCCTGACATTTGAAGGCTCCCCTGCCTCTAATCCTCAAAGCCACTAGGTCCCATGGTAGTTACTGGTACATAGAGCTGTGGCTGTTCACAATCGAAGCAGAGACAGCCTTGAGCCAGGTTCTCCTTCCTTTCTGTATTGACTGGCTGGTGTCGATGTCCAACTCACAGGAGTGTAGATAGAAAAAGGGCCATAATGCAAGGCTTCCAAGTTTACACCAGGTCCATGAGACTCACTGAACATCTACAATGTGCCAGGTACCCTTTTAGATGTGTGGTTACATCAGTAAACACAGCAAAGACCCCTATACTCATGGTGCTCAGGATCCAGCAGAGGGAGATACAATAAACAGAATAAATAAGTAAATTACATAATATGTGAGAAAGTGATCAAAAAGCTATGACAAAAAAGAAGAAAAAGAGCAGGATCGGGAATTGGGAGCATGAGGGATGGGGTAGACTGTGACAGCTTTGAAATTGGTGTTCAGAGAGTCTTACTCAACTGGCATCATAATTAATATCACCCCAGAGATAATAGCTCTGAGCTGAATCTGCAAATGTTTAATGCTGCTTTGTGTGAAAAGTGGATTGAAATGATAATTTAAGAATAATTATTTTAATTGATGATTGGGTATCAGAGAGGCAAAGAGCTCACTGTTGGGATGGGAAGGTGTGTTTATGATCAGAGATGATCAACTTCATTTATCCTGATGGATTTTCCACTCAAGTCTCTTCTCTGGATAGGAGGTAACCCTTCCAGATAATCACAAGCAGTTCTCTTTACCTGGAAATATCCTCTCATTTGACCTCTCCTGGTGAGCAGAGAGGGTTGAAAGCAGCTGTGAGAAATAGCAAAATTACCAGCCAAAGCTTAGAGAAGGAGAAGGCTCAGCCAGGTGGGCAGGAAGAGCACAGGAGGCAGAAGTCACGGGAAATTTTCCACCACTCAGTAGTTAATAGAGACACCTCTGTTTCCAGTGAAATGGATGACACTATGCAATGCCTTGCAATTAATTCATGCTCTAAATGATGTCAAAAAACCATTAAAAATGGTGTTGCAGAATATTTAATTACCTGGAAAGATGATCAGGATATATTGTAAAATGGGAGAACTGTATGTGCAGTATATTATTTTTGGATACTATTGTTTATATATAAATAAAAAGAGACTAAAATAATGACAGAGGTTATCTATGGGTAGTGGACTTATGGGTGATTCTTCTTTTCTTCTTCTTATACAGTTAGCATGTCATTTTGCAATAACAAGAAATAATAAAAGTGATATTGAAAATATAATAACAACTAAACCAAATCACCCATATCAGCCTTGTTCTCACCCAAAGATTTGAAAGGCCTTTGACAGTGTTGGGTTGCACCCCCGCTGCGTTTGGCATGTATGTGGTTTTAGAAGGGGGTTTTACCAGTGATGTGCTAATAAAGATTTAACAACTGGTTCTCAAGGCCCCCCAACTCCCTCACTCCCACGCAAGGGAAAAAGCCATGATTTTTAGTGTTTGTCAATTTCCATGGTGTAAATACTCCCACCACGGCTGAGTTCAAGCTACCAATGTCAAGTCACTGAACATGGTACTTCATGTATTTAAAAATCCAGAATTTGGAATTTTCATATTATTAAGAGAAAAAAGAACCCCTACAAGAACAGTTATTTATAACATAGGACAGTAAATGTCCTTCTAGCAGAAGACCATGTGTTATATCGCTGTACAGGGATTTGGGAAGATACCCTCACAGCTGACTCCTGGGAGCCTTTGCATGCTTCTACAGCGTACCACGGGGTGAGGCTTGCATCTGCCAGAACATAGAGCACAGAGGTGCGCCTGGAGAAAAACTGGTCTTAGGCACTGTTGGCTCACTGATGCCCCTTTTTTCTCTGTGGAAGAAAGAGGCAGATACAATTACTTCTTCTCTTCTGCTATGTTAAGATCTCCAGAGAGCCACAGGATCTTTTGCTAGTAGAAAATTTGCGGCTCTATTTCTTGATTAACGGTTCTTATAAGATTTCATTTTTTCATTGAACAGTATGGAGATTCGGATTCTTAATTTTTCAATACATGAGGTTCTATATCCAGTTTCAGGAACTTTTGAGTGGTTCTGTGGGAAGGAGGGAGATAGTCTGCTTCAACACAGCTTCTTGCTGCATCTGGGTGGGAATGAAGCTTTACTATGTGAGAAAGGCAGTAGGCGTGGACCTTGAAGCCATATTATTACACAAAAATCACAGGGCAATGATCGTTGCATGGAGAAAGCATTTGATGAAGATGGGAGTAGTTATGGCAAGGAATCCACACTGTGAAATAATAACTCCCATTTATTGGCATGTGCTACATGGCGGGGGCAATCTCAGTTAAACCTGTGCGACAGCCCTATGAACTAGGCATTGCTACCAACCCCATTTTATAAAAAGGGAAACCACCTGGATTTAACAAGGCAGGAAGAGGTAGAATTCTGATTCAAATCCAAATCAGCTTTACCTGCTTCTGCCTAAGGGAATTCTCAAAAGCATGACATTGCATTGTCTCCCCAGTACATGGGTCAGTCCCTGGTAGCCCTGTGTGAAGACACACTCTGTCAGAGACTGTGCTATGTGTTTGCAAAATCCACTTTACTGCCTCCTGGTTTTTACATTTATTTCCCAGGCTTCTTGAGAATGCTAGAGTCAGATGACAGAGTCTAGGTCAATGGAATGAGGTCATAAGTAATGTGAGCCCCTTCCAGGCCTGGTCCATAAAAACCTCCATGCTCAATCTTCTCTTTTCCCCTTCCATGGTGACTTTGGAAAATATATTTTGAGTACTGAGGTACCACAAAATCAAAGGGACCTGGGTTTCTGAATGACTGATAAGCCACCAAGACTTGGGCTTGTTTGTTACTGCAGTGTGGCAGAGTTTACCCTAACTTATCCACCTCCCTCACTGAAACTCTTCAGTTAAAAGGAGGTGCTGGGGCCAGCATCTTGGTCTGCTCAGATGTCTCTCTCAGAGTTCTCCAGATTTCCATAGCAAAGTCCATATACCGCAATTATAACCCTGATGCATTGATTGCAATTTATGCTTTGTGTGTTTTTCTGCATGCTCCCTCTAGGCAGGGCTGGCCTCTGGAGCTAGTCCAAGCTGACGGTTGATTGGCATATTGATTAGACCTCACGCGTTATCCTATAAATGTCTGAAATGAAAGACTGTCAAGAACTAGCATAGCATTTTGAAATTGTTAAATTATTTCTTTGGAATTGGATTTTTCACACTCTAATCCATGTGGTCCCTGTGCCACTAACCCCAGGAAGAAAATGCTTTCAATGGAGATTATAAAAGTGTCTCAGCTTTTCTAGAAAAATTGCAATTTAAAGCTGTCCAAGGAAGGAGAGACTTTGACCTCTGCAAAGAGGATCCAGGTGGTAGGACTTGGTCAAAAATTTGGGGGGGAGGGAAGGGGGCACAAGACCACTCCCCACACCTACGAGCCTGTCCCTTGGCCAGCCAGAGCCATTTGGGCTTTGTCATGGGCCATGGCAGCACCCTGGCTTGCCCCTTACTGTACTTTCACATTCTGTGGTCATGTTTTTCCATGGTTATGTCAGGCCTGTTTACCTCCTCACCAGACTGTACACTCCCTAAAAGCAGGGATTGCAAGCTTTGCTCACACTATAAGCCTGGCACAGGCCTGTTGTTATGCTGTGGGCACTGAATGTGCGAGACTACTCTAGTGCTCCGACTCTAGGCTACAGGCTCCGAAATGTGCTATTGGAGAGTTAAGAGGGAAACAGAACTAACTTGAGTGAAGCACCATGCTAGACACTTCACAGGTTTTCTCACTTAAAACTTATAGCCACTCTGTGAGGTACTTGGTGCCACCCTAATTTTACAGATGAGAAAACAGTGCTCTGCTAGTAAGTGATGAAGCCGGGATTTGGCCAGGGCCCGGGAGACGCCGGCAAGGGCCTCTGCTCTTCCATAAAACCCTTCTCCTACCTCTCAACTGTCTCTTCCTGGCCCTCCCCTCACAGCCGCAGCCTATCGGGAGGGGTCAGAACAGAGTCTGGGTAAGGTCTGAATGCAGCGCTACCTGGGATGCCCAACCACGAGGCTCAGGGAGGCCCCCGGTCCCCACTCTAGAGTCACCAAATAGCTCCTGACCCAGTCTGGAAGGATGTGTACATTCTCACCAGGACCTTATCAGTTCTGGTTGCTGAAAGCAGGCAGCAGGGAGTAAAAAGCAAAGTAAAAGTGCAAAAATTCTTTTGAGTCTTTTGAGGAAATGAGACACCCTAACACTGATGGGAAATTAAAAACCTCCTAGAGCTTCTTGAAGAAAGAATCAAACCACTTTTATCTATCTTTACTCTCTTTTTGGGCAAGCCTCTCTTCAATTCTCTTTCTCTCTCTCCCCCTTATTTCCTGCATATATTACTGGTCTTATGCCATGTCTGTTACAAGACACCTATCCCACCAATCTGAGCCCACTGAAGGGACCAGGATTTGCACACAAGGCGCCCCTGGAGACCACTGAGGCTGGTTAGAAAGCAGAGCCCAGCATCCACCAACCAATTTACAAAACCCAGGCGTGGCTTCCCCTTCCCTGCTCTGCAAACAGCCCCTCACAAAACCCAGGCATGTGTCGTTTCTCAGCTGAGTAAGACCCACCCCTTTAGTGTGTGGAGAATCACATTAGGCTGATCTGCTTTTTGTATCTTAGCCTGGCTATCAGAATACAAAGTGAATATTCTAAAATTCTCTAGTGTTTATTCAAAATCTACATTGGCAGATTCAAGATACAGTCAAAAAACAAGCTTGGATTTGTATAAATAAAGAGCTTTTTGATACCCCTGCTCTCAAATTATACCTAGAAACAAGGGAATCATGCCCACTTTGAAGGCAGATTTTCCCTTTGACAATGTTTAATGCCACCACCCTTACTGATTGGGTCTGGTTTCCAGAGGACGTTGGGAAGTTGACATTTTAACTTCTGTGTTCCCCTTGCTCTGACTTTTTGGTTTTAGGGCTTCCTTAAGTTTCTATATTGAAAGAAATAATTAGCATATGATTAAGGATCTGCCAGCCATCCTGAGCTTACCTTAAAATAAGAGAGACAAGAGTCCCACTTCCTCCTGTATCATCCAGAAGAAACAAAAGAAAAATTCTCTGAGTTAATAAAATACAAAAGCCATGGACTCACTCACATTCTCTCAGGGGATTCTGAAAAACAACCTTGGCCCTCTTCCCAGCTCATTTAAAAGTGAGAAGTCAATGGAATGAAGCTGTTTGTGCCAAGCAGTAACAGTGATAAATAATGCATGGGCATTTATTATTGCCGCACTCCCTCCCCTCCCACCTGAGTGAGGCCCTGAGCAAACTTTCTCCTGTTCGTGCTCATTCTCCACCAGCTGAAGGGCCCAATAAGAAATGACTGCTGCTTCACACCCAGCCTCATCCAAACAGGACCTGGGAGTCATGTGTGCTCTGCAGGCCACGTAGAAGGACAATTCACCCTGCCAGGATCTGCCCCAAATCTCCATTTGACCAAGGACACTCTTCCTAATAGCATCTTACAGCAGGCCTGTGTTCCAGAGATTTGATGTAATAGGGGGATGGATTGAATTTTCTCAGAATGGCCAGATATGGCCATCAGGAAAGAGAGAGCAAGTAATGCTTTGTGCTTGTCTAGAGAAAAGGGAATCCCGACTGGATTGTCACCCAGCTTGCAGCCCATGGGTCCACTCTGGTTGAGCCTTTAGAAGAGCAACTCCAGGTTCTTTTCTCAAGGCACTAGAAGAACTGGTTGACTTAGACAACCTTGCCCAGAGTTTCCCACCTGGATTTCCAAAGAACTAGCCCCTCCAGATGCTAAGGGAAAATACAATGTTCCATGGGCACATATGTTTAAGAAATAATTGGGTTTTTATTAGTATCGCGTTTTTGAGAACTCAAGATATTTAATTATAAATTATGAATCTCCAAAAGGGGAGGGTGGGAATACAGCAAATGGTGGTCCCCAAACATAACTGATCATAGAATTCCTTTTACTGCATAACCCCTATAAATATCTAAATTATATCTAAATTTCTTCTAAAGTAATACTCCATGGGGTACACTTTCGGAACCATTGTTTAAGACAAATATTAATAAAGGATCCAATTAATTTTATAAAATATTATTCAGATTGGGGGTTTGAATTATCTTACTAACTCCTTGACAAGACTCATTTGCTAGCTGTGAGAACTTGGGGAAGTTACTTAACTATATTATTTTTAAAATGGGGAAATTAAACTGATTAAATGAGTTAATATATGTAAATGACTAAGAACAATGCCTAACCCATAGTAAGCACTATATAAGTGATTATTAGTGCTGTTTTGATTATTGTTGCAGAATCCAGGATTGCCATGCATTAACAGCCTAAGATTTTATGACACATTGGTCTCAGAGATTCTATATTAAGCCTAGTGGAAAGAACATGGACTTTGAAATCAGACAGCTATGATTTCAAATGCCAGCCATTCCATTTTCTAGCTTTGTGCTCTTGGGCAAGTTACTTCACTTCTGTGCCTCAGATTCTCCACTGTAAAATAGGGATATTTCAATATGTTGTAGGAATATTTTTAGAATTGAATGAGACGGGTTATGTTTGTGAAGTTCTTAGCACCATCTCTGGATGAGAATACTTATACTTTGATGGCTCTCCTTCACCCCTCTCTTCCCTGCCATGTCATGCCTGGAAGAGACATATTGATATGGTGTGTCATAAGACAGAGGAAGGCTGAATCCCTGAGTCCTCAAGTGGGGGAAACCCACACCAGCCTTTATTTTGTTAAGCCACTAGGATTTTGTAGTTTGTTGCAGCATCTAGCAATGTTTATCACAATACACCATACTCTCTCCATTATGCTGAAGATACCATCCCTGTTTTCAAAGAATTTACCAACTAGTGTGGGATGTAAGACCTAAAAAAAATGAAATCATGTCTGTAATACCCAGAAATGTCAGGAGCTGTATCATTCAGGATCTAATCAGGAAAACAGAAATCACTCCAGGTACATTAAACGGAAGATATTTAATACAGGAATTGATTACAAGTGTATTGCAAAAGCTGGAGGATTAAAAGAAGAGAAAGTAAAGTAACTCATGATATATACAGGAAACTAGTACTGTTTCTGGGTCTTCGGAGCAAAAATCTACCCAGAGGCCAGTGGGGTGTGCTGCTAAGCCTCCTGCTGTTGGAGTCCAGCTGCCTGAGCATGAACCAGAAGCCTATACTCTCACTGCTGCTTATGCTACAGCTGCCAGTGCCAGAACCTGTCACTGCCACAAACACAGTTCCTGCAACTACCAAGGTAGCTCCTGATGCTGCTGCTAGAGACACTGCCTAAAGCCACCTTCCAACCTCCCATTAGTGCCCCCATTGGCAGAATATAAGCCAGTCATGGGGAGTCAGGGATACATTGTTTACTGTTCATAAAAAAGCAAATGATTGTCGTGAGCTCAAATGAAGTGGTAAGGAAAATACTTGCCATGGGAGCTTAGAGAAGCAATTGGGAAAGATTCTATGGTCAAGGAGAGACGCATCAGTTTCCTATTGCTGCTGTAACCAATTACCCCAAAACTGTGGCTGAAAACAATACAAATTTATTCCTTTACAGTTCCAAAGGCAGAAGTCTCAAGTGGGTCAGCAGAACTGCTTTCCTTCTGGGAGCTCCAGGGGAGAATCTGCTTCCTTGTCTTTTCTAGGTTTAGAGGCTGTTGGTATTCCTTGGCTTGTGGCCTTGCTTCACTATGACCTCTGGTTCTATTATCAAATCTCCTTCTTCTGATTCTACCCTCCTGCCTCATTCTTATAAGGACTGTTATAATTACATTGGACTCGCCCAAATAACCCAGAATAATCTCCCATCTCAAAATTCTTCACTTAATCATATCTGCGAAATTCTTTTTGCTATATAAAGTAACATATTCATAGGAATGAGGATGTGGACATATATAGGGGACTATTATTCTACCAACCACAGAGATTTAGGCCAGACTCTCAAAGGCTGCACAGGATTGGGGTGAGCAGAGAAGGGCATAGAGAGCGGTGATTTCCAGGTAGGAGAACCGGCAAGGGCAGAGGAACAGCGACTGAAAAATACCCAGTCTGGTGGAGAACAGTTGGGACTGGACAGAAGGCTTTGTGGGGCTATCATGAAACATTAATAAATCTAGAAAGGAAGGTATAGGCCGATGCTGAAAAGCACTGATTTTGCAGTTTATAATGTAGTTAATAGGAAAATATGAAAGTTGTTGAGTAAGGAATCAGTATAACAAAAGCTCTATCTAGTAATGTAAATAATGACATAAGCTAAGGTTTATTGAGACTCCCAGCTTCCAGGCACTGGGTTAAGTATTTCACATTCAATATCTCAGTAACCCACATAACAATCCTGTGAGGTGGGAACTATTAAGATCTGCACTTTACAGATGAAGACACTGAGGTCAACAAAGTTTTAGAAACTTGCCCATGACCACATGTTTGGTATGTAGGAGAACTATAACTGAAACCAGCTACTCTGCATCTGAAGCCTGAGTCCTTAACCCCTGTCCTAGTCCGCTTGGGCTGCCACAACAAAATACCACAGGTTGAGTGGCTTAAACAACAGAAATTTATTTTCCTATAGTTCTGGAGGCTGGAAAGTCCAAAATCAAGGTTCTGACTGATTTGATTTCTGGTGTGAGCTCTCTTCTTGTCTTGCAGACAGCCGCCTTCGCTGTGTCCTCACATGGTGGAGAAAGAAAGAGAGCATGGTCTCTGGTATCTCTTCTTCTAAGGGCACTAATTCCATCATGACAGCCCCGTTCTCATGACTTCCTCTAAACCGAATTATCTCCTGAAGTCTGCATCTCCAAATACCTTCATACTGGGGCTTAGGGTTTTGACATGTGGATTTTAGGGGGACACAATTCAGACCACAGCAACTCCTAAGTGAGTGCGCAATGCAGGCCCAGAGCGGCAACAGCGCAGAGGCAGGGAGCCCGCCAAACAGCTGCCACAGTGCTCGGGCAGTCAGTGATGAGGGTCCACTCCTGGCTGTGGCTTTGAGAAGGGAAAGTAACTCCAAACCCTCAGAGTGCTGTGAGGTAGGGCTGCCCCAGCTTCTACTTTCCCCAGACTTTACTGGATCCAGAGAAAACCTAGCCTGGACCAGAGCTGGACTTTTCAAATGCTTTCATTTTCTGGAATCCCCAGAGACAAGCTTTGGAGAAATTAATTTTGAATTCTTTGTGAACAGAAAAAAGGAGGAAAATTAAAACAACAATGAAGTGTTGTTTCATGCCCCACAGATGGATGGGTGCTTAAAACCCTGTTAACACAAAATGTGGGCACAGATGTGGCATAAAGGAACTCAGGCGCTGGTGACAGGAGAGTGATTGTTACATTTTGGAGAGCAAATTGGCAACACCTTTAAAGGTGAAGGTGCTCGTGTCCTATAAGCCAGCAGCTCCACCTCTTTGTATCTTAATAGTGGAACTTAATCACTTACATAGGAAGAAACTTACCAATATGTTTATCATAACACTGTGTGTACCGCAAAATAGTGAAGACAAGCTACCTGTCCATTAGTAGGTAGATAAATAATCAATGGTTTACTCTTAACATTAAAATGGCATACAGCAGTTAAAATGAATAAACTTGAACTCATCTATCAACAGGGATAAATCTAAAAATCATAACGTTGAAAGAAAAATGTGAAAGAAGTCATACGGTATTGACGAAAATGCACACACATTTTAAAAACACAAACATTCAGTGTATTTTTTATGCATGCATACACACATAGTAAAATTATAAAAATATTCATGGGAGGAATACTAATAATGTGCACGGACACAGAGAAGGTGGGGAGAAAGGAGGATAGCATTTTAGCTGTATCCATGACATATCTGAAGAGTATTTGTAAAATATTAACATCTGTTAATCTGAGTGGGGAAGATGCTTGTATGTTTTCTGAACAAGTATGTTTTCATGCTATAAAATATTTAAATTATTTCATTATTTAAAATAATTAGGACAGAGCAGCTGTGGCTTGTCAAGGGCCAGAGAAAGCTCTTCTTGCTGCAGTGTGGCTCTGATAAGCATAACGTGGAGGTTGTATGGGAGAGAGCATTGAATTGGAAGGAACTGGGCTCCCCTAGCAATTCCTCCACTGGTGGCCAGCAAATCCCTTAAGCCTTCTGGCCCAAGGCTCCTGGTCATAAAACGGAGATAAAATACTAGTTTCTCCCTACCACAAAGCCTTGTTTCATGTATGTGCTTTAGAAATCTGTGTGACTCAAACTAAATCACATGTGTACTCATGCTTTGGAAATAATGATGCTATAATAAATGTAAAATACTGTTGTTATTGCATAAATGGACCTTTGAACTGAATGTTTTGATATTTCAGCATCTCCATGTAGTTCAGATCTTTCCTAAAGTTCTAAGAAAAACAGGAGAAAGGGGAAAACCCTAGTCATTTTAGAGACCAATCTGATGAAAAGACCAAGGGAAAGAACCAATTCAACAGAGCCTAGAAAACACAAATGTATGTTAAAGTGTATGAGACATGTGGGTACCATGCTGTCTTCAATAAGCAGCTTCGATTTATTCACATTGTTTTCCATGTTGTAAAAGTAATTTCTAATTTACATGTCTGATATGATTCATTAATCTAGAAAATTAGATTTCTGGGAGAACATGGTCTGTGTTTCCAAAAATTAAAATCTAACTCTGTGCGCTCTTTTGTTTTCCTTCAAAGAAACTTTTTAGGTTTGCAAATGCAGAACAAATTAATTTAGCAAAAAAAAAAAAAAAAAAGTAAAGCTGCCGTATTTGCCGTATTTATAAAATTGCATGTTTGACTTAGTTGCTGTAGAGCTCCACAGGAAGTGCAGGACAGGAGGGCAAGGCTGGAGAGCTGATGAGAATGGATCCAAGTGTTAATTATTAATAACAGTGAGGGCAAACAGGTGTAACCCCACAATGGAGCGGCATTCTCAACACAGGGAAACCTCTCTGCCCAGCGACTCGAAAGCTGACATCTGGAATAGGTACATCCTATTAGCACTATAGAGCTTGTCATTGGGCTTTTCAAAGCAATGCTTTCTTTAATGGAGAATCAAAGTGAACTAGGAGGGAGTTTTCCAGCAGGGTCCTTGGCTGAGGCAGTTGGCTGTGCTTGGAACTGCTAAAACCTAGGGGGCAAGAGCCTGGGTGCTGGTCGACTTGCCTGGTCTAAAACTTTCTCATCTTTACAAAGGAGATAATAACCTCCAAGGACAGTAATGAAGTTTCAGTAGATGAAATATTGTAAGTGCTTTGAAATGCCTAATGTGCATAAATGTACAGTGGTATTTTTCCCTGAGAAATAATCTGGGGACAAAAATATCCCCACATCCATTTCTGTGACATGTGGGTTCTCCATCTACAACAGGTTGGACACCATTCTTTCAACTAAAGTTTGTATCTTCCTGAGTCTACCAGAAACATTTAATAAAGGCCTGTTGGAGTGATCCTTTGGGAACAAGGCAAGGGGTTGGGCAGAGAAGTAATTTCTCCTTGATGACACTAATGGAAAACAAAGCTCAGGAGAAATTCATAATAATAATTTCTGTTTTACTTGGTGATGGATTTCATTTGGATTGATCTACGCTGACCATAATTCCCTAGCTCCTCACTGCATGCTCATATCTGAAACAATTTTTCCCAATTATACATCATAAGCACTAGTTTAAACTAATTGAATATTGATTGGATTTTTTACAAAAATGATCTGGTTCTCTGAGTCTCCTGTTTTTATATCTAAAGTACCATGTGTCTTTAGAACTATTTTAATTTAATATTAGGGAAATTAGATATGCTTATAATCAAACTCCATTATTCATATAATTTAAGCATCCACACTTTCTAATGCTTTTATCTTATACTTCAGTTTGTTTTCTTTTAAGAGCTGAATCAACTTGATTAGGTATTCTTATTGTTCAGTGTAAGCCTCTGCCTTTCTTTTCAATTCTCTTACTGGTATTCCGTACCTCCATTCGTATACATTTCTATGAATTTATGCCTGCTTATAGTCACATAAGTCTTCCACTTGAAAGCATGGAGACTCTAAAGTTTTATGACATTTTTTCTTCTGGCCCTTTAGCAGGATAGCAACTTTAGCTGTGTAACAAATCATACCTTAAAATAAATAGCCATTTATTAGCTCAAGATTGAATGGGTTGGCATTTGGGCTGGGCCAACCTGAGCAGTTCTCATGATCTCAGCTGAGCTCACCCAGGTATCTTTCATCAGCGGGTGTTCTGTGGTTTCATTCGTGTGTTTGACAGTTAACTGGCTGGCTGTCAAGACAACTGGGCCAAATGTCCTCATCATCCAGTGGGTTTGCTCATGTTGTGATAGCGTCAGGGGCCGAAAGGGCAGCAAGAGAAAGTAAACCCAAATATACAAGGACTTTTCAGGTCTGTCCTTGCTTGAACAAAGTGCATATGACCAAGTGCAGAGTCAGTGTGGGAGGGGACTGCCTAAGGGAGATATGGATAAATTGGGGGTTGTTACTGCGGCAACCTTCCACGAGCATCAACGTTTGCTAATAGTCTAACATTCCCACATTGTTCTCTCCTTCTGAATGGACCTCCCTCCTGCACCTTTCTTTCTTTGGGAGATTTCAGAGGGAAGTCCTTACCCATACATACCCTTCCACCCTGCTCCAAACCTAACGGGGAGGACCTTTGTCTCCCATCATCTCAGCCTGAACCCAGAGGTCTAGACACCTTGAAATTGAACCAAATATGGAAGGTCTTCTTTCATTAGCCTTAACTGAACACTAATCACTGAGCCACAGGGACATATGAGTTTTAACATTTTAAACTCAAACGAGGGGTAGCACTGACAAGTGGCAGATCACCTTCACTGATGAAAGGAGACCCATCACATAAATAAATGAATCACTTTTATTCTTCAAAAATATTATAGATCGCAAGTTCACTTTGCTTTCATGATGGAATGAACCACTTATATCTCAAGACATGATTTATTTATTTCTATGGGATTGCTAGGTCAAATGGTATGCATATTCTTAACTAGATATTGCTAGATTGCTTTCCCCAAAAGACATGACAATTCACATTTCTGCCAGCAATGTGTGAATGCACATTTAAATTCTCCATCAGGAACAGGTAATAGAAGCCTTCACAATTTTTGTCAGTTTGATAGGTCTGTGATATTTTATTAGCACTTTAATTTATATTTCTCTGACCACTAGTGAGTTTGAGTTTTAAATATGTATCCTGGCCATCTGGAAAGCTATAACTTTGAGTTTCTTATTCATATTTTTGTTCATTTTTTTTCTGGTCAGCTGTTTCTTTTCTTGTCAATTTGTAAGACCTTTTTATATATAATTAAAGTTGTTAATTTTTTTGTTTGCTGCATTACAATTTTCTCCCTATATAGTTTGTTTATCGATTTTTTTGTTTTGCTATGCAGGAGGCATTTTAAAAATTATTTCTACATGAGAAAGTATATTTATTTGTATTTAAATAGTTTCTAGTCTCCCTGTTTGGGTTAACAAAGTTTTCTCATGGCTTTATATTATATATGTAATCTCCTTACTTTTTACTAAGATGTTTATATATATTTTATTATTAACATTTAAGTCTTTTATTCATCCTGAATTTAATTTTGTAGATGATGTAATAGAAAGGCCCAATGTTATTTTCTTCATCATGGATAACCAGTCATATTATCTATCACCATTTAATAATGTCTCTTTCCCTACTGAATCGAAATAGCATCTTTAACATCTATTGACTTTTAGTATATGCTGAGATTTCTTCCTGGATTATCTATTTTATCTATTCCTCTGATATTTCCATTTTGATTTGATTATAGTATACTCTAATATCTGGTAGGACAGTTACCCTATTGTTGTATTTTTGCAGACCAACATTGAACAATTATTTCATGTAAACGTCTTCTTGGTTACTAATTCCGAGAGAATCAACCTTTTTATGCTATTAAGCCTTATCCAAGAATATGCAATGCTTTTCTATTTGTTCATATATGTTTTTGTCCTTCAATGGCATTTTATAGTTTCCTTCACAGTTACTGTGTCTTTCTTGTTAAATCTATGTCTACTAACTTCATACTTTCCTTTAATAATGCAGATAATTTTTTTCTAGCTTCATTTCTTGGTGCTTAGAATAGACAAAAGCTATATGATATAATCTTAAGGGAGTGTAGCATGATGATTAAGACCATGGATTCTGGTGTAAGTTGGCTTAGGCTTAAATCTCAGCTCTATTACCACTGCCTGCGTGGCCTTGGACATGCTATATAACCTTTCTTTGCCTCAGTTTTCTCACCTACAAAATGGCAATAATAATTGCCACTTATAACATAGATGGTTAGCCACCCACCAAAAAGTCATGCTCCCTCTCCATAGTGAAGAGTTATTCCTGGGAAGTGGCTGTCTGGTACCCAAGGACTATATTTCCCAGATCTCCTTGCATCTATATGGCCCCAAGTGAGTTTAGGCCCACTGAATGTGGTAAAAATGTTGTTCACTAAGTTTAGGCCTGATTCAAAAATATCTGAGGCTTTTTCTCTTTCTCTATTCATCAGTAGGATATTAATCCCTAGGGCAATCTTAGGAATCTTGAAATAAAGATGGCAGAACCTCTAGCAGCCTGAGTTTCTTGAAAGACTCTATGGCATGAACTCCCTTCCACCCCAACACTAACACCTATTGGATTTTCATGAGGGCAATATTAATTTTAACTATGATAGGCCACTGAGTTTCTAAGGTGTATCTCTTATATCGGCTGGTATTGCTCTATAAAATACTTTGTGGGTATTAAGACGACATGTTTGTGTGTGTCTGTGTGTGTGTTTGTGAATGTGTGTATAGTCCAATACTATACACACACATATGTGCATGTATATATGTGTGTTAGTTATAATGATCTGGAACCCGAATACCTACCAAATGTATTAATTTTATTTTTTTCTAGAGTCTCTGGGGTTTTCTGGGTATACAATCATATTATCAGCAAAAACTAGATAGCTGCATCTCTTCCAATATTTATACTAATTATCTTATTTTTTTATCTTACTACGTTTGCTTATATTTCCAAGACAATGTTGATTAATAATCTTGATAGCATATTCTATTTATTTCCTGTTATTAGCATAAATGGTCCTATTTTTACTCTTTAGACTATTATATGCTGGGTTTTGGTAAATATTGTATTTATGTAGCTTCATTAAGTATTTCCTATTTTACTTGGAAATTTTTAGAAATCATTGTATAATTTATCAAATGCCTTATTTGCGTCTGATACTGATAGGTTCATATATATTTTTTCTCCTTTATTAGTTGATGTAATGGATTATATTGAGAGACTCTTCTGATTTGAACTATCTATTCATTCCCAAATAAGCCTTGGTAGTCATATTGTTGTACTCTTTTAATACAATATGCTGCTGAGTTCCATTTGCTAATAGCTTATTTAGAATTGCTATATGTTAATTCATGTTAAGACTAGCCGGTAGTTTTCTCTTTTGTACTGTGTCTATCAGGTTGGATATGAATATAATGTTGGTTTCATAAAATGAAGTAGGAAAATCACATTTTTCTATAGAAGAATAGTTTAAATAACTATAGAATGATTTCTTAAGTTGAGAACACTGACTTTTGAACTTATCTAGTCTTGATGCCTTTTCAAATGGTCAATCTTTGCATACCTTACTAATCTCTGTGGCAATCGATCTAAACAAGTTTTCTATTTCTTTGATAATTTTGGACAATTCAGTCCATCTCCTAAAATTTTTAGCTTAAAAATTATGAATTTATTATGCCTTTCTATGGTGTGCCTAAAGCTCCTTTAATGCTTTAATTTAATTTATTTATTTATTTTTGTTGTTGTCATTCAGTAGCTCTGTACTGCTGGATACCTGTTCTGTTTGATCTTCCTCTCTTTGGTTCCTGAGTCCCCATAGATGAGTTAAAATTTTTATTGTTAGTTTGATACGTCTCGAGTTGTGGTAGCAGTCCTGCAAGGATGGACAGTAAAATATTTTGTACCTTGTACTTCCTGCATCTCCTTGAACTCTCCCAACCTCAGGTGTAGAGATGCTTTGTCCAGTTGCTCAACTTCTCTTTAGCTTCTTGAGGACTACGGACACCAGCGATACCCACGTGTTACCCCCAGGTTCACAGTTCTGGGGTCAGGCTTCTCCCAGAATCCCTACCATTTCACTTCCCCGAGGATCTCTGAAGCTTCGTGAAGGCTCTCACCTGAAGTCACAAGAGCCCAGAACTTCCCGGCAGTGTGGATCGGAAGAGACACATAGATTAGAGTTGAGAATAGAAGGAAAGTAAAGCTCATTTCTTTCCTTTCCACTGATATATGAGATGAATGTAATCTCTTTTTAATTTTTAATTTTTATGGATCTATAATAGTTGTACATATTTATGGGGTACATGTGAAAATTTTATACAAATATACTGTGTGTAATGATCAAATCAGGGTAATTGGGATATCCATCATCTCAAGCATTTATCATTTTTTTGTGTTAGGAACGTTCCAATTCCACTCTTCCAGTTATTTTGAAATAAACACTAAATTATCATTAACTCTTTTCATTCTTTAATTAAAATTTACAGACACAATGGGAAGTTCTCTCTTGATGTTGCTTTTGATTTAGTAGTGCTTCTTGTTTGACATTATCTTCTGAAAGTATGGAGTGGAGTAGGAAAAGCATCCACTGAACCTCTTTAGATGCATCACATAACTCTAAATATTGCATTCTAATAACAATCATTCAAAGAAAACACTAGCAGACCTGTTTTATTGAAATTAGAGTGTAGTGAAGCTAAGTAAATTGCCTAAGGTCTCCAGTGCTAGATTTCAAGTGGTCGATCTGTAGGCAATGCTCAGATCTGCAGAACTCTTGAGATCTGTGCTGTTTTCATTTCACTACTTCACTTCTTTACTTGAACCTTGTATTGTTTCTACTTATTTCCAAGCGGAGCTAAGCAACAGTGCATGCACAATCAATGTTCTTGGACATACTGATTATCTTTAAGGTGCAACCCATAAGAACACAAGACATCGTAAAACAAGGCCATACTTAAGCAAAATGACAATTTATCATATTGAAATTTAGTTTTTCTCTTAAAAGCAGGCTGTAAAGGTCTGATGTCCAATGTTATGATGTATACCTTTACAAAGGTCTATTTTCCCCTCCATGTTGAATAATTTCTTCCCAGATTGGCTCCTTTGTCCCCTTACCTTAATAACTCTTATCCAGTGACAAGAAGCTTGAGATCCATAAGTAATAGAGATCTT
Source organism: Propithecus coquereli (assembly GCF_000956105.1). NCBI lineage: Eukaryota > Metazoa > Chordata > Mammalia > Primates > Indriidae > Propithecus > Propithecus coquereli. Next base: position 4,474,579 of record NW_012154618.1, on the reverse strand, counting down.
AGTTCTCTCATTATCCCACATAAGAAAATCCAGCAAATCTTACATGGAGAACCCACATTTGTCTGTTCCATGTATTGCAATTTTAAGTATGATAATATTTTAATAAGGTGCTCCTTAAAATTTTTAAAAGAGATTTGCAAACCATCTGAATGTATATATAGAATTCATGTAATTTTTGCATCTGTCTGATTTCTTGATATGGAATATGGGAGAGGTTCAGATAATAACTTGATACCAAGATGGAGGTGGTACGAGGCCCTGCCACCACTGGTCTTTGCTCATTTCTGGACACTTCCTTAGACTGTTTAGAAATCTGTGGCCCATGAAATAAAAACTAGAGACCCAAACAATAGGTGAAGGCATAAGGACTGAACCTGTTTAATAGATTAAAAAATCAGGAACTGAAATAATAGAAGGGGAAGAATTATTAGTTCAAACTCATGTTGTTTCACTACTGTACTTAAGCCAAGGTGCTAAACTTCCCTCTTTACTTTGAGTATCT
>NW_012154618.1:4472175-4474027 GCF_000956105.1 Propithecus coquereli | reverse complement strand
ATCTCTTCCAATATTTATACTAATTATCTTATTTTTTTATCTTACTACGTTTGCTTATATTTCCAAGACAATGTTGATTAATAATCTTGATAGCAGGTATTCTATTTATTTCCTGTTATTAGCATAAATGGTCCTATTTTTACTCTTTAGACTATTATATGCTGGGTTTTGGTAAATATTGTATTTATGTAGCTTCATTAAGTATTTCCTATTTTACTTGGAAATTTTTAGAAATCATTGTATAATTTATCAAATGCCTTATTTGCGTCTGATACTGATAGGTTCATATATATTTTTTCTCCTTTATTAGTTGATGTAATGGATTATATTGAGAGACTCTTCTGATTTGAACTATCTATTCATTCCCAAATAAGCCTTGGTAGTCATATTGTTGTACTCTTTTAATACAATATGCTGCTGAGTTCCATTTGCTAATAGCTTATTTAGAATTGCTATATGTTAATTCATGTTAAGACTAGCCGGTAGTTTTCTCTTTTGTACTGTGTCTATCAGGTTAGATATGAATATAATGTTGGTTTCATAAAATGAAGTAGGAAAATCACATTTTTCTATAGAAGAATAGTTTAAATAACTATAGAATGATTTCTTAAGTTGAGAACACTGACTTTTGAACTTATCTAGTCTTGATGCCTTTTCAAATGGTCAATCTTTGCATACCTTACTAATCTCTGTGGCAATCGATCTAAACAAGTTTTCTATTTCTTTGATAATTTTGGACAATTCAGTCCATCTCCTAAAATTTTTAGCTTAAAAATTATGAATTTATTATGCCTTTCTATGGTGTGCCTAAAGCTCCTTTAATGCTTTAATTTAATTTATTTATTTATTTTTGTTGTTGTCATTCAGTAGCTCTGTACTGCTGGATACCTGTTCTGTTTGATCTTCCTCTCTTTGGTTCCTGAGTCCCCATAGATGAGTTAAAATTTTTATTGTTAGTTTGATACGTCTCGAGTTGTGGTAGCAGTCCTGCAAGGATGGACAGTAAAATATTTTGTACCTTGTACTTCCTGCATCTCCTTGAACTCTCCCAACCTCAGGTGTAGAGATGCTTTGTCCAGTTGCTCAACTTCTCTTTAGCTTCTTGAGGACTACGGACACCAGCGATACCCACGTGTTACCCCCAGGTTCACAGTTCTGGGGTCAGGCTTCTCCCAGAATCCCTACCATTTCACTTCCCCGAGGATCTCTGAAGCTTCGTGAAGGCTCTCACCTGAAGTCACAAGAGCCCAGAACTTCCCGGCAGTGTGGATCGGAAGAGACACATAGATTAGAGTTGAGAATAGAAGGAAAGTAAAGCTCATTTCTTTCCTTTCCACTGATATATGAGATGAATGTAATCTCTTTTTAATTTTTAATTTTTATGGATCTATAATAGTTGTACATATTTATGGGGTACATGTGAAAATTTTATACAAATATACTGTGTGTAATGATCAAATCAGGGTAATTGGGATATCCATCATCTCAAGCATTTATCATTTTTTTGTGTTAGGAACGTTCCAATTCCACTCTTCCAGTTATTTTGAAATAAACACTAAATTATCATTAACTCTTTTCATTCTTTAATTAAAATTTACAGACACAATGGGAAGTTCTCGCTTGATGTTGCTTTTGATTTAGTAGTGCTTCTTGTTTGACATTATCTTCTGAAAGTATGGAGTGGAGTAGGAAAAGCATCCACTGAACCTCTTTAGATGCATCACATAACTCTAAATATTGCATTCTAATAACAATCATTCAAAGAAAACACTAGCAGACCTGTTTTATTGAAATTAGAGTGTAGTGAAGCTAAGTAAATTGCCTAAGGTCTCCAGTGCTAGATTTCAAGTGG
>NW_012154618.1:4467410-4470265 GCF_000956105.1 Propithecus coquereli | reverse complement strand
AACTCCTGGCCTCAAGGGTTCCTCCTGCCTTGGCCTCCCAAAGTGTTAGGATTATAGGCGTGAGCCACCACAATCAGCCTACACTGGACTTATAGTTCCAATCATTTTCTAGCCACAGCGTATTATAAACAAGTAAAATGTTTAAAATTTTTAAAAGATAGAAAAATTATGTTTTCCTCATGTCAGAAGGGGGAAAGAGAAATAGAATGCAGGGACACATGGGAAAATTCCTTTACTCTGTTTGTCTTGTTTTTTTGTTTGTTTGTTTTTAGGTTATATCACCTTTTACAACTGAGTTTTGTTCTTGCATCCCTGTGGGCCGTGGGTCTGCAGAAATACCCACGATGGCTCCCCAGAGATAGCTATACTTGGACAAGTGCTCCCTTTATATGGCGACATCTGGACATACGAAAGTTACATCTTCATTTTCTAGCAAGATGACTTATTTTGAAAGATTGGAAACCTGTGCTTTGAAAACACATTTTTCTCTCAACAGAAAAGATAGTGTGAGTAATAACACCCCACAGAAACTGATTATTTCAGCTGTAAAATATGAGTTCCACGAAGAGTGATGATTTTGAGAATAAGACGGAGTTTTCAAAGATAAAAAGTCGGTATTTCCAGTCCAACTTTTTTCTTTCTGCAATAAAGGACTCTGTTATCTCAATCATACTCTTAGCAACTTACTCTTTCTATGGCAGACATGAATGAATGAAGGTTTGGAAATTTTCTTAAATCAACTAAGACTATAACTACCAGCTTAAATAACAACTACACACTTGACTTCGCATTAGCACACTACATTTATTTATTTATTCAGTGGATGCCTAAAAAATTTTATGCTATGGGACATGCAAAATAATAAGATGTAATTTCTATTTCTGGAAGCTTATAGTCTAATTATAGAAACATGATATATAGATGAATAACTGACACAAAACATTATAGGACAAGGGCCTTTGAGTGATTTAATTAAATGCTATGCTGCAGATCAGGGGTTATAAGACAAATGACTAGGGGATCCACAGGAAATGAGGGATGGGTAAAGCTGGACTATAAAAGAATCTATAGGGATTGGGGAAAGCTCTAGAATATTTGTACTACCTAAGGAGGGTAGCCTCCACGCATTTGAGCTGTATGTTGCCAGGCAAGAATACGGGCCATCTTTTGCCAGTCTTCTTATTTTTCAAAAGAACCCAAAGATCTGGATTTTGTACATAAAATACAAAAAAAAAAATTAACCTAATCTGAGTCTACTATGTGCAAGCTAAATGAAGCACATCTGCACACCATATTGAGCCCACCAGTTTTCAAACTCTTTTTACAGACACTTAGAGATAGAAGTAATTATAACAGATAAAATCATAGGCTTTGGAATGAGGCAGCCATGACCTAAAGCAAGTTATTTAACTTCTTAGAGCACCATTTATAAAATAACAGGCAATTCATAGGATGACTGTGAGGATTAAACGATAGAACACACATCAGTATTTATTAGGATTACAGGAAAATTGCAACTACTCGTTCAATCATAGTTCTTTCTCTCTCTTTCTCTTTCTTTCTCTCCCCCCTACACACATGATAGAAGCAATGTTTTGGAAATCTTGAAACAGAAAGATCTATGGCTTCTGTGTCTATTTTCCAATTGCTTGGTAATAACACATTCCAAGTAGATGTTGAATTAAACTGACCACTAAACTCAAACACTCTATTGTAGGTCTAACTGCCTATTTTTTTTTTGATGGCGGTAACATAACTCAGGTTTATTCTAATACCAATTTACATTTTGTATATTTATATAGCTTTTGTACACTAAATTATCTTATAGAAGTAACATTTTAACCTTTTCATTAAAATAACTGAACAATTTACACTGAAGCCTAGCACATGAGATTTTTTAAACATTTTTATTTTTTTATTTTTTGTTTTTTAATTTCATTTTGAATTGACAAATATTAATTTTACATATTTATGGGGTAAAATGTGATGTTTTCATATATATTCACACTGTGGAATGATTAAATTGAACTAATTAACATATCCATCGCCACGTATACTATGTTTTTTGTGGTGAGAACATTGAAAATCTATGCTTTTAGCAATTGTAAAACATAAAAAAGTTGAATTCATTGAAGTGGAGAGTAGAATGATGACCACCAAAGGCTGGGTCAGAGAGATGGGGAATGGGGAGATGTTGTATGAAGTTTTAGTCAGATAAGAGGAATAAGTTTTAGAGATCTATGCACAGATTGCCTATGGTTAACAATAACATACTGGACCAAACTCAGTGTCTCATGCCTATCACCCAGGACTTTGAGAGGCTAAGGTAGGAGGATCACTTGAGGATGGGAGTTCAAGACAAGGCTGGGAAACATAGAGAGACCCCCACCTCTACAAAAAATAAAAAAATTAGCTGGGCGTGGTGGTGCACACCTATAGTCCTAGTTACTCGGGAAGCTGACGCGGGAGGATCCCTTGAGCCCTAAAGTTCGAGGTTGCAGTGAGCAATGATGGCACCACTGCATTCCAGCCTGGGCAACAGAATGAGACCTTATCTCAACAAATATATATGTATATATACATACATACACACACACACACATATATATAGTATATTTCATAATTGTCAACTTTCTATTAATTGGAAGAGGTTAGGTCAGATTCAGGTTTGATTTTGTGATTCGTGTGATCGTAAGACTACTTTCACCTGAACGGCCATCAGGAAATACATGATGCATAGTTATCTCTCTTTTGATGGTAGCAGCCATTAATGATCAATCCCTAGAACCATTAATTCATTAGGGGTTGCAAAATAGGAACACTATAATTCTATCATTCCTTCTTCATTTGTTAGC